>NC_083760.1:43124645-43724645 GCF_963514075.1 Conger conger
CAAGCTCTGAATGCGGTTTCTGGCAAATGGGCATACCCCTGATAGATTATGGGCACACCATCAAACCTTTTCCGTTTGGATGAAATTTGAGTGCTGACTTTCAAGAAATGCACATTTTAAAAAACTTTGTTTCTGAATGCGGGAAAAGTTAAAGGTTTTATAAAGCCTATATCTAAAGCTCCTAAAGGAGCACATGGCTACCTTTTGAATATATGATATGGAACCACTCACCATCATACATATTTCATTTGGAAGCAGCTAGTGTATTCTCTCTTCAAGTTATGCTCATTTTCAACTACTAAGAAACTTAGAGTGCCAAAGCTTGAAATCGTCATGTATGTATTTCACAAGCTCTGAATGCGGTTTCTGGCAAATGGGCATACCCCTGATAGATTATGGGCACACCATCCAAGCTTTTCTGTTTGGATGAAATTTGAGTGTTGACTTTCAAGAAATGCACAGTTTGAAAAACTTTGTTTCTGAATGCGGGAAAAGTTAAAGGTTTTATAAAGCCAATATCTAAAGCTCCTAAAGGAGCACATGGCTACCTTTTGAATATATGATATGGAACCACTCACCATCATACATATTTCATTTGGAAGCAGCTAGTGTATTCTCTCTTCAAGTTATGCTCATTTTCAACTACTAAGAAACTCAGAGTGCCAAAGCTTGAAATCGTCATGTATGTATTTCACAAGCTCTGAATGCGGTTTCTGGCAAATGGGCAAACCCCTGATAGATTATCGGCACACCATCAAACCTCTTCCGTTTGGATGAAATTTGAGTGTTGACTTTCAAGAAATGCACAGTTTGAAAAACTTTGTTTCTGAATGCGGGAAAAGTTAAAGGTTTTATGAAGCCTATATCTAAAGCTCCTAAAGGAGCAGATGGCTACCTTTTGAATATATGATATGGAACCACTCACCATCATACATATTTCATTTGGAAGCAGCTAGTGTATTCTCTCTTCAAGCTATGCTCATTTTCAACTACTAAGAAACTTAGAGTGCCAAAGCTTGAAATCGTCATGTATGTATTTCACCAGCTCTGAATGCGGTTTCTGGCAAATGGGCATAACCCTGATAGATTATCGGCACACCATCAAACCTTTTCTTATTGGATGAAATTTGAGTGTTGACTTTCAAGAAATGCACAGTTTGAAAAACTTTGTTTCTGAATGCGGGAAAAGTTAAAGGTTTTATAAAGCCTATATCTAAATCTCCTAAAGGAGCAGATGGCTACCTTTTGAATATATGATATGGAACCACTCACCATCATACATATTTCATTTGGAAGCAGCTAGTGTATGCTCATTTTCAACTACTAAGAAACTTAGAGTGCCAAAGCTTGAAATCATCATGTATGTATTTCACAAGCTCTGAATGCGGTTTCTGGCAAATGGGCATACCCCTGATAGATTATCAGCACACCATCAAACCTTTTCCGTTTGGATGAAATTTGAGTGTTGACTTTCAAGAAATGCACAGTTTGAAAAACTTTGTTTCTGAATGCGGGAAAAGTTAAAGGTTTTATAAAGCCTATATCTAAAGCTCCTAAAGGAGCACATGGCTACCTTTTGAATATATGATATGGAAGCACTCACCATCATACATATTTCATTTGCAAGCAGCTAGTGTATTCTCTCTTCAAGTTATGCTCATTTTCAACTACTAAGAAACATAGAGTGCCAAAGCTTGAAATCGTCATGTATGTATTTCACAAGCTCTGAATGCGGTTTCTGGCAAATGGGCATAACCCTGTTAGATTATCGGCACACCATCAAACCTTTTCTTTTTGGTTGAAATTTGAGTGTTGACTTTCAAGAAATGCGCAGTTTGAAAAACTTTGTTTCTGAATGCGGGAAAAGTTAAAGGTTTTATAAAGCCAATATCTAAAGCTCCTAAAGGAGCACATGGCTACCTTTTGAATATATGATATGGAAGCACTCACCATCATACATATTTCATTTGGAAGCAGCTAGTGTATTCTCTCTTCAAGTTATGCTCATTTTCAACTACTAAGAAACATAGAGTGCCAAAGCTTGAAATCGTCATGTATGTATTTCACAAGCTCTGAATGCGGTTTCTGGCAAATGGGCATACCCCTGATAGATTATCGGCACACCATCAAACCTTTTCCGTTTGGATGAAATTTGAGTGTTGACTTTCAAGAAATGCACAGTTTGAAAAACTTTGTTTCTGAATGCGGGAAAAGTTAAAGGTTTTATAAAGCCTATATCTAAAGCTCCTAAGTGAGCAGATGGCTACCTTTTGAATATATGATATGGAACCACTCACCATCATACATATTTCATTTGGAAGCAGCTAGTATATTCTCTCTTCAAGTTATGCTCATTTTCAACTACTCAGAAACTTAGAGTGCCAAAGCTTGAAATCGTCATGTATGTATTTCACAAGCTCTGAATGCGGTTTCTGGCAAATGGGCATACCCCTGATAGATTATCGGCACACCATCAAACCTCTTCCGTTTGGATGAAATTTGAGTGTTGACTTTCAAGAAATGCGCAGTTTGAAAAACTTTGTTTCTGAATGCGGGAAAGTTAAAGGTTTTATAAAGCCTATGTCTAAAGCTCCTAAAGGAGCACATGGCTACCTTTTGAATATATGATATGGAACCACTCACCATCATACATATTTCATTTGGAAGCAGCTAGTGTATTCTCTCTTCAAGTTATGCTCATTTTCAACTACTAAGAAACTTGGAGTGCCAAAGCTTGAACTCGTCCTGTATGTATTTCACAAGCTCTGAATGCGGTTTCTGGCAAATGGGCATACCCCTGATAGATTATGGGCACACCATCAAACCTTTTCCGTTTGGATGAAATTTGAGTGTTGACTTTCAAGAAATGCACAGTTTGAAAAACTTTGTTTCTGAATGCGGGAAAAGTTAAAGGTTTTATAAAGCCTATATCTAAAGCTCCTAAAGGAGCACATGGCTACCTTTTGAATATATGATATGGAAGCACTCACCATCATACATATTTCATTTGGAAGCAGCTAGTGTATTCTCTCTTCAAGTTATGCTCATTTTCAACTACTAAGAAACATAGAGTGCCAAAGCTTGAAATCGTCATGTATGTATTTCACAAGCTCTGAATGCGGTTTCTGGCAAATGGGCATAACCCTGTTAGATTATCGGCACACCATCAAACCTTTTCTTTTTGGTTGAAATTTGAGTGTTGACTTTCAAGAAATGCGCAGTTTGAAAAACTTTGTTTCTGAATGCGGGAAAAGTTAAAGGTTTTATAAAGCCAATATCTAAAGCTCCTAAAGGAGCACATGGCTACCTTTTGAATATATGATATGGAAGCACTCACCATCATACATATTTCATTTGGAAGCAGCTAGTGTATTCTCTCTTCAAGTTATGCTCATTTTCAACTACTAAGAAACATAGAGTGCCAAAGCTTGAAATCGTCTTGTATGTATTTCACAAGCTCTGAATGCGGTTTCTGGCAAATGGGCATACCCCTGATAGATTATCGGCACACCATCAAACCTGTTCCGTTTGGATGAAATTTGAGTGTTGACTTTCAAGAAATGCACAGTTTGAAAAACTTTGTTTCTGAATGCGGGAAAAGTTAAAGGTTTTATAAAGCCTATATCTAAAGCTCCTAAGTGAGCAGATGGCTACCTTTTGAATATATGATATGGAACCACTCACCATCATACATATTTCATTTGGAAGCAGCTAGTGTATTCTCTCTTCAAGTTATGCTCATTTTCAACTACTAAGAAACTTAGAGTGCCAAAGCTTGAACTCGTCATGTATGTATTTCACAAGCTCTGAATGCGGTTTCTGGCAAATGGGCATACCCCTGATAGATTATGGGCACACCATCAAACCTTTTCCGTTTGGATGAAATTTGAGTGTTGACTTTCAAGAAATGCACAGTTTGAAAAACTTTGTTTCTGAATGCGGGAAAAGTTAAAGGTTTTATAAAGCCTATATCTAAAGCTCCTAAGTGAGCAGATGGCTACCTTTTGAATATATGATATGGAACCACTCACCATCATACATATTTCATTTGGAAGCAGCTAGTATATTCTCTCTTCAAGTTATGCTCATTTTCAACTACTCAGAAACTTAGAGTGCCAAAGCTTGAAATCGTCATGTATGTATTTCACAAGCTCTGAATGCGGTTTCTGGCAAATGGGCATACCCCTGATAGATTATCGGCACACCATCAAACCTCTTCCGTTTGGATGAAATTTGAGTGTTGACTTTCAAGAAATGCGCAGTTTGAAAAACTTTGTTTCTGAATGCGGGAAAGTTAAAGGTTTTATAAAGCCTATGTCTAAAGCTCCTAAAGGAGCACATGGCTACCTTTTGAATATATGATATGGAACCACTCACCATCATACATATTTCATTTGGAAGCAGCTAGTGTATTCTCTCTTCAAGTTATGCTCATTTTCAACTACTAAGAAACTTGGAGTGCCAAAGCTTGAACTCGTCCTGTATGTATTTCACAAGCTCTGAATGCGGTTTCTGGCAAATGGGCATACCCCTGATAGATTATGGGCACACCATCAAACCTTTTCCGTTTGGATGAAATTTGAGTGTTGACTTTCAAGAAATGCACAGTTTGAAAAACTTTGTTTCTGAATGCGGGAAAAGTTAAAGGTTTTATAAAGCCTATATCTAAAGCTCCTAAAGGAGCACATGGCTACCTTTTGAATATATGATATGGAAGCACTCACCATCATACATATTTCATTTGGAAGCAGCTAGTGTATTCTCTCTTCAAGTTATGCTCATTTTCAACTACTAAGAAACATAGAGTGCCAAAGCTTGAAATCGTCATGTATGTATTTCACAAGCTCTGAATGCGGTTTCTGGCAAATGGGCATAACCCTGTTAGATTATCGGCACACCATCAAACCTTTTCTTTTTGGTTGAAATTTGAGTGTTGACTTTCAAGAAATGCGCAGTTTGAAAAACTTTGTTTCTGAATGCGGGAAAAGTTAAAGGTTTTATAAAGCCAATATCTAAAGCTCCTAAAGGAGCACATGGCTACCTTTTGAATATATGATATGGAAGCACTCACCATCATACATATTTCATTTGGAAGCAGCTAGTGTATTCTCTCTTCAAGTTATGCTCATTTTCAACTACTAAGAAACATAGAGTGCCAAAGCTTGAAATCGTCTTGTATGTATTTCACAAGCTCTGAATGCGGTTTCTGGCAAATGGGCATACCCCTGATAGATTATCGGCACACCATCAAACCTGTTCCGTTTGGATGAAATTTGAGTGTTGACTTTCAAGAAATGCACAGTTTGAAAAACTTTGTTTCTGAATGCGGGAAAAGTTAAAGGTTTTATAAAGCCTATATCTAAAGCTCCTAAGTGAGCAGATGGCTACCTTTTGAATATATGATATGGAACCACTCACCATCATACATATTTCATTTGGAAGCAGCTAGTGTATTCTCTCTTCAAGTTATGCTCATTTTCAACTACTAAGAAACTTAGAGTGCCAAAGCTTGAACTCGTCATGTATGTATTTCACAAGCTCTGAATGCGGTTTCTGGCAAATGGGCATACCCCTGATAGATTATGGGCACACCATCAAACCTTTTCCGTTTGGATGAAATTTGAGTGTTGACTTTCAAGAAATGCACAGTTTGAAAAACTTTGTTTCTGAATGCGGGAAAAGTTAAAGGTTTTATAAAGCCTATATCTAAAGCTCCTAAAGGAGTAGATGGCTACCTTTTGAATATATGATATGGAAGCACTCACCATCATACATATTTCATTTGGAAGCAGCTAGTGTATTCTCTCTTCAAGTTATGCTCATTTTCAACTACTAAGAAACTTAGAGTGCCAAAGCTTGAAATCGTCATGTATGTATTTCACAAGCTCTGAATGCGGTTTCTGGCAAATGGGCATACCCCTGATAGATTATGGGCACACCATCAAACCTTTTCTGTTTGGATGAAATTTGAGTGTTGACTTTCAAGAAATGCACAGTTTGAAAAACTTTGTTTCTGAATGCGGGAAATGTTAAAGGTTTTATAAAGCCTATATCTAAAGCTCCTAAAGGAGCACATGGCTACCGTTTGAATATGTGATATGGAAGCACTCACCATCATAGATATTTCATTTGGAAGCAGCTAGTGTATTCTCTCTTCAAGCTATGCTCATTTTCAACTACTAAGAAACTTAGAGTGCCAAAGCTTGAACTCGTCATGTATGTATTTCACAAGCTCTGAATGCGGTTTCTGGCAAATGGGCATACCCCTGATAGATTATGGGCACACCATCAAACCTTTTCCGTTTGGATGAAATTTGAGTGTTGACTTTCAAGAAATGCACAGTTTGAAAAACTTTGTTTCTGAATGCGGGAAAAGTTAAAGGTTTTATAAAGCCTATATCTAAAGCTCCTAAAGGAGTAGATGGCTACCTTTTGAATATATGATATGGAAGCACTCACCATCATACATATTTCATTTGGAAGCAGCTAGTGTATTCTCTCTTCAAGTTATGCTCATTTTCAACTACTAAGAAACTTAGAGTGCCAAAGCTTGAAATCGTCATGTATGTATTTCACAAGCTCTGAATGCGGTTTCTGGCAAATGGGCATACCCCTGATAGATTATGGGCACACCATCAAACCTTTTCTGTTTGGATGAAATTTGAGTGTTGACTTTCAAGAAATGCACAGTTTGAAAAACTTTGTTTCTGAATGCGGGAAATGTTAAAGGTTTTATAAAGCCTATATCTAAAGCTCCTAAAGGAGCACATGGCTACCGTTTGAATATGTGATATGGAAGCACTCACCATCATAGATATTTCATTTGGAAGCAGCTAGTGTATTCTCTCTTCAAGCTATGCTCATTTTCAACTACTAAGAAACTTAGAGTGCCAAAGCTTGAAATCGTCATGTATGGATTTCACAAGCTCTGAATGCGGTTTCTGGCAAATGGGCAAAACCCTGATAGATTATCGGCACACCATCAAACCTTTTCTATTTGGATGAAATTTGAGTGTTGACTTTCAAGAAATGCACAGTTTGAAAAACTTTGTTTCTGAATGCGGGAAAAGTTAAAGGTTTTATAAAGCCTATATCTAAAGCTCCTAAAGGAGCAGTTGGCTACCTTTTGAATATATGATATGGAACCACTCACCATCATACATATTTCATTTGGAAGCAGCTAGTGTATTCTCTCTTCAAGTTATGCTCATTTTCAACTACTAAGAAACTTGGAGTGCCAAAGCTTGAAATCGTCATGTATGTATTTCACAAGCTCTGAATGCGGTTTCTGGCAAATGGGCATACCCCTGATAGATTATCGGCACACCATCAAACCTCTTCCGTTTGGATGAAATTTGAGTGTTGACTTTCAAGAAATGCGCAGTTTGAAAACTTTGTTTCTGAATGCGGGAAAAGTTAAAGGTTTTATAAAGCCTATATCTAAAGCTCCTAAGTGAGCAGATGGCTACCTTTTGAATATATGATATGGAAGCACTCACCATCATACATATTTCATTTGGAAGCAGCTAGTGTATTCTCTCTTCAAGTTATGCTCATTTTCAACTACTAAGAAACTTAGAGTGCCAAAGCTTGAAATCGTCATGTATATATTTCACAAGCTCTGAATGCGGTATCTGGCAAATGGGCATAGCCCTGATAGATTATCGGCGCACCATCAAACCTTTTCCGTTTGGATGAAATTTGAGTGTTGACTTTCAAGAAATGCACAGTTTGAAAAACTTTGTTTCTGAATGCGGGAAAAGTTAAAGGTTTTATAAAGCCTATATCTAAAGCTCCTAAAGGAGCAGATGGCTACCTTTTGAATATATGATATGGAAGCACTCACCATCATACATATTTCATTTGGAAGCAGCTAGTGTATTCTCTCTTCAAGTTATGCTCATTTTCAACTACTAAGAAACTTAGAGTGCCAAAGCTTGAAATCGTCATGTATGTATTTCACAAGCTCTGAATGCGGTTTCTGGCAAATGGGCATAACCCTGAGAGATTATCGGCACACCATCAAACCTTTTCTTTTTGGTTGAAATTTGAGTGTTGACTTTCAAGAAATGCGCAGTTTGAAAAACTTTGTTTCTGAATGCGGGAAAAGTTAAAGGTTTTATAAAGCCTATATCTAAAGCTCCTAAAGGAGCACATGGCTACCTTTTGAGTATATGATATGGAACCACTCACCATCATACATATTTCATTTGGAAGCAGCTAGTGTATTCTCTCTTCAAGTTATGCTCATTTTCAACTACTAAGAAACTTAGAGTGCCAAAGCTTGAAATCGTCATGTATGTATTTCACAAGCTCTGAATGCGGTTTCTGGCAAATGGGCATACCCCTGATAGATTATCGGCACACCATCAAACCTGTTCCGTTTGGATGAAATTTGAGTGTTGACTTTCAAGAAATGCACAGTTTGAAAAACTTTGTTTCTGAATGCGGGAAAAGTTAAAGGTTTTATAAAGCCTATATCTAAAGCTCCTAAGTGAGCAGATGGCTACCTTTTGAATATATGATATGGAACCACTCACCATCATACATATTTCATTTGGAAGCAGCTAGTGTATTCTCTCTTCAAGTTATGCTCATTTTCAACTACTAAGAAACTTAGAGTGCCAAAGCTTGAAATCGTCATGTATGTATTTCACAAGCTCTGAATGCGGTTTCTGGCAAATGGGCATAACCCTGATAGATTATCGGCACACCATCAAACCTTTTCTTTTTGGATGAAATTTGAGTGTTGACTTTCAAGAAATGCACAGTATGAAAAACGTTGTTTCTGAATGCGGGAAAAGTTAAAGGTTTTATAAAGCCTATATCTAAAGCTCCTAAAGGAGCAGTTGGCTACCTTTTGAATATATGATATGGAACCACTCACCATCATACATATTTCATTTGGAAGCAGCTAGTGTATTCTCTCTTCAAGTTATGCTCATTTTCAACTACTAAGAAACTTAGAGTGCCAAAGCTTGAAATCGTCATGTATGTATTTCACAAGCTCTGAATGCGGTATCTGGCAAATGGGCATAGCCCTGATAGATTATCGGCGCACCATCAAACCTTTTCCGTTTGGATGAAATTTGAGTGTTGACTTTCAAGAAATGCACAGTTTGAAAAACTTTGTTTCTGAATGCGGGAAAAGTTAAAGGTTTTATAAAGCCTATATCTAAAGCTCCTAAGTGAGCAGATGGCTACCTTTTGAATATATGATATGGAACCACTCACCATCATACATATTTCATTTGGAAGCAGCTAGTGTATTCTCTCTTCAAGTTATGCTCATTTTCAACTACTAAGAAACATAGAGTGCCAAAGCTTGAAATCGTCATGTATGTATTTCACAAGCTCTGAATGCGGTTTCTGGCAAATGGGCATAACCCTGTTAGATTATCGGCACACCATCAAACCTTTTCTTTTTGGTTGAAATTTGAGTGTTGACTTTCAAGAAATGCGCAGTTTGAAAAACTTTGTTTCTGAATGCGGGAAAAGTTAAAGGTTTTATAAAGCCAATATCTAAAGCTCCTAAAGGAGCACATGGCTACCTTTTGAATATATGATATGGAAGCACTCACCATCATACATATTTCATTTGGAAGCAGCTAGTGTATTCTCTCTTCAAGTTATGCTCATTTTCAACTACTAAGAAACATAGAGTGCCAAAGCTTGAAATCGTCTTGTATGTATTTCACAAGCTCTGAATGCGGTTTCTGGCAAATGGGCATACCCCTGATAGATTATCGGCACACCATCAAACCTGTTCCGTTTGGATGAAATTTGAGTGTTGACTTTCAAGAAATGCACAGTTTGAAAAACTTTGTTTCTGAATGCGGGAAAAGTTAAAGGTTTTATAAAGCCTATATCTAAAGCTCCTAAGTGAGCAGATGGCTACCTTTTGAATATATGATATGGAACCACTCACCATCATACATATTTCATTTGGAAGCAGCTAGTGTATTCTCTCTTCAAGTTATGCTCATTTTCAACTACTAAGAAACTTAGAGTGCCAAAGCTTGAACTCGTCATGTATGTATTTCACAAGCTCTGAATGCGGTTTCTGGCAAATGGGCATACCCCTGATAGATTATGGGCACACCATCAAACCTTTTCCGTTTGGATGAAATTTGAGTGTTGACTTTCAAGAAATGCACAGTTTGAAAAACTTTGTTTCTGAATGCGGGAAAAGTTAAAGGTTTTATAAAGCCTATATCTAAAGCTCCTAAAGGAGTAGATGGCTACCTTTTGAATATATGATATGGAAGCACTCACCATCATACATATTTCATTTGGAAGCAGCTAGTGTATTCTCTCTTCAAGTTATGCTCATTTTCAACTACTAAGAAACTTAGAGTGCCAAAGCTTGAAATCGTCATGTATGTATTTCACAAGCTCTGAATGCGGTTTCTGGCAAATGGGCATACCCCTGATAGATTATGGGCACACCATCAAACCTTTTCTGTTTGGATGAAATTTGAGTGTTGACTTTCAAGAAATGCACAGTTTGAAAAACTTTGTTTCTGAATGCGGGAAATGTTAAAGGTTTTATAAAGCCTATATCTAAAGCTCCTAAAGGAGCACATGGCTACCGTTTGAATATGTGATATGGAAGCACTCACCATCATAGATATTTCATTTGGAAGCAGCTAGTGTATTCTCTCTTCAAGCTATGCTCATTTTCAACTACTAAGAAACTTAGAGTGCCAAAGCTTGAACTCGTCATGTATGTATTTCACAAGCTCTGAATGCGGTTTCTGGCAAATGGGCATACCCCTGATAGATTATGGGCACACCATCAAACCTTTTCCGTTTGGATGAAATTTGAGTGTTGACTTTCAAGAAATGCACAGTTTGAAAAACTTTGTTTCTGAATGCGGGAAAAGTTAAAGGTTTTATAAAGCCTATATCTAAAGCTCCTAAAGGAGTAGATGGCTACCTTTTGAATATATGATATGGAAGCACTCACCATCATACATATTTCATTTGGAAGCAGCTAGTGTATTCTCTCTTCAAGTTATGCTCATTTTCAACTACTAAGAAACTTAGAGTGCCAAAGCTTGAAATCGTCATGTATGTATTTCACAAGCTCTGAATGCGGTTTCTGGCAAATGGGCATACCCCTGATAGATTATGGGCACACCATCAAACCTTTTCTGTTTGGATGAAATTTGAGTGTTGACTTTCAAGAAATGCACAGTTTGAAAAACTTTGTTTCTGAATGCGGGAAATGTTAAAGGTTTTATAAAGCCTATATCTAAAGCTCCTAAAGGAGCACATGGCTACCGTTTGAATATGTGATATGGAAGCACTCACCATCATAGATATTTCATTTGGAAGCAGCTAGTGTATTCTCTCTTCAAGCTATGCTCATTTTCAACTACTAAGAAACTTAGAGTGCCAAAGCTTGAAATCGTCATGTATGGATTTCACAAGCTCTGAATGCGGTTTCTGGCAAATGGGCAAAACCCTGATAGATTATCGGCACACCATCAAACCTTTTCTATTTGGATGAAATTTGAGTGTTGACTTTCAAGAAATGCACAGTTTGAAAAACTTTGTTTCTGAATGCGGGAAAAGTTAAAGGTTTTATAAAGCCTATATCTAAAGCTCCTAAAGGAGCAGTTGGCTACCTTTTGAATATATGATATGGAACCACTCACCATCATACATATTTCATTTGGAAGCAGCTAGTGTATTCTCTCTTCAAGTTATGCTCATTTTCAACTACTAAGAAACTTGGAGTGCCAAAGCTTGAAATCGTCATGTATGTATTTCACAAGCTCTGAATGCGGTTTCTGGCAAATGGGCATACCCCTGATAGATTATCGGCACACCATCAAACCTCTTCCGTTTGGATGAAATTTGAGTGTTGACTTTCAAGAAATGCGCAGTTTGAAAACTTTGTTTCTGAATGCGGGAAAAGTTAAAGGTTTTATAAAGCCTATATCTAAAGCTCCTAAGTGAGCAGATGGCTACCTTTTGAATATATGATATGGAAGCACTCACCATCATACATATTTCATTTGGAAGCAGCTAGTGTATTCTCTCTTCAAGTTATGCTCATTTTCAACTACTAAGAAACTTAGAGTGCCAAAGCTTGAAATCGTCATGTATATATTTCACAAGCTCTGAATGCGGTATCTGGCAAATGGGCATAGCCCTGATAGATTATCGGCGCACCATCAAACCTTTTCCGTTTGGATGAAATTTGAGTGTTGACTTTCAAGAAATGCACAGTTTGAAAAACTTTGTTTCTGAATGCGGGAAAAGTTAAAGGTTTTATAAAGCCTATATCTAAAGCTCCTAAAGGAGCAGATGGCTACCTTTTGAATATATGATATGGAAGCACTCACCATCATACATATTTCATTTGGAAGCAGCTAGTGTATTCTCTCTTCAAGTTATGCTCATTTTCAACTACTAAGAAACTTAGAGTGCCAAAGCTTGAAATCGTCATGTATGTATTTCACAAGCTCTGAATGCGGTTTCTGGCAAATGGGCATAACCCTGAGAGATTATCGGCACACCATCAAACCTTTTCTTTTTGGTTGAAATTTGAGTGTTGACTTTCAAGAAATGCGCAGTTTGAAAAACTTTGTTTCTGAATGCGGGAAAAGTTAAAGGTTTTATAAAGCCTATATCTAAAGCTCCTAAAGGAGCACATGGCTACCTTTTGAGTATATGATATGGAACCACTCACCATCATACATATTTCATTTGGAAGCAGCTAGTGTATTCTCTCTTCAAGTTATGCTCATTTTCAACTACTAAGAAACTTAGAGTGCCAAAGCTTGAAATCGTCATGTATGTATTTCACAAGCTCTGAATGCGGTTTCTGGCAAATGGGCATACCCCTGATAGATTATCGGCACACCATCAAACCTGTTCCGTTTGGATGAAATTTGAGTGTTGACTTTCAAGAAATGCACAGTTTGAAAAACTTTGTTTCTGAATGCGGGAAAAGTTAAAGGTTTTATAAAGCCTATATCTAAAGCTCCTAAGTGAGCAGATGGCTACCTTTTGAATATATGATATGGAACCACTCACCATCATACATATTTCATTTGGAAGCAGCTAGTGTATTCTCTCTTCAAGTTATGCTCATTTTCAACTACTAAGAAACTTAGAGTGCCAAAGCTTGAAATCGTCATGTATGTATTTCACAAGCTCTGAATGCGGTTTCTGGCAAATGGGCATAACCCTGATAGATTATCGGCACACCATCAAACCTTTTCTTTTTGGATGAAATTTGAGTGTTGACTTTCAAGAAATGCACAGTATGAAAAACGTTGTTTCTGAATGCGGGAAAAGTTAAAGGTTTTATAAAGCCTATATCTAAAGCTCCTAAAGGAGCAGTTGGCTACCTTTTGAATATATGATATGGAACCACTCACCATCATACATATTTCATTTGGAAGCAGCTAGTGTATTCTCTCTTCAAGTTATGCTCATTTTCAACTACTAAGAAACTTAGAGTGCCAAAGCTTGAAATCGTCATGTATGTATTTCACAAGCTCTGAATGCGGTATCTGGCAAATGGGCATAGCCCTGATAGATTATCGGCGCACCATCAAACCTTTTCCGTTTGGATGAAATTTGAGTGTTGACTTTCAAGAAATGCACAGTTTGAAAAACTTTGTTTCTGAATGCGGGAAAAGTTAAAGGTTTTATAAAGCCTATATCTAAAGCTCCTAAGTGAGCAGATGGCTACCTTTTGAATATATGATATGGAACCACTCACCATCATACATATTTCATTTGGAAGCAGCTAGTGTATTCTCTCTTCAAGTTATGCTCATTTTCAACTACTAAGAAACTTAGAGTGCCAAAGCTTGAAATCGTCATGTATGTATTTCACAAGCTCTGAATGCGGTATCTGGCAAATGGGCATAGCCCTGATAGATTATCGGCGCACCATCAAACCTTTTCCGTTTGGATGAAATTTGAGTGTTGACTTTCAAGAAATGCGCAGTTTGAAAAACTTTGTTTCTGAATGCGGGAAAAGTTAAAGGTTTTATAAAGCCTATATCTAAAGCTCCTAAAGGAGCAGATGGCTACCTTTTGAATATATGATATGGAACCACTCACCATCATACATATTTCATTTGGAAGCAGCTAGTGTATTCTCTCTTCAAGTTATGCTCATTTTCAACTACTAAGAAACTTAGAGTGCCAAAGCTTGAAATCGTCATGTATGTATTTCACAAGCTCTGAATGCGGTTTCTGGCAAATGGGCATAACCCTGATAGATTATCGGCACACCATCAAACCTTTTCTTTTTGGTTGAAATTTGAGTGTTGACTTTCAAGAAATGCGCAGTTTGAAAAACTTTGTTTCTGAATGCGGGAAAAGTTAAAGGTTTTATAAAGCCTATATCTAAAGCTCCTAAGTGAGCAGAAGGCTACCTTTTGAATATATGATATGGAACCACTCACCATCATACATATTTCATTTGGAAGCAGCTAGTGTATTCTCTCTTCAAGTTATGCTCATTTTCAACTACTAAGAAACTTAGAGTGCCAAAGCTTGAAATCGTCATGTATGTATTTCACAAGCTCTGAATGCGGTTTCTGGCAAATGGGCATAACCCTGATAGATTATCGGCACACCATCAAACCTTTTCTTTTTGGTTGAAATTTGAGTGTTGACTTTCAAGAAATGCACAGTCTGAAAAACTTTGTTTCTGAATGCGGGAAAAGTTAAAGGTTTTATAAAGCCTATATCTAAAGCTCCTAAAGGAGCACATGGCTACCTTTTGAATATATGATATGGAACCACTCACCATCATACATATTTCATTTGGAAGCAGCTAGTGTATTCTCTCTTCAAGTTATGCTCATTTTCAACTACTAAGAAACTTAGAGTGCCAAAGCTTGAAATCGTCATGTATGTATTTCACAAGCTCTGAATGCGGTTTCTGGCAAATGGGCATACCCCTGATAGATTATGGGCACACCATCAAACCATTTCCGTTTGGATGAAATTTGAGTGTTGACTTTCAAGAAATGCACAGTTTGAAAAACTTTGTTTCTGAATGCGGGAAAAGTTAAAGGTTTTATAAAGCCTATATCTAAAGCTTTTAAAGGAGCACATGGCTACCTTTTGAATATATGATATGGAACCACTCACCATCATACATATTTCATTTGGAAGCAGCTAGTGTATTCTCTCTTCAAGCTATGCTCATTTTCAACTACTAAGAAACTTAGAGTGCCAAAGCTTGAAATCGTCATGTATGTATTTCACAAGCTCTGAATGCGGTTTCTGGCAAATGGGCATATCCCTGATAGATTATCGGCACACCATCAAACCTTTTCTTTTTGGATGAAATTTGAGTGTTGACTTTCAAGAAATGCACGGTTTGAAAAACTTTGTTTCTGAATGCGGGAAACGTTAAAGGTTTTATAAAGCCTATATCTAAAGCTCCTAAAGGAGCAGTTGGCTACCTTTTGAATATATGATATGGAACCACTCACCATCATACATATTTCATTTGGAAGCAGCTAGTGTATTCTCTCTTCAAGTTATGCTCATTTTCAACTACTAAGAAACTTAGAGTGTCAAAGCTTGAAATCGTCATGTATGTATTTCACAAGCTCTGAATGCGGTTTCTGGCAAATGGGCATACCCCTGATAGATTATCGGCACACCATCAAACCTTTTCCATTTGGATGAAATTTGAGTGTTGACTTTCAAGAAATGCACAGTTTCAAAAACTTTCTTTCTGAATGCGGGAAAAGTTAAAGGTTTTATAAACCCTATATCTAAAGCTCCTGAAGGAGCACATGGCTACCTTTTGAATATATGATATGGAACCACTCACCATCATACATATTTCATTTGGAAGCAGCTAGTGTATTCTCTCTTCAAGTTATGCTCATTTTCAACTACTAAAAAACTTAGAGTGCCAAAGCTTGAAATCGTCATGTATGTATTTCACAAGCTCTGAATGCGGTTTCTGGCAAATGGGCATACCCCTGATAGATTATCAGCACACCATCAAACCATTTCTTTTTGGATGTAATTTGAGTGTTGACTTTCAAGAAATGCACAGTTTGAAAAACTTTGTTTCTGAATGCGGGAAAAGTTAAAGGTTTTATAAAGCCTATATCTAAAGCTCCTAAAGGAGCAGATGGCTACCTTTTGAATATATGATATGGAACCACTCACCATCATACATATTTCATTTGGAAGCAGCTAGTGTATTCTCTCTTCAAGTTATGCTCATTTTCAACTACTAAGAAACTTAGAGTGCCAAAGCTTGAAATCATCATGTATGTATTTCACAAGCTCTGAATGCGGTTTCTGTCAAATGGGCATACCCTTGATAGATTATCAGCACACCATCAAACCTTTTCTTTTTGGATGAAATTTGAGTGTTGACTTTCAAGAAATGCGCAGTTTGAAAAACTTTGTTTCTGAATGCTGGAAAAGTTAAAGGTTTTATAAAGCCTATATCTAAAGCTCCTAAAGGAGCACATGGCTACCTTTTGAATATATGATATGGAACCACTCACCATCATATATATTTCATTTGGAAGCAGCTAGTGTATTCTCTCTTCAAGTTATGCTCATTTTCAACTACTAAGAAACTTAGAGTGCCAAAGCTTGAAATCGTCATGTATGTATTTCACAAGCTCTGAATGCGGTTTCTGGCAAATGGGCATACCCCTGATAGATTATCGGCACACCATCAAACCTTTTCCGTTTGGATGAAATTTGAGTGTTGACTTTCAAGAAATGCACAGTTTCAAAAACTTTGTTTCTGAATGCGGGAAAAGTTAAAGGTTTTATAAAGCCTATATCTAAAGCTCCTAAAGGAGCACATGGCTACCTTTTGAATATATGATATGGAACCACTCACCATCATATATATTTCATTTGGAAGCAGCTAGTGTATTCTCTCTTCAAGTTATGCTCATTTTCAACTACTAAGAAACTTAGAGTGCCAAAGCTTGAAATCGTCATGTATGTATTTCACAAGCTCTGAATCCGGTTTCTGGCAAATGGGCATACCCCTGATAGATTATCGGCACACCATCAAACCTTTTCCGTTTGGATGAAATTTGAGTGTTGACTTTCAAGAAATGCACAGTTTCAAAAACTTTGTTTCTGAATGCGGGAAAAGTTAAAGGTTTTATAAAGCCTATATCTAAAGCTCCTAAAGGAGCACATGGCTACCTTTTGAATATATGATATGGAACCACTCACCATCATACATATTTCATTTGGAAGCAGCTAGTGTATTCTCTCTTCAAGTTATGCTCATTTTCAACTACTAAGAAACTTAGAGTGCCAAAGCTTGAAATCGTCATGTATGTATTTCACAAGCTCTGAATGCGGTTTCTGGCAAATGGGCATACCCCTGATAGATTATCAGCACACCATCAAACCTTTTCTTTTTGGATGAAATTTGAGTGTTGACTTTCAAGAAATGCACAGTTTGAAAAACTTTGTTTCTGAATGCGGGAAAAGTTAAAGGTTTTATAAAGCCTATATCTAAAGCTCCTAAAGGAGCACATGGCTACCTTTTGAATATATGATATGGAACCACTCACCATCATACATATTTCATTTGGAAGCAGCTAGTGTATTCTCTCTTCAAGTTATGCTCATTTTCAACTACTAAGAAACTTAGAGTGCCAAAGCTTGAAATCGTCATGTATGTATTTCACAAGCTCTGAATGCGGTTTCTGGCAAATGGGCATACCCCTGATAGATTATCGGCACACCATCAAACCTTTTCCGTTTGGATGAAATTTGAGTGTTGACTTTCAAGAAATGCACAGTTTCAAAAACTTTGTTTCTGAATGCGGGAAAAGTTAAAGGTTTTATAAAGCCTATATCTAAAGCTCCTAAAGGAGCACATGGCTACCTTTTGAATATATGATATGGAACCACTCACCATCATATATATTTCATTTGGAAGCAGCTAGTGTATTCTCTCTTCAAGTTATGCTCATTTTCAACTACTAAGAAACTTAGAGTGCCAAAGCTTGAAATCGTCATGTATGTATTTCACAAGCTCTGAATGCGGTTTCTGGCAAATGGGCATACCCCTGATAGATTATCGGCACACCATCAAACCTTTTCCGTTTGGATGAAATTTGAGTGTTGACTTTCAAGAAATGCACAGTTTCAAAAACTTTGTTTCTGAATGCGGGAAAAGTTAAAGGTTTTATAAAGCCTATATCTAAAGCTCCTAAAGGAGCACATGGCTACCTTTTGAATATATGATATGGAACCACTCACCATCATACATATTTCATTTGGAAGCAGCTAGTGTATTCTCTCTTCAAGTTATGCTCATTTTCAACTACTAAGAAACTTAGAGTGCCAAAGCTTGAAATCGTCATGTATGTATTTCACAAGCTCTGAATGCGGTTTCTGGCAAATGGGCATACCCCTGATAGATTATCAGCACACCATCAAACCTTTTCTTTTTGGATGAAATTTGAGTGTTGACTTTCAAGAAATGCACAGTTTGAAAAACTTTGTTTCTGAATGCGGGAAAAGTTAAAGGTTTTATAAAGCCTATATCTAAAGCTCCTAAAGGAGCAGATGGCTACCTTTTGAATATATGATATGGAACCACTCACCATCATACATATTTCATTTGGAAGCAGCTAGTGTATTCTCTCTTCAAGTTATGCTCATTTTCAAGTACTAAGAAACTTAGAGTGCCAAAGCTTGAAATCGTCATGTATGTATTTCGCAAGCTCTGAATGCGGTTTCTGGCAAATGGGCATACCCCTGATAGATTATCGGCACACCATCAAACCTTTTCCATTTGGATGAAATTTGAGTGTTGACTTTCAAGAAATGCACAGTTTCAAAAACTTTCTTTCTGAATGCGGGAAAAGTTAAAGGTTTTATAAACCCTATATCTAAAGCTCCTGAAGGAGCACATGGCTACCTTTTGAATATATGATATGGAACCACTCACCATCATACATATTTCATTTGGAAGCAGCTAGTGTATTCTCTCTTCAAGTTATGCTCATTTTCAACTACTAAGAAACTTAGAGTGCCAAAGCTTGAAATCGTCATGTATGTATTTCACAAGCTCTGAATGCGGTTTCTGGCAAATGGGCATACCCCTGATAGATTATCAGCACACCATCAAACCTTTTCTTTTTGGATGAAATTTGAGTGTTGACTTTCAAGAAATGCACAGTTTGAAAAACTTTGTTTCTGAATGCGGGAAAAGTTAAAGGTTTTATAAAGCCTATATCTAAAGCTCCTAAAGGAGCAGATGGCTACCTTTTGAATATATGATATGGAACCACTCACCATCATACATATTTCATTTGGAAGCAGCTAGTGTATTCTCTCTTCAAGTTATGCTCATTTTCAACTACTAAGAAACTTAGAGTGCCAAAGCTTGAAATCGTCATGTATGTATTTCACAAGCTCTGAATGCGGTTTCTGGCAAATGGGCATACCCCTGATAGATTATCGGCACACCATCAAACCTTTTCCATTTGGATGAAATTTGAGTGTTGACTTTCAAGAAATGCACAGTTTCAAAAACTTTCTTTCTGAATGCGGGAAAAGTTAAAGGTTTTATAAACCCTATATCTAAAGCTCCTGAAGGAGCACATGGCTACCTTTTGAATATATGATATGGAACCACTCACCATCATACATATTTCATTTGGAAGCAGCTAGTGTATTCTCTCTTCAAGTTATGCTCATTTTCAACTACTAAGAAACTTAGAGTGCCAAAGCTTGAAATCGTCATGTATGTATTTCACAAGCTCTGAATGCGGTTTCTGGCAAATGGGCATACCCCTGATAGATTATCGGCACACCATCAAACCTCTTCCGTTTGGATGAAATTTGAGTGTTGACTTTCAAGAAATGCGCAGTTTGAAAAACTTTGTTTCTGAATGCGGGAAAAGTTAAAGGTTTTATAAAGCCTATATCTAAATCTCCTAAAGGAGCACATGGCTACCTTTTGAATATATGATATGGAACCACTCACCATCATACATATTTCATTTGGAAGCAGCTAGTGTATTCTCTCTTCAAGTTATGCTCATTTTCAACTACTAAGAAACTTAGAGTGCCAAAGCTTGAAATCGTCATGTATGTATTTCACAAGCTCTGAATGCGGTTTCTGGCAAATGGGCATACCCCTGATAGATTATCAGCACACCATCAAACCATTTCTTTTTGGATGAAATTTGAGTGTTGACTTTCAAGAAATGCACAGTTTGAAAAACTTTGTTTCTGAATGCGGGAAAAGTTAAAGGTTTTATAAAGCCTATATCTAAAGCTCCTAAAGGAGCAGATGGCTACCTTTTGAATATATGATATGGAACCACTCACCATCATACATATTTCATTTGGAAGCAGCTAGTGTATTCTCTCTTCAAGTTATGCTCATTTTCAACTACTAAGAAACTTAGAGTGCCAAAGCTTGAAATCGTCATGTATGTATTTCACAAGCTCTGAATGCGGTTTCTGGCAAATGGGCATACCCCTGATAGATTATCGGCACACCATCAAACCTTTTCCGTTTGGATGAAATTTGAGTGTTGACTTTCAAGAAATGCACAGTTTCAAAAACTTTGTTTCTGAATGCGGGAAAAGTTAAAGGTTTTATAAACCCTATATCTAAAGCTCCTAAAGGAGCACATGGCTACCTTTTGAATATATGATATGGAACCACTCACCATCATACATATTTCATTTGGAAGCAGCTAGTGTATTCTCTCTTCAAGTTATGCTCATTTTCAACTACTAAGAAACTTAGAGTGCCAAAGCTTGAAATCATCATGTATGTATTTCACAAGCTCTGAATGCGGTTTCTGGCAAATGGGCATACCCTTGATAGATTATCAGCACACCATCAAACCTTTTCTTTTTGGATGAAATTTGAGTGTTGACTTTCAAGAAATGCGCAGTTTGAAAAACTTTGTTTCTGAATGCTGGAAAAGTTAAAGGTTTTATAAAGCCTATATCTAAAGCTCCTAAAGGAGCACATGGCTACCTTTTGAATATATGATATGGAACCACTCACCATCATATATATTTCATTTGGAAGCAGCTAGTGTATTCTCTCTTCAAGTTATGCTCATTTTCAACTACTAAGAAACTTAGAGTGCCAAAGCTTGAAATCGTCATGTATGTATTTCACAAGCTCTGAATGCGGTTTCTGGCAAATGGGCATACCCCTGATAGATTATCGGCACACCATCAAACCTTTTCCGTTTGGATGAAATTTGAGTGTTGACTTTCAAGAAATGCACAGTTTCAAAAACTTTGTTTCTGAATGCGGGAAAAGTTAAAGGTTTTATAAAGCCTATATCTAAAGCTCCTAAAGGAGCACATGGCTACCTTTTGAATATATGATATGGAACCACTCACCATCATACATATTTCATTTGGAAGCAGCTAGTGTATTCTCTCTTCAAGTTATGCTCATTTTCAACTACTAAGAAACTTAGAGTGCCAAAGCTTGAAATCGTCATGTATGTATTTCACAAGCTCTGAATGCGGTTTCTGGCAAATGGGCATACCCCTGATAGATTATCAGCACACCATCAGACCTTTTCTTTTTGGATGAAATTTGAGTGTTGACTTTCAAGAAATGCACAGTTTGAAAAACTTTGTTTCTGAATGCGGGAAAAGTTAAAGGTTTTATAAAGCCTATATCTAAAGCTCCTAAAGGAGCACATGGCTACCTTTTGAATATATGATATGGAACCACTCACCATCATACATATTTCATTTGGAAGCAGCTAGTGTATTCTCTCTTCAAGTTATGCTCATTTTCAACTACTAAGAAACTTAGAGTGCCAAAGCTTGAAATCGTCATGTATGTATTTCACAAGCTCTGAATGCGGTTTCTGGCAAATGGGCATACCCCTGATAGATTATCGGCACACCATCAAACCTTTTCCGTTTGGATGAAATTTGAGTGTTGACTTTCAAGAAATGCACAGTTTCAAAAACTTTGTTTCTGAATGCGGGAAAAGTTAAAGGTTTTATAAAGCCTATATCTAAAGCTCCTAAAGGAGCAGATGGCTACCTTTTGAATATATGATATGGAACCACTCACCATCATACATATTTCATTTGGAAGCAGCTAGTGTATTCTCTCTTCAAGTTATGCTCATTTTCAACTACTACGAAACTTAGAGTGCCAAAGCTTGAAATCGTCATGTATGTATTTCACAAGCTCTGAATGCGGTTTCTGGCAAATGGGCATAACCCTGATAGATTATCGGCACACCATCAAACCTTTTCTTTTTGGATGAAATTTGAGTGTTGACTTTCAAGAAATGCGCAGTTTGAAAAACTTTGTTTCTGAATGCGTGAAAAGTTCAAGGTTTTATAAAGCCTATATCTAAAGCTCCTAAAGGAGCACATGGCTACCTTTTGAATATATGATATGGAACCACTCACCATCATACATATTTCATTTGGAAGCAGCTAGTGTATTCTCTCTTCAAGTTATGCTCATTTTCAACTACTAAGAAACTTAGAGTGCCAAAGCTTGAAATCGTCATGTATGTATTTCACAAGCTCTGAATGCGGTTTCTGGCAAATGGGCATACTCTAAAGCTCCTAAAGGAGCAGATGGCTACCTTTAGAATATATGATATGGAACCACTCACCATCATACATATTTCATTTGGAAGCAGCTAGTGTATTCTCTCTTCAAGTTATGCTCATTTTCAACTACTAAGAAACTTAGAGTGCCAAAGCTTGAAATCGTCATGTATGTATTTCACAAGCTCTGAATGCGGTTTCTGGCAAATGGGCATACCCCTGATAGATTATCAGCACACCATCAAACCTTTTCTTTTTGGATGAAATTTGAGTGTTGACTTTCAAGAAATGCACAGTTTCAAAAACTTTGTTTCTGAATGCGGGAAAAGTTAAAGGTTTTATAAACCCTATATCTAAAGCTCCTAAAGGAGCAGATGGCTACCTTTTGAATATATGATATGGAACCACTCACCATCATACATATTTCATTTGGAAGCAGCTAGTGTATTCTCTCTTCAAGTTATGCTCATTTTCAACTACTAAGAAACTTAGAGTGCCAAAGCTTGAAATCATCATGTATGTATTTCACAAGCTCTGAATGCGGTTTCTGTCAAATGGGCATACCCTTGATAGATTATCAGCACACCATCAAACCTTTTCTTTTTGGATGAAATTTGAGTGTTGACTTTCAAGAAATGCGCAGTTTGAAAAACTTTGTTTCTGAATGCGGGAAAAGTTAAAGGTTTTATAAAGCCTATATCTAAAGCTCCTAAAGGAGCACATGGCTACCTTTTGAATATATGATATGGAACCACTCACCATCATATATATTTCATTTGGAAGCAGCTAGTGTATTCTCTCTTCAAGTCATGCTCATTTTCAACTTCTAAGAAACTTAGAGTGCCAAAGCTTGCAATCGTCATGTATGTATTTCACAAGCTCTGAATGCGGTTTCTGGCAAATGGGCATACCCCTGATAGATTATCGGCACACCATCAAACCTTTTCCGTTTGGATGAAATTTGAGTGTTGACTTTCAAGAAATGCACAGTTTCAAAAACTTTGTTTCTGAATGCGGGAAAAGTTAAAGGTTTTATAAAGCCTATATCTAAAGCTCCTAAAGGAGCACATGGCTACCTTTTGAATATATGATATGGAACCACTCACCATCATACATATTTCATTTGGAAGCAGCTAGTGTATTCTCTCTTCAAGTTATGCTCATTTTCAACTACTAAGAAACTTAGAGTGCCAAAGCTTGAAATCGTCATGTATGTATTTCACAAGCTCTGAATGCGGTTTCTGGCAAATGGGCATACCCCTGATAGATTATCAGCACACCATCAAACTTTTTTCTTTTTGGATGAAATTTGAGTGTTGACTTTCAAGAAATGCACAGTTTCAAAAACTTTGTTTCTGAATGCGGGAAAAGTTAAAGGTTTTATAAAGCCTATATCTAAAGCTCCTAAAGGAGCACATGGCTACCTTTTGAATATATGATATGGAACCACTCACCATCATACTTATTTCATTTGGAAGCAGCTAGTGTATTCTCTCTTCAAGTTATGCTCATTTTCAACTACTAAGAAACTTAGAGTGCCAAAGCTTGAAATCGTCATGTATGTATTTCACAAGCTCTGAATGCGGTTTCTGGCAAATGGGCATACCCCTGATAGATTATCAGCACACCATCAAACCTTTTCTTTTTGGATGAAATTTGAGTGTTGACTTTCAAGAAATGCACAGTTTGAAAAACTTTGTTTCTGAATGCGGGAAAAGTTAAAGGTTTTATAAAGCCTATATCTAAAGCTCCTAAAGGAGCACATGGCTACCTTTTGAATATATGATATGGAACCACTCACCATCATACATATTTCATTTGGAAGCAGCTAGTGTATTCTCTCTTCAAGTTATGCTCATTTTCAACTACTAAGAAACTAAGAGTGCCAAAGCTTGAAATCGTCATGTATGTATTTCACAAGCTCTGAATGCGGTTTCTGGCAAATGGGCATACCCCTGATAGATTATCGGCACACCATCAAACCTTTTCCGTTTGGATGAAATTTGAGTGTTGACTTTCAAGAAATGCACAGTTTCAAAAACTTTGTTTCTGAATGCGGGAAAAGTTAAAGGTTTTATAAAGCCTATATCTAAAGCTCCTAAAGGAGCAGATGGCTACCTTTTGAATATATGATATGGAACCACTCACCATCATACATATTTCATTTGGAAGCAGCTAGTGTATGCTCATTTTCAACTACTAAGAAACTTAGAGTGCCAAAGCTTGAAATCGTCATGTATGTATTTCACAAGCTCTGAATGCGGTTTCTGGCAAATGGGCATACCCCTGATAGATTATCAGCACACCATCAAACCTTTTCTTTTTGGATGAAATTTGAGTGTTGACTTTCAAGAAATGCGCAGTTTGAAAAACTTTGTTTCTGAATGCGGGAAAAGTTAAAGGTTTTATAAAGCCTATATCTAAAGCTCCTAAAGGAGCAGATGGCTACCTTTTGAATATATGATATGGAACCACTCACCATCATACATATTTCATTTGGAAGCAGCTAGTGTATTCTCTCTTCAAGTTATGCTCATTTTCAACTACTAAGAAACTTAGAGTGCCAAAGCTTGAAATCGTCATGTATGTATTTCACAAGCTCTGAATGCGGTTTCTGGCAAATGGGCATACCCCTGATAGATTATCAGCACACCATCAAACCTTTTCTTTTTGGATGAAATTTGAGTGTTGACTTTCAAGAAATGCACAGTTTGAAAAACTTTGTTTCTGAATGCGGGAAAAGTTAAAGGTTTTATAAAGCCTATATCTAAAGCTCCTAATGGAGCACATGGCTACCTTTTGAATATATGATATGGAACCACTCACCATCATACATATTTCATTTGGAAGCAGCTAGTGTATTCTCTCTTCAAGTTATGCTCATTTTCAACTACTAAGAAACTTAGAGTGCCAAAGCTTGAAATCGTCATGTATGTATTTCACAAGCTCTGAATGCGGTTTCTGGCAAATGGGCATACCCCTGATAGATTATCGGCACACCATCAAACCTTTTCCGTTTGGATGAAATTTGAGTGTTGACTTTCAAGAAATGCACAGTTTGAAAAACTTTGTTTCTGAATGCGGGAAAAGTTAGAGGTTTTATAAAGCCTATATCTAAAGCTCCTAAAGGAGCAGATGGCTACCTTTTGAATATATGATATGGAACCACTCACCATCATACATATTTCATTTGGAAGCAGCTAGTGTATTCTCTCTTCAAGTTATGCTCATTTTCAACTACTAAGAAACTTAGAGTGCCAAAGCTTGAAATCGTCATGTATGTATTTCACAAGCTCTGAATGCGGTTTCTGGCAAATGGGCATACCCCTGATAGATTATCGGCACACCATCAAACCTTTTCCGTTTGGATGAAATTTGAGTGTTGACTTTCAAGAAATGCACAGTTTGAAAAACTTTGTTTCTGAATGCGGGAAAAGTTAGAGGTTTTATAAAGCCTATATCTAAAGCTCCTAAAGGAGCAGATGGCTACCTTTTGAATATATGATATGGAACCACTCACCATCATACATATTTCATTTGGAAGCAGCTAGTGTATTCTCTCTTCAAGTTATGCTCATTTTCAACTACTAAGAAACTTAGAGTGCCAAAGCTTGAAATCGTCATGTATGTATTTCACAAGCTCTGAATGCGGTTTCTGGCAAATGGGCATACCCCTGATAGATTATTGGCACACCATCAAACCTTTTCCGTTTGGATGAAATTTGAGTGTTGACTTTCAAGAAATGCACAGTTTCAAAAACTTTGTTTCTGAATGCGGGAAAAGTTAAAGGTTTTATAAAGCCTATATCTAAAGCTCCTAAAGGAGCACATGGCTACCTTTTGAATATATGATATGGAACCACTCACCATCATACATATTTCATTTGGAAGCAGCTAGTGTATTCTCTCTTCAAGTTATGCTCATTTTCAACTACTAAGAAACTTAGAGTGCCAAAGCTTGAAATCGTCATGTATGTATTTCACAAGCTCTGAATGCGGTTTCTGGCAAATGGGCATACCCTTGATAGATTATCAGCACACCATCAAACCTTTTCTTTTTGGATGAAATTTGAGTGTTGACTTTCAAGAAATGCACAGTTTGAAAAACTTTGTTTCTGAATGCGGGAAAAGTTAAAGGTTTTATAAAGCCTATATCTAAAGCTCCTAATGGAGCACATGGCTACCTTTTGAATATATGATATGGAACCACTCACCATCATACATATTTCATTTGGAAGCAGCTAGTGTATTCTCTCTTCAAGTTATGCTCATTTTCAACTACTAAGAAACTTAGAGTGCCAAAGCTTGAAATCGTCATGTATGTATTTCACAAGCTCTGAATGCGGTTTCTGGCAAATGGGCATACCCCTGATAGATTCGGCACACCATCAAACCTTTTCCGTTTGGATGAAATTTGAGTGTTGACTTTCAAGAAATGCACAGTTTGAAAAACTTTGTTTCTGAATGCGGGAAAAGTTAGAGGTTTTATAAAGCCTATATCTAAAGCTCCAAAAGGAGCAGATGGCTACCTTTTGAATATATGATATGGAACCACTCACCATCATACATATTTCATTTGGAAGCAGCTAGTGTATTCTCTCTTCAAGTTATGCTCATTTTCAACTACTAAGAAACTTAGAGTGCCAAAGCTTGAAATCGTCATGTATGTATTTCACAAGCTCTGAATGCGGTTTCTGGCAAATGGGCATAGCCCTGATAGATTATTGGCACACCATCAAACCTTTTCCGTTTGGATGAAATTTGAGTGTTGACTTTCAAGAAATGCACAGTTTGAAAAACTTTGTTTCTGAATGCGGGAAAAGTTAAAGGTTTTATAAAGCCTATAGCTAAAGCTCCTAAAGGAGCACATGGCTACCTTTTGAATATATGATATGGAACCACTCACCATCATACATATTTCATTTGGAAGCAGCTAGTGTATTCTCTCTTCAAGTTATGCTCATTTTCAACTACTAAGAAACTTAGAGTGCCAAAGCTTGAAATCGTCATGTATGTATTTCACAAGCTCTGAATGCCGTTTCTGGCAAATGGGCATACCCCTGATAGATTATCGGCACACCATCAAACCTTTTCTTTTTGGATGAAATTTGAGTGTTGACTTTCAAGAAATGCACAGTTTCAAAAACTTTGTTTCTGAATGCGGGAAAAGTTAAAGGTTTTATAAAGCCTATATCTGAAGCTCCTAAAGGAGCACATGGCTACCTTTTGAATATATGATATGGAACCACTCACCATCATACATATTTCATTTGGAAGCAGCTAGTGTATTCTCTCTTCAAGTTATGCTCATTTTCAACTACTAAGAAACTTAGAGTGCCAAAGCTTGAAATCGTCATGTATGTATTTCACAAGCTCTGAATGCGGTTTCTGGCAAATGGGCATACCCCTGATAGATTATTGGCACACCATCAAACCTTTTCCGTTTGGATGAAATTTGAGTGTTGACTTTCAAGAAATGCACAGTTTCAAAAACTTTGTTTCTGAATGCGGGAAAAGTTAAAGGTTTTATAAAGCCTATATCTAAAGCTCCTAAAGGAGCACATGGCTACCTTTTGAATATATGATATGGAACCACTCACCATCATACATATTTCATTTGGAAGCAGCTAGTGTATTCTCTCTTCAAGTTATGCTCATTTTCAACTACTAAGAAACTTAGAGTGCCAAAGCTTGAAATCGTCATGTATGTATTTCACAAGCTCTGAATGCGGTTTCTGGCAAATGGGCATACCCCTGATAGATTATCGGCACACCATCAAACCTTTTCTTTTTGGATGAAATTTGAGTGTTGACTTTCAAGAAATGCGCAGTTTCAAAAACTTTGTTTCTGAATGCGGGAAAAGTTAAAGGTTTTATAAAGCCTATATCTAAAGCTCCTAAAGGAGCACATGGCTACCTTTTGAATATATGATATGGAACCACTCACCATCATACATATTTCATTTGGAAGCAGCTAGTGTATTCTCTCTTCAAGTTATGCTCATTTTCAACTACTAAGAAACTTAGAGTGCCAAAGCTTGAAATCGTCATGTATGTATTTCACAAGCTCTGAATGCGGTTTCTGGCAAATGGGCATACCCTTGATAGATTATCAGCACACCATCAAACCTTTTCCGTTTGGATGAAATTTGAGTGTTGACTTTCAAGAAATGCACAGTTTCAAAAACTTTGTTTCTGAATGCGGGAAAAGTTAAAGGTTTTATAAAGCCTATATCTAAAGCTGCTAAAGGAGCACATGGCTACCTTTTGAATATATGATATGGAACCACTCAGCATCATACATATTTCATTTGGAAGCAGCTAGTGTATTCTCTCTTCAAGTTATGCTCATTTTCAACTACTAAGAAACTTAGAGTGCCAAAGCTTGAAATCGTCATGTATGTATTTCACATGCTCTGAATGCGGTTTCTGGCAAATGGGCATACCCCTGATAGATTATCAGCACACCATCAAACCTTTTCTTTTTGGATGAAATTTGAGTGTTGACTTTCAAGAAATGCGCAGTTTCAAAAACTTTGTTTCTGAATGCGGGAAAAGTTAAAGGTTTTATAAAGCCTATATCTAAAGCTCCTAAAGGAGCACATGGCTACCTTTTGAATATATGATATGGAACCACTCACCATCATACATATTTCATTTGGAAGCAGCTAGTGTATTCTCTCTTCAAGTTATGCTCATTTTCAACTACTAAGAAACTTAGAGTGCCAAAGCTTGAAATCGTCATGTATGTATTTCACAAGCTCTGAATGCGGTTTCTGGCAAATGGGCATACCCCAGATAGATTATCGGCACACCATCAAACCTCTTCCGTTTGGATGAAATTTGAGTGTTGACTTTCAAGAAATGCGCAGTTTGAAAAACTTTGTTTCTGAATGCGGGAAAAGTTAAAGGTTTTATAAAGCCTATATCTAAAGCTCCTAAAGGAGCACATGGCTACCTTTTGAATATTTGATATGGAACCACTCACCATCATACATATTTCATTTGGAAGCAGCTAGTGTATTCTCTCTTCAAGTTATGCTCATTTTCAACTACTAAGAAACTTAGAGTGCCAAAGCTTGAAATCGTCATGTATGTATTTCACATGCTCTGAATGCGGTTTCTGGCAAATGGGCATACCCCTGATAGATTATCAGCACACCATCAAACCTTTTCTTTTTGGATGAAATTTGAGTGTTGACTTTCAAGAAATGCGCAGTTTGAAAAACTTTGTTTCTGAATGCGGGAAAAGTTAAAGGTTTTATAAAGCCTATATCTAAAGCTCCTAAAGGAGCACATGGCTACCTTTTGAATATATGATATGGAACCACTCACCATCATACATATTTCATTTGGAAGCAGCTTGTGTATTCTCTCTTCAAGTTATGCTCATTTTCAACTACTAAGAAACTTAGAGTGCCAAAGCTTGAAATCGTCATGTATGTATTTCACAAGCTCTGAATGCGGTTTCTGGCAAATGGGCATACCCTTGATAGATTATCAGCACACCATCAAACCTTTTCCGTTTGGATGAAATTTGAGTGTTGACTTTCAAGAAATGCACAGTTTCAAAAACTTTGTTTCTGAATGCGGGAAAAGTTAAAGGTTTTATAAAGCCTATATCTAAAGCTCCTAAAGGAGCACATGGCTACCTTTTGAATATATGATATGGAACCACTCACCATCATACATATTTCATTTGGAAGCAGCTAGTGTATTCTCTCTTCAAGTTATGCTCATTTTCAACTACTAAGAAACTTAGAGTGCCAAAGCTTGAAATCGTCATGTATGTATTTCACAAGCTCTGAATGCGGTTTCTGGCAAATGGGCATACCCCAGATAGATTATCGGCACACCATCAAACCTCTTCCGTTTGGATGAAATTTGAGTGTTGACTTTCAAGAAATGCGCAGTTTGAAAAACTTTGTTTCTGAATGCGGGAAAAGTTAAAGGTTTTATAAAGCCTATATCTAAAGCTCCTAAAGGAGCACATGGCTACCTTTTGAATATTTGATATGGAACCACTCACCATCATACATATTTCATTTGGAAGCAGCTAGTGTATTCTCTCTTCAAGTTATGCTCATTTTCAACTACTAAGAAACTTAGAGTGCCAAAGCTTGAAATCGTCATGTATGTATTTCACAAGCTCTGAATGCGGTTTCTGGCAAATGGGCATACCCCTGATAGATTATCAGCACACCATCAAACCTTTTCTTTTTGGATGAAATTTGAGTGTTGACTTTCAAGAAATGCGCAGTTTGAAAAACTTTGTTTCTGAATGCGGGAAAAGTTAAAGGTTTTAAAAAAGCCTATATCTAAAGCTCCTAAAGGAGCACATGGCTACCTTTTGAATATATGATATGGAACCACTCACCATCATACATATTTCATTTGGAAGCAGCTAGTGTATTCTCTCTTCAAGTTATGCTCATTTTCAACTACTAAGAAACTTAGAGTGCCAATGCTTGAAATCGTCATGTATGTATTTCACAAGCTCTGAATGCGGTTTCTGGCAAATGGGCATACCCCTGATAGATTATTGGCACACCATCAAACCTTTTCCGTTTGGATGAAATTTGAGTGTTGACTTTCAAGAAATGCACAGTTTCAAAAACTTTGTTTCTGAATGCGGGAAAAGTTAAAGGTTTTATAAAGCCTATATCTAAAGCTCCTAAAGGAGCACATGGCTACCTTTTGAATATATGATATGGAACCACTCACCATCATACATATTTCATTTGGAAGCAGCTAGTGTATTCTCTCTTCAAGTTATGCTCATTTTCAACTACTAAGAAACTTAGAGTGCCAAAGCTTGAAATCGTCATGTATGTATTTCACAAGCTCTGAATGCGGTTTCTGGCAAATGGGCATACCCCTGATAGATTATCAGCACACCATCAAACCTTTTCTTTTTGGATGAAATTTGAGTGTTGACTTTCAAGAAATGCACTGTTTGAAAAACTTTGTTTCTGAATGCGGGAAAAGTTAAAGGTTTTATAAAGCCTATAGCTAAAGCTCCTAAAGGAGCAGATGGCTACCTTTTGAATATATGATATGGAACCACTCACCATCATACATATTTCATTTGGAAGCAGCTAGTGTTTTCTCTCTTCAAGTTATGCTCATTTTCAACTACTAAGAAACTTAGAGTGCCAAAGCTTGAAATCGTCATGTATGTATTTCACAAGCTCTGAATGCGGTTTCTGGCAAATGGGCATACCCTTGATAGATTATCAGCACACCATCAAACCTTTTCTTTTTGGATGAAATTTGAGTGTTGACTTTCAAGAAATGCACAGTTTGAAAAACTTTGTTTCTGAATGCGGGAAAAGTTAAAGGTTTTATAAAGCCTATATCTAAAGCTCCTAAAGGAGCACATGGCTACCTTTTGAATATATGATATGGAACCACTCACCATCATACATATTTCATTTGGAAGCAGCTAGTGTATTCTCTCTTCAAGTTATTCTCATTTTCAACTACTAAGAAACTTAGAGTGCCAAAGCTTGAAATCGTCATGTATGTATTTCACAAGCTCTGAATGCGGTTTCTGGCAAATGGGCATACCCCTGATAGATTATCGGCACACCATCAAACCTCTTCCGTTTGGATGAAATTTGAGTGTTGACTTTCAAGAAATGCGCAGTTTGAAAAACTTTGTTTCTGAATGCGGGAAAAGTTAAAGGTTTTATAAAGCCTATATCTAAAGCTCCTAAAGGCGCACATGGCTACCTTTTGAATATATGATATGGAACCACTCACCATCATACATATTTCATTTGGAAGCAGCTAGTGTATTCTCTCTTCAAGTTATGCTCATTTTCAACTACTAAGAAACTTAGAGTGCCAAAGCTTGAAATCGTCATGTATGTATTTCACAAGCTCTGAATGCGGTTTCTGGCAAATGGGCATACCCTTGATAGATTATCAGCACACCATCAAACCTTTTCTTTTTGGATGAAATTTGAGTGTTGACTTTCAAGAAATGCACAGTTTGAAAAACTTTGTTTCTGAATGCGGGAAAAGTTAAAGGTTTTATAAAGCCTATATCTAAAGCTCCTAAAGGAGCACATGGCTACCTTTTGAATATATGATATGGAACCACTCACCATCATACATATTTCATTTGGAAGCAGCTAGTGTATTCTCTCTTCAAGTTATGCTCATTTTCAACTACTAAGAAACTTAGAGTGCCAAAGCTTGAAATCGTCATGTATGTATTTCACAAGCTCTGAATGCGGTTTCTGGCAAATGGGCATACCCCTGATAGATTGTCGGCACACCATCAAACCTTTTCCGTTTGGATGAAATTTGAGTGTTGACTTTCAAAAAATGCGCACTCTGAAAAACTTTGTTTCTGAATGCAGGAAAAGGTAAAGGTTTCATAAAGCCTATATCTAAAGCTCCTAAAGGAGCAGATGGCTACCTCTGGGATATATGATATGGAACCACTCACCATCATACATATTTCATTTGGAAGCAGCTAGTGTATTCTCTCTTCAAGTTATGCTCATTTTCAACTACTAAGAAACTTAGAGTGCCAAAGCTTGAAATCGTCATGTATGTATTTCACATGCTCTGAATGCGGTTTCTGGGAAATGGGCATACCCTTGATAGATTATCAGCACACCATCAAACCTTTTCTTTTTGGATGAAATTTGAGTGTTGACTTTCAAGAAATGCGCAGTTTGAAAAACTTTGTTTCTGAATGCGGGAAAAGTTAAAGGTTTTATAAAGCCTATATCTAAAGCTCCTAAAGGAGCACATGGCTACCTTTTGAATATATGATATGGAACCACTCACCATCATACATATTTCATTTGGAAGCAGCTAGTGTATTCTCTCTTCAAGTTATGCTCATTTTCAACTACTAAGAAACTTAGAGTGCCAAAGCTTGAAATCGTCATGTATGTATTTCACAAGCTCTGAATGCGGTTTCTGGCAAATGGGCATACCCTTGATAGATTATCAGCACACCATCAAACCTTTTCTTTTTGGATGAAATTTGAGTGTTGACTTTCAAGAAATGCACAGTTTGAAAAACTTTGTTTCTGAATGCGGGAAAAGTTAAAGGTTTTATAAAGCCTATATCTAAAGCTCCTAAAGGAGCACATGGCTACCTTTTGAATATATGATATGGAACCACTCACCATCATACATATTTCATTTGGAAGCAGCTAGTGTATTCTCTCTTCAAGTTATGCTCATTTTCAACTACTAAGAAACTTAGAGTGCCAAAGCTTGAAATCGTCATGTATGTATTTCACAAGCTCTGAATGCGGTTTCTGGCAAATGGGCATACCCCTGATAGATTGTCGGCACACCATCAAAACTTTTCCGTTTGGATGAAATTTGAGTGTTGACTTTCAAGAAATGCACAGTTTCAAAAACTTTGTTTCTGAATGCGGGAAAAGTTAAAGGTTTTATAAAGCCTATATCTAAAGCTCCTAAAGGAGCACATGGCTACCTTTTGAATATATGATATGGAACCACTCACCATCATACATATTTCATTTGGAAGCAGCTTGTGTATTCTCTCTTCAAGTTATGCTCATTTTCAACTACTAAGAAACTTAGAGTGCCAAAGCTTGAAATCGTCATGTATGTATTTCACAAGCTCTGAATGCGGTTTCTGGCAAATGGGCATACCCTTGATAGATTATCAGCACACCATCAAACCTTTTCCGTTTGGATGAAATTTGAGTGTTGACTTTCAAGAAATGCACAGTTTCAAAAACTTTGTTTCTGAATGCGGGAAAAGTTAAAGGTTTTATAAAGCCTATATCTAAAGCTCCTAAAGGAGCACATGGCTACCTTTTGAATATATGATATGGAACCACTCACCATCATACATATTTCATTTGGAAGCAGCTAGTGTATTCTCTCTTCAAGTTATGCTCATTTTCAACTACTAAGAAACTTAGAGTGCCAAAGCTTGAAATCGTCATGTATGTATTTCACAAGCTCTGAATGCGGTTTCTGGCAAATGGGCATACCCCAGATAGATTATCGGCACACCATCAAACCTCTTCCGTTTGGATGAAATTTGAGTGTTGACTTTCAAGAAATGCGCAGTTTGAAAAACTTTGTTTCTGAATGCGGGAAAAGTTAAAGGTTTTATAAAGCCTATATCTAAAGCTCCTAAAGGAGCACATGGCTACCTTTTGAATATTTGATATGGAACCACTCACCATCATACATATTTCATTTGGAAGCAGCTAGTGTATTCTCTCTTCAAGTTATCCTCATTTTCAACTACTAAGAAACTTAGAGTGCCAAAGCTTGAAATCGTCATGTATGTATTTCACAAGCTCTGAATGCGGTTTCTGGCAAATGGGCATACCCCTGATAGATTATCAGCACACCATCAAACCTTTTCTTTTTGGATGAAATTTGAGTGTTGACTTTCAAGAAATGCGCAGTTTGAAAAACTTTGTTTCTGAATGCGGGAAAAGTTAAAGGTTTTATAAAGCCTATATCTAAAGCTCCTAAAGGAGCAGATGGCTACCTTTTGAATATATGATATGGAACCACTCACCATCATACATATTTCATTTGGAAGCAGCTAGTGTATTCTCTCTTCAAGTTATGCTCATTTTCAACTACTAAGAAACTTAGAGTGCCAAAGCTTGAAATCGTCATGTATGTATTTCACAAGCTCTGAATGCGGTTTCTGGCAAATGGGCATACCCCTGATAGATTATCAGCACACCACCAAACCTTTTCTTTTTGGATGAAATTTGAGTGTTGACTTTCAAGAAATGCACTGTTTGAAAAACTTTGTTTCTGAATGCGGGAAAAGTTAAAGGTTTTATAAAGCCTATAGCTAAAGCTCCTAAAGGAGCAGATGGCTACCTTTTGAATATATGATATGGAACCACTCACCATCATACATATTTCATTTGGAAGCAGCTAGTGTTTTCTCTCTTCAAGTTATGCTCATTTTCAACTACTAAGAAACTTAGAGTGCCAAAGCTTGAAATCGTCATGTATGTATTTCACAAGCTCTGAATGCGGTTTCTGGCAAATGGGCATACCCTTGATAGATTATCAGCACACCATCAAACCTTTTCTTTTTGGATGAAATTTGAGTGTTGACTTTCAAGAAATGCACAGTTTGAAAAACTTTGTTTCTGAATGCGGGAAAAGTTAAAGGTTTTATAAAGCCTATATCTAAAGCTCCTAAAGGAGCACATGGCTACCTTTTGAATATATGATATGGAACCACTCACCATCATACATATTTCATTTGGAAGCAGCTAGTGTATTCTCTCTTCAAGTTATTCTCATTTTCAACTACTAAGAAACTTAGAGTGCCAAAGCTTGAAATCGTCATGTATGTATTTCACAAGCTCTGAATGCGGTTTCTGGCAAATGGGCATACCCCTGATAGATTATCGGCACACCATCAAACCTCTTCCGTTTGGATGAAATTTGAGTGTTGACTTTCAAGAAATGCGCAGTTTGAAAAACTTTGTTTCTGAATGCGGGAAAAGTTAAAGGTTTTATAAAGCCTATATCTAAAGCTCCTAAAGGAGCACATGGCTACCTTTTGAATATATGATATGGAACCACTCACCATCATACATATTTCATTTGGAAGCAGCTAGTGTATTCTCTCTTCAAGTTATGCTCATTTTCAACTACTAAGAAACTTAGAGTGCCAAAGCTTGAAATCGTCATGTATGTATTTCACAAGCTCTGAATGCGGTTTCTGGCAAATGGGCATACCCTTGATAGATTATCAGCACACCATCAAACCTTTTCTTTTTGGATGAAATTTGAGTGTTGACTTTCAAGAAATGCACAGTTTGAAAAACTTTGTTTCTGAATGCGGGAAAAGTTAAAGGTTTTATAAAGCCTATATCTAAAGCTCCTAAAGGAGCACATGGCTACCTTTTGAATATATGATATGGAACCACTCACCATCATACATATTTCATTTGGAAGCAGCTAGTGTATTCTCTCTTCAAGTTATGCTCATTTTCAACTACTAAGAAACTTAGAGTGCCAAAGCTTGAAATCGTCATGTATGTATTTCACAAGCTCTGAATGCGGTTTCTGGCAAATGGGCATACCCCTGATAGATTGTCGGCACACCATCAAACCTTTTCCGTTTGGATGAAATTTGAGTGTTGACTTTCAAAAAATGCGCACTCTGAAAAACTTTGTTTCTGAATGCAGGAAAAGGTAAAGGTTTCATAAAGCCTATATCTAAAGCTCCTAAAGGAGCAGATGGCTACCTCTGGGATATACGATATGGAACCACTCACCATCATACATATTTCATTTGGAAGCAGCTAGTGTATTCTCTCTTCAAGTTATGCTCATTTTCAACTACTAAGAAACTTAGAGTGCCAAAGCTTGAAATCGTCATGTATGTATTTCACATGCTCTGAATGCGGTTTCTGGGAAATGGGCATACCCTTGATAGATTATCAGCACACCATCAAACCTTTTCTTTTTGGATGAAATTTGAGTGTTGACTTTCAAGAAATGCGCAGTTTGAAAAACTTTGTTTCTGAATGCGGGAAAAGTTAAAGGTTTTATAAAGCCTATATCTAAAGCTCCTAAAGGAGCAGATGGCTACCTTTTGAATATATGATATGGAACCACTCACCATCATACATATTTCATTTGGAAGCAGCTAGTGTATTCTCTCTTCAAGTTATGCTCATTTTCAACTACTAAGAAACTTAGAGTGCCAAAGCTTGAAATCGTCATGTATGTATTTCACAAGCTCTGAATGCGGTTTCTGGCAAATGGGCATACCCTTGATAGATTATCAGCACACCATCAAACCTTTTCTTTTTGGATGAAATTTGAGTGTTGACTTTCAAGAAATGCACAGTTTGAAAAACTTTGTTTCTGAATGCGGGAAAAGTTAAAGGTTTTATAAAGCCTATATCTAAAGCTCCTAAAGGAGCACATGGCTACCTTTTGAATATATGATATGGAACCACTCACCATCATACATATTTCATTTGGAAGCAGCTAGTGTATTCTCTCTTCAAGTTATGCTCATTTTCAACTACTAAGAAACTTAGAGTGCCAAAGCTTGAAATCGTCATGTATGTATTTCACAAGCTCTGAATGCGGTTTCTGGCAAATGGGCATACCCCTGATAGATTGTCGGCACACCATCAAAACTTTTCCGTTTGGATGAAATTTGAGTGTTGACTTTCAAGAAATGCACAGTTTCAAAAACTTTGTTTCTGAATGCGGGAAAAGTTAAAGGTTTTATAAAGCCTATATCTAAAGCTCCTAAAGGAGCACATGGCTACCTTTTGAATATATGATATGGAACCACTCACCATCATACATATTTCATTTGGAAGCAGCTAGTGTATTCTCTCTTCAAGTTATGCTCATTTTCAACTACTAAGAAACTTAGAGTGCCAAAGCTTGAAATCGTCATGTATGTATTTCACAAGCTCTGAATGCGGTTTCTGGCAAATGGGCATACCCCTGATAGATTATCGGCACACCATCAAACCTCTTCCGTTTGGATGAAATTTGAGTGTTGACTTTCAAGAAATGCGCAGTTTGATAAACTTTGTTTCTGAATGCGGGAAAAGTTAAAGGTTTTATAAAGCCTATATCTAAAGCTCCTAAAGGAGCACATGGCTACCTTTTGAATATATGATATGGAACCACTCACCATCATACATATTTCATTTGGAAGCAGCTAGTGTATTCTCTCTTCAAGTTATGCTCATTTTCAACTACTAAGAAACTTAGAGTGCCAAAGCTTGAAATCGTCATGTATGTATTTCACAAGCTCTGAATGCGGTTTCTGGCAAATGGGCATACCCCTGATAGATTATCGGCACACCATCAAACCTCTTCCGTTTGGATGAAATTTGAGTGTTGACTTTCAAGAAATGCGCAGTTTGAAAAACTTTGTTTCTGAATGCGGGAAAAGTTAAAGGTTTTATAAAGCCTATATCTAAAGCTCCTAAAGGAGCACATGGCTACCTTTTGAATATATGATATGGAAGCACTCACCATCATACATATTTCATTTGGAAGCAGCTAGTGTATTCTCTCTTCAAGTTATGCTCATTTTCAACTACTAAGAAACTTAGAGTGCCAATGCTTGAAATCGTCATGTATGTATTTCACAAGCTCTGAATGCGGTTTCTGGCAAATGGGCATACCCCTGATAGATTATCAGCACACCATCAAACCTTTTCTTTTTGGATGAAATTTGAGTGTTGACTTTCAAGAAATGCACACTTTGAAAAACTTTGTTTCTGAATGCGGGAAAAGTTAAAGGTTTTATAAAGCCTATATCTAAAGCTCCTAAAGGAGCAGATGGCTACCTTTTGAATATATGATATGGAACCACTCACCATCATACATATTTCATTTGGAAGCAGCTAGTGTATTCTCTCTTCAAGTTATGCTCATTTTTAACTACTAAGAAACTTAGAGTGCCAAAGCTTGAAATCGTCATGTACGTATTTCACAAGCTCTGAATGCGGTTTCTGGCAAATGGGCATACCCTTGATAGATTATCAGCACACCATCAACCCTTTTCTTTTTGGATGAAATTTGAGTGTTGACTTTCAAGAAATGCACAGTTTCAAAAACTTTGTTTCTGAATTCGGGAAAAGTTAAAGGTTTTATAAAGCCTATATCTAAAGCTCCTAAAGGAGCACATGGCTACCTTTTGAATATATGATATGGAACCACTCACCATCATACATATTTCATTTGGAAGCAGCTAGTGTATTCTCTCTTCAAGTTATGCTCATTTTTAACTACTAAGAAACTTAGAGTGCCAAAGCTTGAAATCGTCATGTATGTATTTCACAAGCTCTGAATGCGGTTTCTGGCAAATGGGCATACCCTTGATAGATTATCAGCACACCATCAAACCTTTTCCGTTTGGATGAAATTTGAGTGTTGACTTTCAAGAAATGCACAGTTTCAAAAACTTTGTTTCTGAATGCGGGAAAAGTTAAAGGTTTTATAAAGCCTATATCTAAAGCTGCTAAAGGAGCACATGGCTACCTTTTGAATATATGATATGGAACCACTCACCATCATACATATTTCATTTGGAAGCAGCTAGTGTATTCTCTCTTCAAGTTATGCTCATTTTCAACTACTAAGAAACTTAGAGTGCCAAAGCTTGAAATCGTCATGTATGTATTTCACAAGCTCTGAATGCGGTTTCTGGCAAATGGGCATACCCCTGATAGATTATCGGCACACCATCAAACCTCTTCCGTTTGGATGAAATTTGAGTGTTGACTTTCAAGAAATGCGCAGTTTGAAAAACTTTGTTTCTGAATGCGGGAAAAGTTAAAGGTTTTATAAAGCCTATATCTAAAGCTCCTAAAGGAGCACATGGCTACCTTTTGAATATATGATATGGAACCACTCACCATCATACATATTTCATTTGGAAGCAGCTAGTGTATTCTCTCTTCAAGTTCTGCTCATTTTCAACTACTAAGAAACTTAGAGTGCCAAAGCTTGAAATCGTCATGTATGTATTTCACAAGCTCTGAATGCGGTTTCTGGCAAATGGGCATACCCTTGATAGATTATCAGCACACCATCAAACCTTTTCTTTTTGGATGAAATTTGAGTGTTGACTTTCAAGAAATGCACACTTTGAAAAACTTTGTTTCTGAATGCGGGAAAAGTTAAAGGTTTTATAAAGCCTATATCTAAAGCTCCTAAAGGAGCAGATGGCTACCTTTTGAATATATGATATGGAACCACTCACCATCATACATATTTCATTTGGAAGCAGCTAGTGTATTCTCTCTTCAAGTTATGCTCATTTTTAACTACTAAGAAACTTAGAGTGCCAAAGCTTGAAATCGTCATGTACGTATTTCACAAGCTCTGAATGCGGTTTCTGGCAAATGGGCATACCCTTGATAGATTATCAGCACACCATCAACCCTTTTCTTTTTGGATGAAATTTGAGTGTTGACTTTCAAGAAATGCACAGTTTGAAAAACTTTGTTTCTGAATGCGGGAAAAGTTAAAGGTTTTATAAAGCCTATATCTAAAGCTCCTAAAGGAGCACATGGCTACCTTTTGAATATATGATATGGAACCACTCACCATCATACATATTTCATTTGGAAGCAGCTAGTGTATTCTCTCTTCAAGTTATGCTCATTTTTAACTACTAAGAAACTTAGAGTGCCAAAGCTTGAAATCGTCATGTATGTATTTCACAAGCTCTGAATGCGGTTTCTGGCAAATGGGCATACCCTTGATAGATTATCAGCACACCATCAAACCTTTTCTTTTTGGATGAAATTTGAGTGTTGACTTTCAAGAAATGCACAGTTTGAAAAACTTTGTTTCTGAATGCGGGAAAAGTTAAAGGTTTTATAAAGCCTATATCTAAAGCTCCTAAAGGAGCACATGGCTACCTTTTGAATATATGATATGGAACCACTCACCATCATACATATTTCATTTGTAAGCAGCTAGTCTATTCTCTCTTCAAGTTATGCTCATTTTCAACTACTAAGAAACTTAGAGTGCCAAAGCTTGAAATCGTCATGTATGTATTTCACAAGCTCTGAATGCGGTTTCTGGCAAATGGGCATACCCCTGATAGATTATCGGCACACCATCAAACCTCTTCCGTTTGGATGAAATTTGAGTGTTGACTTTCAAGAAATGCGCAGTTTGAAAAACTTTGTTTCTGAATGCGGGAAAAGTTAAAGGTTTTATAAAGCCTATATCTAAAGCTCCTAAAGGAGCACATGGCTACCTTTTGAATATATGATATGGAACCACTCACCATCATACATATTTCAATTGGAAGCAGCTAGTGTATTCTCTCTTCAAGTTATGCTCATTTTCAACTACTAAGAAACTTAGAGTGCCAAAGCTTGAAATCGTCATGTATGTATTTCACAAGCTCTGAATGCGGTTTCTGGCAAATGGGCATACCCCTGATAGATTATCAGCACACCATCAAACCTTTTCTTTTTGGATGAAATTTGAGTGTTGACTTTCAAGAAATGCACAGTTTGAAAAACTTTGTTTCTGAAAACGGGAAAAGTTAAAGGTTTTATAAAGCCTATATCTAAAGCTCCTAAAGGAGCACATGGCTACTTTTTGAATATAGGATATGGAACCACTCACCATCATACATATTTCATTTGTAAGCAGCTAGTCTATTCTCTCTTCAAGTTATGCTCATTTTCAACTACTAAGAAACTTAGAGTGCCAAAGCTTGAAATCGTCATGTATGTATTTCACAAGCTCTGAATGCGGTTTCTGGCAAATGGGCATACCCCTGATAGATTATCGGCACACCATCAAACCTCTTCCGTTTGGATGAAATTTGAGTGTTGACTTTCAAGAAATGCGCAGTTTGAAAAACTTTGTTTCTGAATGCGGGAAAAGTTAAAGGTTTTATAAAGCCTATATCTAAAGCTCCTAAAGGAGCACATGGCTACCTTTTGAATATATGATATGGAACCACTCACCATCATACATATTTCATTTGGAAGCAGCTAGTGTATTCTCTCTTCAAGTTATGCTCATTTTCAACTACTAAGAAACTTAGAGTGCCAAAGCTTGAAATCGTCATGTATGTATTTCACAAGCTCTGAATGCGGTTTCTGGCAAATGGGCATACCCCTGATAGATTATCAGCACACCATCAAACCTTTTCTTTTTGGATGAAATTTGAGTGTTGACTTTCAAGAAATGCACAGTTTGAAAAACTGTGTTTCTGAATGCGGGAAAAGTTAAAGGTTTTATAAAGCCTATATCTAAAGCTCCTAAAGGAGCACATGGCTACCTTTTGAATATATGATATGGAACCACTCACCATCATACATATTTCATTTGGAAGCAGCTAGTGTATTCTCTCTTCAAGTTATGCTCATTTTCAACTACTAAGAAACTTAGAGTGCCAAAGCTTGAAATCGTCATGTATGTATTTCACAAGCTCTGAATGCGGTTTCTGGCAAATGGGCATACCCTTGATAGATTATCAGCACACCATCAAACCTTTTCTTTTTGGATGAAATTTGAGTGTTGACTTTCAAGAAATGCACAGTTTGAAAAACTTTGTTTCTGAATGCGGGAAAAGTTAAAGGTTTTATAAAGCCTATATCTAAAGCTCCTAAAGGAGCACATGGCTACCTTTTGAATATATGATATGGAACCACTCACCATCATACATATTTCATTTGGAAGCAGCTAGTGTATTCTCTCTTCAAGTTATGCTCATTTTCAACTACTAAGAAACTTAGAGTGCCAAAGCTTGAAATCGTCATGTATGTATTTCACAAGCTCTGAATGCGGTTTCTGGCAAATGGGCATACCCCTGATAGATTGTCGGCACACCATCAAAACTTTTCCGTTTGGATGAAATTTGAGTGTTGACTTTCAAGAAATGCACAGTTTCAAAAACTTTGTTTCTGAATGCGGGAAAAGTTAAAGGTTTTATAAAGCCTATATCTAAAGCTCCTAAAGGAGCACATGGCTACCTTTTGAATATATGATATGGAACCACTCACCATCATACATATTTCATTTGGAAGCAGCTAGTGTATTCTCTCTTCAAGTTATGCTCATTTTCAACTACTAAGAAACTTAGAGTGCCAAAGCTTGAAATCGTCATGTATGTATTTCACAAGCTCTGAATGCGGTTTCTGGCAAATGGGCATACCCCTGATAGATTATCGGCACACCATCAAACCTCTTCCGTTTGGATGAAATTTGAGTGTTGACTTTCAAGAAATGCGCAGTTTGATAAACTTTGTTTCTGAATGCGGGAAAAGTTAAAGGTTTTATAAAGCCTATATCTAAAGCTCCTAAAGGAGCACATGGCTACCTTTTGAATATATGATATGGAACCACTCACCATCATACATATTTCATTTGGAAGCAGCTAGTGTATTCTCTCTTCAAGTTATGCTCATTTTCAACTACTAAGAAACTTAGAGTGCCAAAGCTTGAAATCGTCATGTATGTATTTCACAAGCTCTGAATGCGGTTTCTGGCAAATGGGCATACCCCTGATAGATTATCGGCACACCATCAAACCTCTTCCGTTTGGATGAAATTTGAGTGTTGACTTTCAAGAAATGCGCAGTTTGAAAAACTTTGTTTCTGAATGCGGGAAAAGTTAAAGGTTTTATAAAGCCTATATCTAAAGCTCCTAAAGGAGCACATGGCTACCTTTTGAATATATGATATGGAACCACTCACCATCATACATATTTCATTTGGAAGCAGCTAGTGTATTCTCTCTTCAAGTTATGCTCATTTTCAACTACTAAGAAACTTAGAGTGCCAAAGCTTGAAATCGTCATGTATGTATTTCACAAGCTCTGAATGCGGTTTCTGGCAAATGGGCATACCCCTGATAGATTATCAGCACACCATCAAACCTTTTCTTTTTGGATGAAATTTGAGTGTTGACTTTCAAGAAATGCACACTTTGAAAAACTTTGTTTCTGAATGCGGGAAAAGTTAAAGGTTTTATAAAGCCTATATCTAAAGCTCCTAAAGGAGCAGATGGCTACCTTTTGAATATATGATATGGAACCACTCACCATCATACATATTTCATTTGGAAGCAGCTAGTGTATTCTCTCTTCAAGTTATGCTCATTTTTAACTACTAAGAAACTTAGAGTGCCAAAGCTTGAAATCGTCATGTACGTATTTCACAAGCTCTGAATGCGGTTTCTGGCAAATGGGCATACCCTTGATAGATTATCAGCACACCATCAACCCTTTTCTTTTTGGATGAAATTTGAGTGTTGACTTTCAAGAAATGCACAGTTTCAAAAACTTTGTTTCTGAATGCGGGAAAAGTTAAAGGTTTTATAAAGCCTATATCTAAAGCTCCTAAAGGAGCACATGGCTACCTTTTGAATATATGATATGGAACCACTCACCATCATACATATTTCATTTGGAAGCAGCTAGTGTATTCTCTCTTCAAGTTATGCTCATTTTTAACTACTAAGAAACTTAGAGTGCCAAAGCTTGAAATCGTCATGTATGTATTTCACAAGCTCTGAATGCGGTTTCTGGCAAATGGGCATACCCTTGATAGATTATCAGCACACCATCAAACCTTTTCCGTTTGGATGAAATTTGAGTGTTGACTTTCAAGAAATGCACAGTTTCAAAAACTTTGTTTCTGAATGCGGGAAAAGTTAAAGGTTTTATAAAGCCTATATCTAAAGCTGCTAAAGGAGCACATGGCTACCTTTTGAATATATGATATGGAACCACTCACCATCATACATATTTCATTTGGAAGCAGCTAGTGTATTCTCTCTTCAAGTTATGCTCATTTTCAACTACTAAGAAACTTAGAGTGCCAAAGCTTGAAATCGTCATGTATGTATTTCACAAGCTCTGAATGCGGTTTCTGGCAAATGGGCATACCCCTGATAGATTATCGGCACACCATCAAACCTCTTCCGTTTGGATGAAATTTGAGTGTTGACTTTCAAGAAATGCGCAGTTTGATAAACTTTGTTTCTGAATGCGGGAAAAGTTAAAGGTTTTATAAAGCCTATATCTAAAGCTCCTAAAGGAGCACATGGCTACCTTTTGAATATATGATATGGAACCACTCACCATCATACATATTTCATTTGGAAGCAGCTAGTGTATTCTCTCTTCAAGTTATGCTCATTTTCAACTACTAAGAAACTTAGAGTGCCAAAGCTTGAAATCGTCATGTATGTATTTCACAAGCTCTGAATGCGGTTTCTGGCAAATGGGCATACCCCTGATAGATTATCGGCACACCATCAAACCTCTTCCGTTTGGATGAAATTTGAGTGTTGACTTTCAAGAAATGCGCAGTTTGAAAAACTTTGTTTCTGAATGCGGGAAAAGTTAAAGGTTTTATAAAGCCTATATCTAAAGCTCCTAAAGGAGCACATGGCTACCTTTTGAATATATGATATGGAACCACTCACCATCATACATATTTCATTTGGAAGCAGCTAGTGTATTCTCTCTTCAAGTTCTGCTCATTTTCAACTACTAAGAAACTTAGAGTGCCAAAGCTTGAAATCGTCATGTATGTATTTCACAAGCTCTGAATGCGGTTTCTGGCAAATGGGCATACCCCTGATAGATTATCAGCACACCATCAAACCTTTTCTTTTTGGATGAAATTTGAGTGTTGACTTTCAAGAAATGCACACTTTGAAAAACTTTGTTTCTGAATGCGGGAAAAGTTAAAGGTTTTATAAAGCCTATATCTAAAGCTCCTAAAGGAGCAGATGGCTACCTTTTGAATATATGATATGGAACCACTCACCATCATACATATTTCATTTGGAAGCAGCTAGTGTATTCTCTCTTCAAGTTATGCTCATTTTTAACTACTAAGAAACTTAGAGTGCCAAAGTTGAAATTGTCATGTACGTATTTCACAAGCTCTGAATGCGGTTTCTGGCAAATGGGCATACCCTTGATAGATTATCAGCACACCATCAACCCTTTTCTTTTTGGATGAAATTTGAGTGTTGACTTTCAAGAAATGCACAGTTTGAAAAACTTTGTTTCTGAATGCGGGAAAAGTTAAAGGTTTTATAAAGCCTATATCTAAAGCTCCTAAAGGAGCACATGGCTACCTTTTGAATATATGATATGGAACCACTCACCATCATACATATTTCATTTGGAAGCAGCTAGTGTATTCTCTCTTCAAGTTATGCTCATTTTTAACTACTAAGAAACTTAGAGTGCCAAAGCTTGAAATCGTCATGTATGTATTTCACAAGCTCTGAATGCGGTTTCTGGCAAATGGGCATACCCTTGATAGATTATCAGCACACCATCAAACCTTTTCTTTTTGGATGAAATTTGAGTGTTGACTTTCAAGAAATGCACAGTTTGAAAAACTTTGTTTCTGAATGCGGGAAAAGTTAAAGGTTTTATAAAGCCTATATCTAAAGCTCCTAAAGGAGCACATGGCTACCTTTTGAATATATGATATGGAACCACTCACCATCATACATATTTCATTTGTAAGCAGCTAGTCTATTCTCTCTTCAAGTTATGCTCATTTTCAACTACTAAGAAACTTAGAGTGCCAAAGCTTGAAATCGTCATGTATGTATTTCACAAGCTCTGAATGCGGTTTCTGGCAAATGGGCATACCCCTGATAGATTATCGGCACACCATCAAACCTCTTCCGTTTGGATGAAATTTGAGTGTTGACTTTCAAGAAATGCACAGTTTGAAAAACTTTGTTTCTGAATGCGGGAAAAGTTAAAGGTTTTATAAAGCCTATATCTAAAGCTCCTAAAGGAGCACATGGCTACCTTTTGAATATATGATATGGAACCACTCACCATCATACATATTTCAATTGGAAGCAGCTAGTGTATTCTCTCTTCAAGTTCAGCTCATTTTCAACTACTAAGAAACTTAGAGTGCCAAAGCTTGAAATCGTCATGTATGTATTTCACAAGCTCTGAATGCGGTTTCTGGCAAATGGGCATACCCCTGATAGATTATCAGCACACCATCAAACCTTTTCTTTTTGGATGAAATTTGAGTGTTGACTTTCAAGAAATGCACAGTTTGAAAAACTTTGTTTCTGAATGCGGGAAAAGTTAAAGGTTTTATAAAGCCTATATCTAAAGCTCCTAAAGGAGCACATGGCTACTTTTTGAATATAGGATATGGAACCACTCACCATCATACATATTTCATTTGTAAGCAGCTAGTCTATTCTCTCTTCAAGTTATGCTCATTTTCAACTACTAAGAAACTTAGAGTGCCAAAGCTTGAAATCGTCATGTATGTATTTCACAAGCTCTGAATGCGGTTTCTGGCAAATGGGCATACCCCTGATAGATTATCGGCACACCATCAAACCTCTTCCGTTTGGATGAAATTTGAGTGTTGACTTTCAAGAAATGCGCAGTTTGAAAAACTTTGTTTCTGAATGCGGGAAAAGTTAAAGGTTTTATAAAGCCTATATCTAAAGCTCCTAAAGGAGCACATGGCTACCTTTTGAATATATGATATGGAACCACTCACCATCATACATATTTCATTTGGAAGCAGCTAGTGTATTCTCTCTTCAAGTTATGCTCATTTTCAACTACTAAGAAACTTAGAGTGCCAAAGCTTGAAATCGTCATGTATGTATTTCACAAGCTCTGAATGCGGTTTCTGGCAAATGGGCATACCCCTGATAGATTATCAGCACACCATCAAACCTTTTCTTTTTGGATGAAATTTGAGTGTTGACTTTCAAGAAATGCACACTTTGAAAAACTGTGTTTCTGAATGCGGGAAAAGTTAAAGGTTTTATAAAGCCTATATCTAAAGCTCCTAAAGGAGCAGATGGCTACCTTTTGAATATATGATATGGAACCACTCACCATCATACATATTTCATTTGGAAGCAGCTAGTGTATTCTCTCTTCAAGTTATGCTCATTTTTAACTACTAAGAAACTTAGAGTGCCAAAGCTTGAAATCGTCATGTATGTATTTCACAAGCTCTGAATGCGGTTTCTGGCAAATGGGCATACCCTTGATAGATTATCAGCACACCATCAACCCTTTTCTTTTTTGATGAAATTTGAGTGTTGACTTTCAAGAAATGCACAGTTTGAAAAACTTTGTTTCTGAATGCGGGAAAAGTTAAAGGTTTTATAAAGCCTATATCTAAAGCTCCTAAAGGAGCACATGGCTACCTTTTGAATATATGATATGGAACCACTCACCATCATACATATTTCATTTGTAAGCAGCTAGTCTATTCTCTCTTCAAGTTATGCTCATTTTCAACTACTAAGAAACTTAGAGTGCCAAAGCTTGAAATCGTCATGTATGTATTTCACAAGCTCTGAATGCGGTTTCTGGCAAATGGGCATACCCCTGATAGATTATCGGCACACCATCAAACCTCTTCCGTTTGGATGAAATTTGAGTGTTGACTTTCGAGAAATGCGCAGTTTGAAAAACTTTGTTTCTGAATGCGGGAAAAGTTAAAGGTTTTATAAAGCCTATATCTAAAGCTCCTAAAGGAGCACATGGCTACCTTTTGAATATATGATATGGAACCACTCACCATCATACATATTTCATTTGGAAGCAGCTAGTGTATTCTCTCTTCAAGTTATGCTCATTTTCAACTACTAAGAAACTTAGAGTGCCAAAGCTTGAAATCGTCATGTATGTATTTCACAAGCTCTGAATGCGGTTTCTGGCAAATGGGCATACCCCTGATAGATTATCAGCACACCATCAAACCTTTTCTTTTTGGATGAAATTTGAGTGTTGACTTTCAAGAAATGCGCAGTTTGAAAAACTTTGTTTCTGAATGCGGGAAAAGTTAAAGGTTTTATAAAGCCTATATCTAAAGCTCCTAAAGGAGCACATGGCTACCTTTTGAATATATGATATGGAACCACTCACCATCATACATATTTCATTTGGAAGCAGCTAGTGTATTCTCTCTTCAAGTTATGCTCATTTTCAACTACTAAGAAACTTAGAGTGCCAAAGCTTGAAATCGTCATGTATGTATTTCACATGCTCTGAATGCGGTTTCTGGCAAATGGGCATACCCTTGATAGATTATCAGCACACCATCAAACCTTTTCTTTTTGGATGAAATTTGAGTGTTGACTTTCAAGAAATGCACAGTTTGAAAAACTTTGTTTCTGAATGCGGGAAAAGTTAAAGGTTTTATAAAGCCTATATCTAAAGCTCCTAAAGGAGCACATGGCTACCTTTTGAATATATGATATGGAACCACTCACCATCATACATATTTCAATTGGAAGCAGCTAGTGTATTCTCTCTTCAAGTTATGCTCATTTTCAACTACTAAGAAACTTAGAGTGCCAAAGCTTGAAATCGTCATGTATGTATTTCACAAGCTCTGAATGCGGTTTCTGGCAAATGGGCATACCCCTGATAGATTATCAGCATACCATCAAACCTTTTCTTTTTGGATGAAATTTGAGTGTTGACTTTCAAGAAATGCACAGTTTGAAAAACTTTGTTTCTGAATGCGGGAAAAGTTAAAGGTTTTATAAAGCCTATATCTAAAGCTCCTAAAGGAGCACATGGCTACTTTTTGAATATAGGATATGGAACCACTCACCATCATACATATTTCATTTGTAAGCAGCTAGTCTATTCTCTCTTCAAGTTATGCTCATTTTCAACTACTAAGAAACTTAGCGTGCCAAAGCTTGAAATCGTCATGTATGTATTTCACAAGCTCTGAATGCGGTTTCTGGCAAATGGGCATACCCCTGATAGATTATCGGCACACCATCAAACCTCTTCCGTTTGGATGAAATTTGAGTGTTGACTTTCAAGAAATGCGCAGTTTGAAAAACTTTGTTTCTGAATGCGGGAAAAGTTAAAGGTTTTATAAAGCCTATATCTAAAGCTCCTAAAGGAGCACATGGCTACCTTTTGAATATATGATATGGAACCACTCACCATCATACATATTTCATTTGGAAGCAGCTAGTGTATTCTCTCTTCAAGTTATGCTCATTTTCAACTACTAAGAAACTTAGAGTGCCAAAGCTTGAAATCATCATGTATGTATTTCACAAGCTCTGAATGCGGTTTCTGGCAAATGGGCATACCCCTGATAGATTATCGGCACACCATCAAACCTCTTCCGTTTGGATGAAATTTGAGTGTTGACTTTCAAGAAATGCGCAGTTTGAAAAACTTTGTTTCTGAATGCGGGAAAAGTTAAAGGTTTTATAAAGCCTATATCTAAAGCTCCTAAAGGAGCACATGGCTACCTTTTGAATATATGATATGGAACCACTCACCATCATACATATTTCATTTGGAAGCAGCTAGTGTATTCTCTCTTCAAGTTATGCTCATTTTCAACTACTAAGAAACTTAGAGTGCCAAAGCTTGAAATCGTCATGTATGTATTTCACAAGCTCTGAATGCGGTTTCTGGCAAATGGGCATACCCCTGATAGATTATCAGCACACCATCAAACCTTTTCTTTTTGGATGAAATTTGAGTGTTGACTTTCAAGAAATGCACACTTTGAAAAACTGTGTTTCTGAATGCGGGAAAATTTAAAGGTTTTATAAAGCCTATATCTAAAGCTCCTAAAGGAGCAGATGGCTACCTTTTGAATATATGATATGGAACCACTCACCATCATACATATTTCATTTGGAAGCAGCTAGTGTATTCTCTCTTCAAGTTATGCTCATTTTTAACTACTAAGAAACTTAGAGTGCCAAAGCTTGAAATCGTCATGTATGTATTTCACAAGCTCTGAATGCGGTTTCTGGCAAATGGGCATACCCTTGATAGATTATCAGCACACCATCAACCCTTTTCTTTTTGGATGAAATTTGAGTGTTGACTTTCAAGAAATGCACAGTTTGAAAAACTTTGTTTCTGAATGCGGGAAAAGTTAAAGGTTTTATGAAGCCTATATCTAAAGCTCCTGAAGGAGCACATGGCTACCTTTTGAATATATGATATGGAACCACTCACCATCATACATATTTCATTTGGAAGCAGCTAGTGTATTCTCTCTTCAAGTTATGCTCATTTTTAACTACTAAGAAACTTAGAGTGCCAAAGCTTGAAATCGTCATGTATGTATTTCACAAGCTCTGAATGCGGTTTCTGGCAAATGGGCATACCCTTGATAGATTATCAGCACACCATCAAACCTTTTCTTTTTGGATGAAATTTGAGTGTTGACTTTCAAGAAATGCACAGTTTGAAAAACTTTGTTTCTGAATGCGGGAAAAGTTAAAGGTTTTATAAAGCCTATATCTAAAGCTCCTAAAGGAGCACATGGCTACCTTTTGAATATATGATATGGAACCACTCACCATCATACATATTTCATTTGTAAGCAGCTAGTCTATTCTCTCTTCAAGTTATGCTCATTTTCAACTACTAAGAAACTTAGAGTGCCAAAGCTTGAAATCGTCATGTATGTATTTCACAAGCTCTGAATGCGGTTTCTGGCAAATGGGCATACCCCTGATAGATTATCGGCACACCATCAAACCTCTTCCGTTTGGATGAAATTTGAGTGTTGACTTTCAAGAAATGCGCAGTTTGAAAAACTTTGTTTCTGAATGCGGGAAAAGTTAAAGGTTTTATAAAGCCTATATCTAAAGCTCCTAAAGGAGCACATGGCTACCTTTTGAATATATGATATGGAACCACTCACCATCATACATATTTCATTTGGAAGCAGCTAGTGTATTCTCTCTTCAAGTTATGCTCATTTTCAACTACTAAGAAACTTAGAGTGCCAAAGCTTGAAATCGTCATGTATGTATTTCACAAGCTCTGAATGCGGTTTCTGGCAAATGGGCATACCCCTGATAGATTATCAGCACACCATCAAACCTTTTCTTTTTGGATGAAATTTGAGTGTTGACTTTCAAGAAATGCGCAGTTTGAAAAACTTTGTTTCTGAATGCGGGAAAAGTTAAAGGTTTTATAAAGCCTATATCTAAAGCTCCTAAAGGAGCACATGGCTACCTTTTGAATATATGATATGGAACCACTCACCATCATACATATTTCATTTGGAAGCAGCTAGTGTATTCTCTCTTCAAGTTATGCTCATTTTCAACTACTAAGAAACTTAGAGTGCCAAAGCTTGAAATCGTCATGTATGTATTTCACATGCTCTGAATGCGGTTTCTGGCAAATGGGCATACCCTTGATAGATTATCAGCACACCATCAAACCTTTTCTTTTTGGATGAAATTTGAGTGTTGACTTTCAAGAAATGCACAGTTTGAAAAACTTTGTTTCTGAATGCGGGAAAAGTTAAAGGTTTTATAAAGCCTATATCTAAAGCTCCTAAAGGAGCACATGGCTACCTTTTGAATATATGATATGGAACCACTCACCATCATACATATTTCATTTGGAAGCAGCTAGTGTATTCTCTCTTCAAGTTATGCTCATTTTCAACTACTAAGAAACTTAGAGTGCCAAAGCTTGAAATCGTCATGTATGTATTTCACAAGCTCTGAATGCGGTTTCTGGCAAATGGGCATACCCCTGATAGATTATCGGCACACCATCAAACCTCTTCCGTTTGGATGAAATTTGAGTGTTGACTTTCAAGAAATGCGCAGTTTCAAAAACTTTGTTTCTGAATGCGGGAAAAGTTAAAGGTTTTATAAAGCCTATATCTAAAGCTCCTAAAGGAGCACATGGCTACCTTTTGAATATATGATATGGAACCACTCACCATCATACATATTTCAATTGGAAGCAGCTAGTGTATTCTCTCTTCAAGTTATGCTCATTTTCAACTACTAAGAAACTTAGAGTGCCAAAGCTTGAAATCGTCATGTATGTATTTCACAAGCTCTGAATGCGGTTTCTGGCAAATGGGCATACCCCTGATAGATTATCAGCACACCATCAAACCTTTTCTTTTTGGATGAAATTTGAGTGTTGACTTTCAAGAAATGCACAGTTTGAAAAACTTTGTTTCTGAATGCGGGAAAAGTTAAAGGTTTTAAAAAGCCTATATCTAAAGCTCCTAAAGGAGCAGATGGCTACCTTTTGAATATTTGATATGGAACCACTCACCATCATACATATTTCATTTGGAAGCAGCTAGTGTATTCTCTCTTCAAGTTATGCTCATTTTCAACTACTAAGAAACTTAGAGTGCCAAAGCTTGAAATCGTCATGTATGTATTTCACAAGCTCTGAATGCGGTTTCTGGCAAATGGGCATACCCCTGATAGATTATCGGCACACCATCAAACCTCTTCCGTTTGGATGAAATTTGAGTGTTGACTTTCAAGAAATGCGCAGTTTGAAAAACTTTGTTTCTGAATGCGGGAAAAGTTAAAGGTTTTATAAAGCCTATATCTAAAGCTCCTAAAGGAGCAAATGGTTACCTTTTGAATATATGATATGGAACCACTCACCAACATACATATTTCAATTGGAAGCAGCTAGTGTATTCTCTCTTCAAGTTATGCTCATTTTCAACTACTAAGAAACTTAGAGTGCCAAAGCTTGAAATCGTCATGTATGTATTTCACAAGCTCTGAATGCGGTTTCTGGCAAGTGGGCATACCCCTGATAGATTATCAGCACACCATCAAACCTTTTCTTTTTGGATGAAATTTGAGTGTTGACTTTCAAGAAATGCACAGTTTGAAAAACTTTGTTTCTGAATGCGGGAAAAGTTAAAGGTTTTAAAAAGCCTATATCTAAAGCTCCTAAAGGAGCAGATGGCTACCTTTTGAATATATGATATGGAACCACTCACCATCATACATATTTCATTTGGAAGCAGCTAGTGTATTCTCTCTTCAAGTAATGCTCATTTTTAACTACTAAGAGACTTAGAGTGCCAAAGCTTGAAATCGTCATGTATGTATTTCACATGCTCTGAATGCGGTTTCTGGCAAATGGGCATACCCTTGATAGATTATCAGCACACCATCAAACCTTTTCTTTTTGGATGAAATTTGAGTGTTGACTTTCAAGAAATGCACAGTTTGAAAAACTTTGTTTCTGAATGCGGGAAAAGTTAAAGGTTTTATAAAGCCTATATCTAAAGCTCCTAAAGGAGCACATGGCTACCTTTTGAATATATGATATGGAACCACTCACCATCATACATATTTCATTTGTAAGCAGCTAGTCTATTCTCTCTTCAAGTTATGCTCATTTTCAACTACTAAGAAACTTAGAGTGCCAAAGCTTGAAATCGTCATGTATGTATTTCACAAGCTCTGAATGCGGTTTCTGGCAAATGGGCATACCCCTGATAGATTATCGGCACACCATCAAACCTCTTCCGTTTGGATGAAATTTGAGTGTTGACTTTCAAGAAATGCGCAGTTTGAAAAACTTTGTTTCTGAATGCGGGAAAAGTTAAAGGTTTTATAAAGCCTATATCTAAAGCTCCTAAAGGAGCACATGGCTACTTTTTGAATATATGATATGGAACCACTCACCATCATACATATTTCATTTGGAAGCAGCTAGTGTATTCTCTCTTCAAGTTATGCTCATTTTCAACTACTAAGAAACTTAGAGTGCCAAAGCTTGAAATCGTCATGTATGTATTTCACAAGCTCTGAATGCGGTTTCTGGCAAATGGGCATACCCCTGATAGATTATCATCACACCATCAAACCTTTTCTTTTTGGATGAAATTTGAGTGTTGACTTTCAAGAAATGCGCAGTTTGAAAAACTTTGTTTCTGAATGCGGGAAAAGTTAAAGGTTTTATAAAGCCTATATCTAAAGCTCCTAAAGGAGCGCATGGCTACCTTTTGAATATATGATATGGAACCACTCACCATCATACATATTTCATTTGGAAGCAGCTAGTGTATTCTCTCTTCAAGTTATGCTCATTTTCAACTACTAAGAAACTTAGAGTGCCAAAGCTTGAAATCGTCATGTATGTATTTCACAAGCTCTGAATGCGGTTTCTGGCAAATGGGCATACCCCTGATAGATTATCAGCACACCACCAAACCTTTTCTTTTTGGATGAAATTTGAGTGTTGACTTTCAAGAAATGCACAGTTTGAAAAACTTTGTTTCTGAATGCGGGAAAAGTTAAAGGTTTTATAAAGCCTATATCTAAAGCTCCTAAAGGAGCACATGGCTACCTTTTGAATATATGATATGGAACCACTCACCATCATACATATTTCATTTGTAAGCAGCTAGTCTATTCTCTCTTCAAGTTATGCTCATTTTCAACTACTAAGAAACTTAGAGTGCCAAAGCTTGAAATCGTCATGTATGTATTTCACAAGCTCTGAATGCGGTTTCTGGCAAATGGGCATACCCCTGATAGATTATCGGCACACCATCAAACCTCTTCCGTTTGGATGAAATTTGAGTGTTGACTTTCAAGAAATGCGCAGTTTGAAAAACTTTGTTTCTGAATGCGGGAAAAGTTAAAGGTTTTATAAAGCCTATATCTAAAGCTCCTAAAGGAGCACATGGCTACTTTTTGAATATATGATATGGAACCACTCACCATCATACATATTTCATTTGGAAGCAGCTAGTGTATTCTCTCTTCAAGTTATGCTCATTTTCAACTACTAAGAAACTTAGAGTGCCAAAGCTTGAAATCGTCATGTATGTATTTCACAAGCTCTGAATGCGGTTTCTGGCAAATGGGCATACCCCTGATAGATTATCATCACACCATCAAACCTTTTCTTTTTGGATGAAATTTGAGTGTTGACTTTCAAGAAATGCGCAGTTTGAAAAACTTTGTTTCTGAATGCGGGAAAAGTTAAAGGTTTTATAAAGCCTATATCTAAAGCTCCTAAAGGAGCGCATGGCTACCTTTTGAATATATGATATGGAACCACTCACCATCATACATATTTCATTTGGAAGCAGCTAGTGTATTCTCTCTTCAAGTTATGCTCATTTTCAACTACTAAGAAACTTAGAGTGCCAAAGCTTGAAATCGTCATGTATGTATTTCACAAGCTCTGAATGCGGTTTCTGGCAAATGGGCATACCCCTGATAGATTATCAGCACACCATCAAACCTTTTCTTTTTGGATGAAATTTGAGTGTTGACTTTCAAGAAATGCACAGTTTGAAAAACTTTGTTTCTGAATGCGGGAAAAGTTAAAGGTTTTATAAAGCCTATATCTAAAGCTCCTAAAGGAGCACATGGCTACCTTTTGAATATATGATATGGAACCACTCACCATCATACATATTTCATTTGGAAGCAGCTAGTGTATTCTCTCTTCAAGTTATGCTCATTTTCAACTACTAAGAAACTTAGAGTGCCAAAGCTTGAAATCGTCATGTATGTATTTCACATGCTCTGAATGCGGTTTCTGGCAAATGGGCATACCCCTGATAGATTATCAGCACACCATCAAACCTTTTCTTTTTGGATGAAATTTGAGTGTTGACTTTCAAGAAATGCGCAGTTTGAAAAACTTTGTTTCTGAATGCGGGAAAAGTTAAAGGTTTTATAAAGCCTATATCTAAAGCTCCTAAAGGAGCACATGGCTACCTTTTGAATATATGATATGGAACCACTCACCATCATACATATTTCATTTGGAAGCAGCTAGTGTATTCTCTCTTCAAGTTATGCTCATTTTTAACTACTAAGAAACTTAGAGTGCCAAAGCTTGAAATCGTCATGTATGTATTTCACAAGCTCTGAATGCGGTTTCTGGCAAATGGGCATACCCTTGATAGATTATCAGCACACCATCAAACCTTTTCTTTTTGGATGAAATTTGAGTGTTGACTTTCAAGAAATGCACAGTTTGAAAAACTTTGTTTCTGAATGCGGGAAAAGTTAAAGGTTTTATAAAGCCTATATCTAAAGCTCCTAAAGGAGCACATGGCTACCTTTTGAATATATGATATGGAACCACTCACCATCATACATATTTCATTTGTAAGCAGCTAGTCTATTCTCTCTTCAAGTTATGCTCATTTTCAACTACTAAGAAACTTAGAGTGCCAAAGCTTGAAATCGTCATGTATGTATTTCACAAGCTCTGAATGCGGTTTCTGGCAAATGGGCATACCCCTGATAGATTATCAGCACACCATCAAACCTTTTCTTTTTGGATGAAATTTGAGTGTTGACTTTCAAGAAATGCGCAGTTTCAAAAACTTTGTTTCTGAATGCGGGAAAAGTTAAAGGTTTTATAAAGCCTATATCTAAAGCTCCTAAAGGAGCACATGGCTACCTTTTGAATATATGATATGGAACCACTCACCATCATACATATTTCATTTGGAAGCAGCTAGTGTATTCTCTCTTCAAGTTATGCTCATTTTCAACTACTAAGAAACTTAGAGTGCCAAAGCTTGAAATCGTCATGTATGTATTTCACAAGCTCTGAATGCGGTTTCTGGCAAATGGGCATACCCCTGATAGATTATCAGCACACCATCAAACCTTTTCTTTTTGGATGAAATTTGAGTGTTGACTTTCAAGAAATGCACACTTTGAAAAACTTTGTTTCTGAATGCGGGAAAAGTTAAAGGTTTTATAAAGCCTATATCTAAAGCTCCTAAAGGAGCACATGGCTACCTTTTGAATATATGATATGGAACCACTCACCATCATACATATTTCATTTGGAAGCAGCTAGTGTATTCTCTCTTCAAGTTATGCTCATTTTCAACTACTAAGAAACTTAGAGTGCCAAAGCTTGAAATCGTCATGTATGTATTTCACATGCTCTGAATGCGGTTTCTGGCAAATGGGCATACCCCTGATAGATTATCAGCACACCATCAAACCTTTTCTTTTAGGATGAAATTTGAGTGTTGACTTTCAAGAAATGCGCAGTTTGAAAAACTTTGTTTCTGAATGCGGGAAAAGTTAAAGGTTTTATAAAGCCTATATCTAAAGCTCCTAAAGGAGCACATGGCTACCTTTTGAATATATGATATGGAACCACTCACCATCATACATATTTCATTTGGAAGCAGCTAGTGTATTCTCTCTTCAAGTTATGCTCATTTTCAACTACTAAGAAACTTAGAGTGCCAAAGCTTGAAATCGTCATGTATGTATTTCACAAGCTCTGAATGCGGTTTCTGGCAAATGGGCATACCCCTGATAGATTATCAGCACACCATCAAACCTTTTCTTTTTGGATGAAATTTGAGTGTTGACTTTCAAGAAATGCGCAGTTTGAAAAACTTTGTTTCTGAATGCGGGAAAAGTTAAAGGTTTTATAAAGCCTATATCTAAAGCTCCTAAAGGAGCACATGGCTACCTTTTGAATATATGATATGGAACCACTCACCATCATACATATTTCATTTGGAAGCAGCTAGTGTATTCTCTCTTCAAGTTATGCTCATTTTTAACTACTAAGAAACTTAGAGTGCCAAAGCTTGAAATCGTCATGTATGTATTTCACAAGCTCTGAATGCGGTTTCTGGCAAATGGGCATACCCTTGATAGATTATCAGCACACCATCAAACCTTTTCTTTTTGGATGAAATTTGAGTGTTGACTTTCAAGAAATGCACAGTTTGAAAAACTTTGTTTCTGAATGCGGGAAAAGTTAAAGGTTTTATAAAGCCTATATCTAAAGCTCCTAAAGGAGCACATGGCTACCTTTTGAATATATGATATGGAACCACTCACCATCATACATATTTCATTTGTAAGCAGCTAGTCTATTCTCTCTTCAAGTTATGCTCATTTTCAACTACTAAGAAACTTAGAGTGCCAAAGCTTGAAATCGTCATGTATGTATTTCACAAGCTCTGAATGCGGTTTCTGGCAAATGGGCATACCCCTGATAGATTATCAGCACACCATCAAACCTTTTCTTTTTGGATGAAATTTGAGTGTTGACTTTCAAGAAATGCGCAGTTTGAAAAACTTTGTTTCTGAATGCGGGAAAAGTTAAAGGTTTTATAAAGCCTATATCTAAAGCTCCTAAAGGAGCACATGGCTACCTTTTGAATATATGATATGGAACCACTCACCATCATACATATTTCATTTGGAAGCAGCTAGTGTATTCTCTCTTCAAGTTATGCTCATTTTTAACTACTAAGAAACTTAGAGTGCCAAAGCTTGAAATCGTCATGTATGTATTTCACAAGCTCTGAATGCGGTTTCTGGCAAATGGGCATACCCTTGATAGATTATCAGCACACCATCAAACCTTTTCTTTTTGGATGAAATTTGAGTGTTGACTTTCAAGAAATGCACAGTTTGAAAAACTTTGTTTCTGAATGCGGGAAAAGTTAAAGGTTTTATAAAGCCTATATCTAAAGCTCCTAAAGGAGCACATGGCTACCTTTTGAATATATGATATGGAACCACTCACCATCATACATATTTCATTTGTAAGCAGCTAGTCTATTCTCTCTTCAAGTTATGCTCATTTTCAACTACTAAGAAACTTAGAGTGCCAAAGCTTGAAATCGTCATGTATGTATTTCACAAGCTCTGAATGCGGTTTCTGGCAAATGGGCATACCCCTGATAGATTATCAGCACACCATCAAACCTTTTCTTTTTGGATGAAATTTGAGTGTTGACTTTCAAGAAATGCGCAGTTTGAAAAACTTTGTTTCTGAATGCGGGAAAAGTTAAAGGTTTTATAAAGCCTATATCTAAAGCTCCTAAAGGAGCACATGGCTACCTTTTGAATATATGATATGGAACCACTCACCATCATACATATTTCATTTGGAAGCAGCTAGTGTATTCTCTCTTCAAGTTATGCTCATTTTCAACTACTAAGAAACTTAGAGTGCCAAAGCTTGAAATCGTCATGTATGTATTTCACAAGCTCTGAATGCGGTTTCTGGCAAATGGGCATACCCTTGATAGATTATCAGCACACCATCAAACCTTTTCTTTTTGGATGAAATTTGAGTGTTGACTTTCAAGAAATGCACAGTTTGAAAAACTTTGTTTCTGAATGCGGGAAAAGTTAAAGGTTTTATAAAGCCTATATCTAAAGCTCCTAAAGGAGCAGAAGGCTACCTTTTGAATATATGATATGGAACCACTCACCATCATACATATTTCATTTGTAAGCAGCTAGTGTATTCTCTCTTCAAGTTATGCTCATTTTCAACTACTAAGAAACTTAGAGTGCCAAAGCTTGAAATCGTCATGTATGTATTTCACAAGCTCTGAATGCGGTTTCTGGCAAATGGGCATACCCCTGATAGATTATCAGCACACCATCAAACCTTTTCTTTTTGGATGAAATTTGAGTGTTGACTTTCAAGAAATGCGCAGTTTGAAAAACTTTGTTTCTGAATGCGGGAAAAGTTAAAGGTTTTATAAAGCCTATATCTAAAGCTCCTAAAGGAGCACATGGCTACCTTTTGAATATATGATATGGAACCACTCACCATCATACATATTTCATTTGGAAGCAGCTAGTGTATTCTCTCTTCAAGTTATGCTCATTTTCAACTACTAAGAAACTTAGAGTGCCAAAGCTTGAAATCGTCATGTATGTATTTCACAAGCTCTGAATGCGGTTTCTGGCAAATGGGCATACCCCTGATAGATTATCAGCACACCATCAAACCTTTTCTTTTTGGATGAAATTTGAGTGTTGACTTTCAAGAAATGCACACTTTGAAAAACTTTGTTTCTGAATGCGGGAAAAGTTAAAGGTTTTATAAAGCCTATATCTAAAGCTCCTAAAGGAGCACATGGCTACCTTTTGAATATATGATATGGAACCACTCACCATCATACATATTTCATTTGGAAGCAGCTAGTGTATTCTCTCTTCAAGTTATGCTCATTTTCAACTACTAAGAAACTTAGAGTGCCAAAGCTTGAAATCGTCATGTATGTATTTCACATGCTCTGAATGCGGTTTCTGGCAAATGGGCATACCCCTGATAGATTATCAGCACACCATCAAACCTTTTCTTTTAGGATGAAATTTGAGTGTTGACTTTCAAGAAATGCGCAGTTTGAAAAACTTTGTTTCTGAATGCGGGAAAAGTTAAAGGTTTTATAAAGCCTATATCTAAAGCTCCTAAAGGAGCACATGGCTACCTTTTGAATATATGATATGGAACCACTCACCATCATACATATTTCATTTGGAAGCAGCTAGTGTATTCTCTCTTCAAGTTATGCTCATTTTTAACTACTAAGAAACTTAGAGTGCCAAAGCTTGAAATCGTCATGTATGTATTTCACAAGCTCTGAATGCGGTTTCTGGCAAATGGGCATACCCTTGATAGATTATCAGCACACCATCAAACCTTTTCTTTTTGGATGAAATTTGAGTGTTGACTTTCAAGAAATGCACAGTTTGAAAAACTTTGTTTCTGAATGCGGGAAAAGTTAAAGGTTTTATAAAGCCTATATCTAAAGCTCCTAAAGGAGCACATGGCTACCTTTTGAATATATGATATGGAACCACTCACCATCATACATATTTCATTTGTAAGCAGCTAGTCTATTCTCTCTTCAAGTTATGCTCATTTTCAACTACTAAGAAACTTAGAGTGCCAAAGCTTGAAATCGTCATGTATGTATTTCACAAGCTCTGAATGCGGTTTCTGGCAAATGGGCATACCCCTGATAGATTATCAGCACACCATCAAACCTTTTCTTTTTGGATGAAATTTGAGTGTTGACTTTCAAGAAATGCGCAGTTTGAAAAACTTTGTTTCTGAATGCGGGAAAAGTTAAAGGTTTTATAAAGCCTATATCTAAAGCTCCTAAAGGAGCACATGGCTACCTTTTGAATATATGATATGGAACCACTCACCATAATACATATTTCATTTGGAAGCAGCTAGTGTATTCTCTCTTCAAGTTATGCTCATTTTTAACTACTAAGAAACTTAGAGTGCCAAAGCTTGAAATCGTCATGTATGTATTTCACAAGCTCTGAATGCGGTTTCTGGCAAATGGGCATACCCTTGATAGATTATCAGCACACCATCAAACCTTTTCTTTTTGGATGAAATTTGAGTGTTGACTTTCAAGAAATGCACAGTTTGAAAAACTTTGTTTCTGAATGCGGGAAAAGTTAAAGGTTTTATAAAGCCTATATCTAAAGCTCCTAAAGGAGCACATGGCTACCTTTTGAATATATGATATGGAACCACTCACCATCATACATATTTCATTTGGAAGCAGCTAGTGTATTCTCTCTTCAAGTTATGCTCATTTTTAACTACTAAGAAACTTAGAGTGCCAAAGCTTGAAATCGTCATGTATGTATTTCACAAGCTCTGAATGCGGTTTCTGGCAAATGGGCATACCCCTGATAGATTATCGGCACACCATCAAACCTCTTCCGTTTGGATGAAATTTGAGTGTTGACTTTCAAGAAATGCGCAGTTTGAAAAACTTTGTTTCTGAATGCGGGAAAAGTTAAAGGTTTTATAAAGCCTATATCTAAAGCTCCTAAAGGAGCAGATGGCTACCTTTTGAATATATGATATGGAACCACTCACCATCATACATATTTCATTTGGAAGCAGCTAGTGTATTCTCTCTTCAAGTTATGCTCATTTTCAAGTACTAAGAAACTTAGAGTGCCAAAGCTTGAAATCGTCATGTATGTATTTCACAAGCTCTGAATGCGGTTTCTGGCAAATGGGCATACCCCTGATAGATTATCGGCACACCATCAAACCTTTTCCGTTTGGATGAAATTTGAGTGTTGACTTTCAAGAAATGCGCAGTTTGAAAAACTTTGTTTCTGAATGCGGGAAAAGTTAAAGGTTTTATAAAGCCTATATCTAAAGCTCCTAAAGGAGCACATGGCTACCTTTTGAATATATGATATGGAACCACTCACCATCATACATATTTCATTTGGAAGCAGCTAGTGTATTCTCTCTTCAAGTTATGCTCATTTTCAACTACTAAGAAACTTAGAGTGCCAAAGCTTGAAATCGTCATGTATGTATTTCACAAGCTCTGAATGCGGTTTCTGGCAAATGGGCATACCCCTGATAGATTATCAGCACACCATCAAACCTTTTCTTTTTGGATGAAATTTGAGTGTTGACTTTCAAGAAATGCACACTTTGAAAAACTTTGTTTCTGAATGCGGGAAAAGTTAAAGGTTTTATAAAGCCTATATCTAAAGCTCCTAAAGGAGCACATGGCTACCTTTTGAATATATGATATGGAACCACTCACCATCATACATATTTCATTTGTAAGCAGCTAGTCTATTCTCTCTTCAAGTTATGCTCATTTTCAACTACTAAGAAACTTAGAGTGCCAAAGCTTGAAATCGTCATGTATGTATTTCACAAGCTCTGAATGCGGTTTCTGGCAAATGGGCATACCCCTGATAGATTATCGGCACACCATCAAACCTCTTCCGTTTGGATGAAATTTGAGTGTTGACTTTCAAGAAATGCGCAGTTTGAAAAACTTTGTTTCTGAATGCGGGAAAAGTTAAAGGTTTTATAAAGCCTATATCTAAAGCTCCTAAAGGAGCACATGGCTACCTTTTGAATATATGATATGGAACCACTCACCATCATACATATTTCATTTGGAAGCAGCTAGTGTATTCTCTCTTCAAGTTATGCTCATTTTCAACTACTAAGAAACTTAGAGTGCCAAAGCTTGAAATCGTCATGTATGTATTTCACAAGCTCTGAATGCGGTTTCTGGCAAATGGGCATACCCCTGATAGATTATCAGCACACCATCAAACCTTTTCTTTTTGGATGAAATTTGAGTGTTGACTTTCAAGAAATGCGCAGTTTGAAAAACTTTGTTTCTGAATGCGGGAAAAGTTAAAGGTTTTATAAAGCCTATATCTAAAGCTCCTAAAGGAGCACATGGCTACCTTTTGAATATATGATATGGAACCACTCACCATCATACATATTTCATTTGGAAGCAGCTAGTGTATTCTCTCTTCAAGTTATGCTCATTTTCAACTACTAAGAAACTTAGAGTGCCAAAGCTTGAAATCGTCATGTATGTATTTCACAAGCTCTGAATGCGGTTTCTGGCAAATGGGCATACCCCTGATAGATTATCAGCACACCATCAAACCTTTTCTTTTTGGATGAAATTTGAGTGTTGACTTTCAAGAAATGCACAGTTTGAAAAACTTTGTTTCTGAATGCGGGAAAAGTTAAAGGTTTTATAAAGCCTATATCTAAAGCTCCTAAAGGAGCACATGGCTACCTTTTGAATATATGATATGGAACCACTCACCATCATACATATTTCATTTGGAAGCAGCTAGTGTATTCTCTCTTCAAGTTATGCTCATTTTCAACTACTAAGAAACTTAGAGTGCCAAAGCTTGAAATCGTCATGTATGTATTTCACAAGCTCTGAATGCGGTTTCTGGCAAATGGGCATACCCCTGATAGATTATCGGCACACCATCAAACCTCTTCCGTTTGGATGAAATTTGAGTGTTGACTTTCAAGAAATGCGCAGTTTGAAAAACTTTGTTTCTGAATGCGGGAAAAGTTAAAGGTTTTATAAAGCCTATATCTAAAGCTCCTAAAGGAGCACATGGCTACCTTTTGAATATATGATATGGAACCACTCACCATCATACATATTTCATTTGGAAGCAGCTAGTGTATTCTCTCTTCAAGTTATGCTCATTTTCAACTACTAAGAAACTTAGAGTGCCAAAGCTTGAAATCGTCATGTATGTATTTCACAAGCTCTGAATGCGGTTTCTGGCAAATGGGCATACCCCTGATAGATTATCAGCACACCATCAAACCTTTTCTTTTTGGATGAAATTTGAGTGTTGACTTTCAAGAAATGCGCAGTTTGAAAAACTTTGTTTCTGAATGCGGGAAAAGTTAAAGGTTTTATAAAGCCTATATCTAAAGCTCCTAAAGGAGCACATGGCTACCTTTTGAATATATGATATGGAACCACTCACCATCATACATATTTCATTTGGAAGCAGCTAGTGTATTCTCTCTTCAAGTTATGCTCATTTTCAACTACTAAGAAACTTAGAGTGCCAAAGCTTGAAATCGTCATGTATGTATTTCACAAGCTCTGAATGCGGTTTCTGGCAAATGGGCATACCCCTGATAGATTATCAGCACACCATCAAACCTTTTCTTTTTGGATGAAATTTGAGTGTTGACTTTCAAGAAATGCGCAGTTTGAAAAACTTTGTTTCTGAATGCGGGAAAAGTTAAAGGTTTTATAAAGCCTATATCTAAAGCTCCTAATGGAGCACATGGCTACCTTTTGAATATATGATATGGAACCACTCACCATCATACATATTTCATTTGGAAGCAGCTAGTGTATTCTCTCTTCAAGTTATGCTCATTTTCAACTACTAAGAAACTTAGAGTGCCAAAGCTTGAAATCGTCATGTATGTATTTCACAAGCTCTGAATGCGGTTTCTGGCAAATGGGCATACCCCTGATAGATTATCGGCACACCATCAAACCTCTTCCGTTTGGATGAAATTTGAGTGTTGACTTTCAAGAAATGCACAGTTTCAAAAACTTTGTTTCTGAATGCGGGAAAAGTTAAAGGTTTTATAAAGCCTATATCTAAAGCTCCTAAAGGAGCAGATGGCTACCTTTTGAATATATGAAATGGAACCACTCACCATCATACATATTTCATTTGGAAGCAGCTAGTGTATTCTCTCTTCAAGTTATGCTCATTTTCAACTACTAAGAAACTTAGAGTGCCAAAGCTTGAAATCGTCATGTATGTATTTCACAAGCTCTGAATGCGGTTTCTGGCAAATGGGCATACCCCTGATAGATTATCAGCACACCATCAAACCTTTTCTTTTTGGATGAAATTTGAGTGTTGACTTTCAAGAAATGCGCAGTTTGAAAAACTTTGTTTCTGAATGCGGGAAAAGTTAAAGGTTTTATAAAGCCTATATCTAAAGCTCCTAAAGGAGCACATGGCTACCTTTTGAATATATGATATGGAACCACTCACCATCATACATATTTCATTTGGAAGCAGCTAGTGTATTCTCTCTTCAAGTTATGCTCATTTTCAACTACTAAGAAACTTATAGTGCCAAAGCTTGAAATCGTCATGTATGTATTTCACAAGCTCTGAATGCGGTTTCTGGCAAATGGGCATACCCTTGATAGATTATCAGCACACCATCAAACCTTTTCTTTTTGGATGAAATTTGAGTGTTGACTTTCAAGAAATTCACAGTTTGAAAAACTTTGTTTCTGAATGCGGGAAAAGTTAAAGGTTTTATAAAGCCTATATCTAAAGCTCCTAAAAAAGCACATGGCTACCTTTTGAATATATGATATGGAACCACTCACCATCATACATATTTCATTTGGAAGCAGCTAGTGTATTCTCTCTTCAAGTTATGCTCATTTTCAACTACTAAGAAACTTAGAGTGCCAAAGCTTGAAATCGTCATGTATGTATTTCACAAGCTCTGAATGCGGTTTCTGGCAAATGGGCATACCCCTGATAGATTATCGGCACACCATCAAACCTCTTCCGTTTGGATGAAATTTGAGTGTTGACTTTCAAGAAATGCACAGTTTCAAAAACTTTGTTTCTGAATGCGGGAAAAGTTAAAGGTTTTATAAAGCCTATATCTAAAGCTCCTAACGGAGCACATGGCTACCTTTTGAATATATGATATGGAACCACTCACCATCATACATATTTCATTTGGAAGAAGCTAGTGTATTCTCTCTTCAAGTTATGCTCATTTTCAACTACTAAGAAACTTAGAGTGCCAAAGCTTGAAATCGTCATGTATGTATTTCACAAGCTCTGAATGCGGTTTCTGGCAAATGGGCATACCCCTGATAGATTATCGGCACACCATCAAACCTCTTCCGTTTGGATGAAATTTGAGTGTTGACTTTCAAGAAATGCGCAGTTTGAAAAACTTTGTTTCTGAATGCGGGAAAAGTTAAAGGTTTTATAAAGCCTATATCTAAAGCTCCTAAAGGAGCACATGGCTACCTTTTGAATATATGATATGGAACCACTCACCATCATACATATTTCATTTGGAAGCAGCTAGTGTATTCTCTCTTCAAGTTATGCTCATTTTCAACTACTAAGAAACTTAGAGTGCCAAAGCTTGAAATCGTCATGTATGTATTTCACAAGCTCTGAATGCGGTTTCTGGCAAATGGGCATACCCTTGATAGATTATCAGCACACCATCAAACCTTTTCTTTTTGGATGAAATTTGAGTGTTGACTTTCAAGAAATTCACAGTTTGAAAAACTTTGTTTCTGAATGCGGGAAAAGTTAAAGGTTTTATAAAGCCTATATCTAAAGCTCCTAAAAAAGCACATGGCTACCTTTTGAATATATGATATGGAACCACTCACCATCATACATATTTCATTTGGAAGCAGCTAGTGTATTCTCTCTTCAAGTTATGCTCATTTTCAACTACTAAGAAACTTAGAGTGCCAAAGCTTGAAATCGTCATGTATGTATTTCACAAGCTCTGAATGCGGTTTCTGGCAAATGGGCATACCCCTGATAGATTATCGGCACACCATCAAACCTCTTCCGTTTGGATGAAATTTGAGTGTTGACTTTCAAGAAATGCACAGTTTCAAAAACTTTGTTTCTGAATGCGGGAAAAGTTAAAGGTTTTATAAAGCCTATATCTAAAGCTCCTAACGGAGCACATGGCTACCTTTTGAATATATGATATGGAACCACTCACCATCATACATATTTCATTTGGAAGAAGCTAGTGTATTCTCTCTTCAAGTTATGCTCATTTTCAACTACTAAGAAACTTAGAGTGCCAAAGCTTGAAATCGTCATGTATGTATTTCACAAGCTCTGAATGCGGTTTCTGGCAAATGGGCATACCCCTGATAGATTATCGGCACACCATCAAACCTCTTCCGTTTGGATGAAATTTGAGTGTTGACTTTCAAGAAATGCGCAGTTTGAAAAACTTTGTTTCTGAATGCGGGAAAAGTTAAAGGTTTTATAAAGCCTATATCTAAAGCTCTTAAAGGAGCACATGGCTACCTTTTGAATAAATGATATGGAACCACTCACCATCATACATATTTCATTTGGAAGCAGCTAGTGTATTCTCTCTTCAAGTTATGCTCATTTTAAACTACTAAGAAACTTAGAGTGCCAAAGCTTGAAATCGTCATGTATGTATTTCACAAGCTCTGAATGCGGTTTCTGGCAAATGGGCATACCCTTGATAGATTATCAGCACACCATCAAACCTTTTCTTTTTGGATGAAATTTGAGTGTTGACTTTCAAGAAATGCACAGTTTGAAAAACTTTGTTTCTGAATGCGGGAAAAGTTAAAGGTTTTATAAAGCCTATATCTAAAGCTCCTAAAGGAGCACATGGCTACCTTTTGAATATATGATATGGAACCACTCACCATCATACATATTTCATTTGGAAGCAGCTAGTGTATTCTCTCTTCAAGTTATGCTCATTTTCAACTACTAAGAAACTTAGAGTGCCAAAGCTTGAAATCGTCATGTATGTATTTCACAAGCTCTGAATGCGGTTTCTGGCAAATGGGCATACCCCTGATAGATTATCGGCACACCATCAAACCTCTTCCGTTTGGATGAAATTTGAGTGTTGACTTTCAAGAAATGCGCAGTTTGAAAAACTTTGTTTCTGAATGCGGGAAAAGTTAAAGGTTTTATAAAGCCTATATCTAAAGCTCCTAAAGGAGCACATGGCTACCTTTTGAATATATGATATGGAACCACTCACCATCATACATATTTCATTTGGAAGCAGCTAGTGTATTCTCTCTTCAAGTTATGCTCATTTTCAACTACTAAGAAACTTAGAGTGCCAAAGCTTGAAATCGTCATGTATGTATTTCACAAGCTCTGAATGCGGTTTCTGGCAAATGGGCATACCCCTGATAGATTATCGGCACACCATCAAACCTCTTCCGTTTGGATGAAATTTGAGTGTTGACTTTCAAGAAATGCGCAGTTTGAAAAACTTTGTTTCTGAATGCGGGAAAAGTTAAAGGTTTTATAAAGCCTATATCTAAAGCTCCTAAAGGAGCACATGGCTACCTTTTGAATATATGATATGGAACCACTCACCATCATACATATTTCATTTGGAAGCAGCTAGTGTATTCTCTCTTCAAGTTATGCTCATTTTCAACTACTAAGAAACTTAGAGTGCCAAAGCTTGAAATCGTCATGTATGTATTTCACAAGCTCTGAATGCGGTTTCTGGCAAATGGGCATACCCCTGATAGATTATCAGCACACCATCAAACCTTTTCTTTTTGGATGAAATTTGAGTGTTGACTTTCAAGAAATGCACACTTTGAAAAACTTTGTTTCTGAATGCAGGAAAAGTTAAAGGTTTTATAAAGCCTATATCTAAAGCTCCTAAAGGAGCAGATGGCTACCTTTTGAATATATGATATGGAACCACTCACCATCATACATATTTCATTTGGAAGCAGCTAGTGTATTCTCTCTTCAAGTTATGCTCATTTTAAACTACTAAGAAACTTAGAGTGCCAAAGCTTGAAATCGTCATGTTTGTATTTCACAAGCTCTGAATGCGGTTTCTGGCAAATGGGCATACCCTTGATAGATTATCAGCACACCATCAAACCTTTTCTTTTTGGATGAAATTTGAGTGTTGACTTTCAAGAAATGCACAGTTTGAAAAACTTTGTTTCTGAATGCGGGAAAAGTTAAAGGTTTTATAAAGCCTATATCTAAAGCTCCTAAAGGAGCACATGGCTACCTTTTGAATATATGACATGGAACCACTCACCATCATACATATTTCATTTGGAAGCAGCTAGTGTATTCTCTCTTCAAGTTATGCTCATTTTCAACTACTAAGAAACTTAGAGTGCCAAAGCTTGAAATCGTCATGTATGTATTTCACAAGCTCTGAATGCGGTTTCTGGCAAATGGACATACCCCTGATAGATTATCAGCACACCATCAAACCTCTTCCGTTTGGATGAAATTTGAGTGTTGACTTTCAAGAAATGCGCAGTTTGAAAAACTTTGTTTCTGAATGCGGGAAAAGTTAAAGGTTTTATAAAGCCTATATCTAAAGCTCCTAAAAGAGCAGATGGCTACCTTTTGAATATATGATATGGAACCACTCACCATCATACATATTTCATTTGGAAGCGGCTAGTGTATTCTCTCTTCAAGTTATGCTCATTTTCAACTACTAAGAAACTTAGAGTGCCAAAGCTTGAAATCGTCATGTATGTATTTCACAAGCTCTGAATGCGGTTTCTGGCAAATGGGCATACCCCTGATAGATTATCGGCACACCATCAAACCTTTTCCGTTTGGATGAAATTTGAGTGTTGACTTTCAAGAAATGCACAGTTTCAAAAACTTTGTTTCTGAATGCGGGAAAAGTTAAAGGTTTTATAAAGCCTATATCTAAAGCTCCTAAAGGAGCACATGGCTACCTTCTGAATATATGATATGGAACCACTCACCATCATACATATTTCATTTGGAAGCAGCTAGTGTATTCTCTCTTCAAGTTATGCTCATTTTCAACTACTAAGAAACTTGGAGTGCCAAAGCTTGAAATCGTCATGTATGTATTTCACAAGCTCTGAATGCGGTTTCTGGCAAATGGGCATACCCCTGATAGATTATCGGCACACCATCAAACCTTTTCTTTTTGGATGAAATTTGAGTGTTGACTTTCAAGAAATGCAGAGTTTCAAAAACTTTGTTTCTGAATGCGGGAAAAGTTAAAGGTTTTATAAAGCCTATATCTAAAGCTCCTAAAGGAGCACATGGCTACCTTTTGAATATATGATATGGAACCACTCACCATCATACATATTTCATTTGGAAGCAGCTAGTGTATTCTCTCTTCAAGTTATGCTCATTTTCAACTACTAAGAAACTTAGAGTGCCAAAGCTTGAAATCGTCATGTATGTATTTCACAAGCTCTGAATGCGGTTTCTGGCAAATGGGCATACCCCTGATAGATTATCGGCACACCATCAAACCTTTTCTTTTTGGATGAAATTTGAGTGTTGACTTTCCAGAAATGCACAGTTTGAAAAACTTTGTTTCTGAATGCGGGAAAAGTTAAAGGTTTTATAAAGCCTATATCTAAAGCTCCTAAAGGAGCACATGGCTACCTTTTGAATATATGATATGGAACCACTCACCATCATACATATTTCATTTGGAAGCAGCTAGTGTATTCTCTCTTCAAGTTATGCTCATTTTCAACTACTAAGAAACTTAGAGTGCCAAAGCTTGAAATCGTCATGTATGTATTTCACAAGCTCTGAATGCGGTTTCTGGCAAATGGGCATACCCCTGATAGATTATCGGCACACCATCAAACCTTTTCCGTTTGGATGAAATTTGAGTGTTGACTTTCAAGAAATGCGCAGTTTGAAAAACTTTGTTTCTGAATGCGGGAAAAGTTAAAGGTTTTATAAAGCCTATATCTAAAGCTCCTAAAGGAGCACATGGCTACCTTTTGAATATATGATATGGAACCACTCACCATCATACATATTTCATTTGGAAGCAGCTAGTGTATTCTCTCTTCAAGTTATGCTCATTTTCAACTACTAAGAAATTTAGAGTGCCAAAGCTTGAAATCGTCATGTATGTATTTCACAAGCTCTGAATGCGGTTTCTGGCAAATGGGCATACCCCTGATAGATTATCAGCACACCATCAAACCTTTTCTTTTTGGATGAAATTTGAGTGTTGACTTTCAAGAAATGCACAGTTTGAAAAACTTTGTTTCTGAATGCGGGAAAAGTTAAAGGTTTTATAAAGCCTATATCTAAAGCTCCTAAAGGAGCACATGGCTACCTTTTGAATATATGATATGGAACCACTCACCATCATACATATTTCATTTGGAAGCAGCTAGTGTATTCTCTCTTCAAGTTATGCTCATTTTCAACTACTAAGAAACTTAGAGTGCCAAAGCTTGAAATCGTCATGTATGTATTTCACAAGCTCTGAATGCGGTTTCTGGCAAATGGGCATACCCTTGATAGATTATCAGCACACCATCAAACCTTTTCTTTTTGGAGAAATTTGAGTGTTGACTTTCAAGAAATGCGCAGTTTGAAAAACTTTGTTTCTGAATGCGGGAAAAGTTATTATAAAGCCTATATCTAAAGCTCCTAAAGGAGCACATGGCTACCTTTTGAATATATGATATGGAACCACTCACCATCATACATATTTCATTTGGAAGCAGCTAGTGTATTCTCTCTTCAAGTTATGCTCATTTTCAACTACTAAGAAACTTAGAGTGCCAAAGCTTGAAATCGTCATGTATGTATTTCACAAGCTCTGAATGCGGTTTCTGGCAAATGGGCATACCCCTGATAGATTATCAGCACACCATCAAACCTTTTCTTTTTGGATGAAATTTGAGTGTTGACTTTCAAGAAATGCACAGTTTGAAAAACTTTGTTTCTGAATGCGGGAAAAGTTAAAGGTTTTATAAAGCCTATATCTAAAGCTCCTAAAGGAGCAGATGGCTACCTTTTGAATATATGATATGGAACCACTCACCATCATACATATTTCATTTGGAAGCAGCTAGTGTATTCTCTCTTCAAGTTATGCTCATTTTCAACTACTAAGAAACTTAGAGTGCCAAAGCTTGAAATCGTCATGTATGTATTTCACAAGCTCTGAATGCGGTTTCTGGCAAATGGGCATACCCTTGATAGATTATCAGCACACCATCAAACCTTTTCTTTTTGGATGAAATTTGAGTGTTGACTTTCAAGAAATGCACAGTTTCAAAAACTTTGTTTCTGAATGCGGGAAAAGTTAAAGGTTTTATAAAGCCTATATCTAAAGCTCCTAAAGGAGCACATGGCTACCTTTTGAATATATGATATGGAACCACTCACCATCATACATATTTCATTTGGAAGCAGCTAGTGTATTCTCTCTTCAAGTTATGCTCATTTTCAACTACTAAGAAATTTAGAGTGCCAAAGCTTGAAATCGTCATGTATGTATTTCACAAGCTCTGAATGCGGTTTCTGGCAAATGGGCATACCCCTGATAGATTATCGGCACACCATCAAACCTTTTCCGTTTGGATGAAATTTGAGTGTTGACTTTCAAGAAATGCACAGTTTGAAAAACTTTGTTTCTGAATGCGGGAAAAGTTAAAGGTTTTATAAAGCCTATATCTAAAGCTCCTAAAGGAGCACATGGCTACCTTTTGAATATATGATATGGAACCACTCACCATCATACATATTTCATTTGGAAGCAGCTAGTGTATTCTCTCTTCGAGTTATGCTCATTTTCAACTACTAAGAAACTTAGAGTGCCAAAGCTTGAAATCGTCATGTATGTATTTCACAAGCTCTGAATGCGGTTTCTGGCAAATGGGCATACCCCTGATAGATTATCGGCACACCATCAAACCTTTTCCGTTTGGATGAAATTTGAGTGTTGACTTTCAAGAAATGCACAGTTTGAAAAACTTTGTTTCTGAATGCGGGAAAACTTAAAGGTTTTATAAAGCCTATATCTCAAGCTCCTAAAGGAGCACATGGCTACCTTTTGAATATATGATATGGAACCACTCACCATCATACATATTTCATTTGGAAGCAGCTAGTGTATTCTCTCTTCAAGTTATGCTCATTTTCAACTACTAAGAAATTTAGAGTGCCAAAGCTTGAAATCGTCATGTATGTATTTCACAAGCTCTGAATGCGGTTTCTGGCAAATGGGCATACCCCTGATAGATTATCAGCACACCATCAAACCTTTTCTTTTTGGATGAAATTTGAGTGTTGACTTTCAAGAAATGCACAGTTTGAAAAACTTTGTTTCTGAATGCGGGAAAAGTTAAAGGTTTTATAAAGCCTATATCTAAAGCTCCTAAAGGAGCAGATGGCTACCTTTTGAATATATGATATGGAACCACTCACCATCATACATATTTCATTTGGAAGCAGCTAGTGTATTCTCTCTTCGAGTTATGCTCATTTTCAACTACTAAGAAACTTAGAGTGCCAAAGCTTGAAATCGTCATGTATGTATTTCACAAGCTCTGAATGCGGTTTCTGGCAAATGGGCATACCCTTGATAGATTATCAGCACACCATCAAACCTTTTCTTTTTGGATGAAATTTGAGTGTTGACTTTCAAGAAATGCACAGTTTCAAAAACTTTGTTTCTGAATGCGGGAAAAGTTAAAGGTTTTATAAAGCCTATATCTAAAGCTCCTAAAGGAGCACATGGCTACCTTTTGAATATATGATATGGAACCACTCACCATCATACATATTTCATTTGGAAGCAGCTAGTGTATTCTCTCTTCAAGTTATGCTCATTTTCAACTACTAAGAAATTTAGAGTGCCAAAGCTTGAAATCGTCATGTATGTATTTCACAAGCTCTGAATGCGGTTTCTGGCAAATGGGCATACCCCTGATAGATTATCGGCACACCATCAAACCTTTTCCGTTTGGATGAAATTTGAGTGTTGACTTTCAAGAAATGCACAGTTTGAAAAACTTTGTTTCTGAATGCGGGAAAAGTTAAAGGTTTTATAAAGCCTATATCTAAAGCTCCTAAAGGAGCACATGGCTACCTTTTGAATATATGATATGGAACCACTCACCATCATACATATTTCATTTGGAAGCAGCTAGTGTATTCTCTCTTCGAGTTATGCTCATTTTCAACTACTAAGAAACTTAGAGTGCCAAAGCTTGAAATCGTCATGTATGTATTTCACAAGCTCTGAATGCGGTTTCTGGCAAATGGGCATACCCCTGATAGATTATCGGCACACCATCAAACCTTTTCCGTTTGGATGAAATTTGAGTGTTGACTTTCAAGAAATGCACAGTTTGAAAAACTTTGTTTCTGAATGCGGGAAAACTTTAAGGTTTTATAAAGCCTATATCTCAAGCTCCTAAAGGAGCACATGGCTACCTTTTGAATATATGATATGGAACCACTCACCATCATACATATTTCATTTGGAAGCAGCTAGTGTATTCTCTCTTCAAGTTATGCTCATTTTCAACTACTAAGAAATTTAGAGTGCCAAAGCTTGAAATCGTCATGTATGTATTTCACAAGCTCTGAATGCGGTTTCTGGCAAATGGGCATACCCCTGATAGATTATCAGCACACCATCAAACCTTTTCTTTTTGGATGAAATTTGAGTGTTGACTTTCAAGAAATGCACAGTTTGAAAAACTTTGTTTCTGAATGCGGGAAAAGTTAAAGGTTTTATAAAGCCTATATCTAAAGCTCCTAAAGGAGCACATGGCTACCTTTTGAATATATGATATGGAACCACTCACCATCATACATATTTCATTTGGAAGCAGCTAGTGTATTCTCTCTTCGAGTTATGCTCATTTTCAACTACTAAGAAACTTAGAGTGCCAAAGCTTGAAATCGTCATGTATGTATTTCACAAGCTCTGAATGCGGTTTCTGGCAAATGGGCATACCCCTGATAGATTATCGGCACACCATCAAACCTTTTCCGTTTGGATGAAATTTGAGTGTTGACTTTCAAGAAATGCACAGTTTGAAAAACTTTGTTTCTGAATGCGGGAAAACTTAAAGGTTTTATAAAGCCTATATCTAAAGCTCCTAAAGGAGCACATGGCTACCTTTTGAATATATGATATGGAACCACTCACCATCATACATATTTCATTTGGAAGCAGCTAGTGTATTCTCTCTTCAAGTTATGCTCATTTTCAACTACTAAGAAACTTAGAGTGCCAAAGCTTGAAATCGTCATGTATGTATTTCACAAGCTCTGAATGCGGTTTCTGGCAAATGGGCATACCCCTGATAGATTATCGGCACACCATCAAACCTTTTCCGTTTGGATGAAATTTGAGTGTTGACTTTCAAGAAATGCACAGTTTGAAAAACTTTGTTTCTGAATGCGGGAAAAGTTAAAGGTTTTATAAAGCCTATATCTAAAGCTCCTAAAGGAGCACATGGCTACCTTTTGAATATATGATATGGAACCACTCACCATCATACATATTTCATTTGGAAGCAGCTAGTGTATTCTCTCTTCAAGTTATGCTCATTTTCAACTACTAAGAAACTTAGAGTGCCAAAGCTTGAAATCGTCATGTATGTATTTCAGAAGCTCTGAATGCGGTTTCTGGCAAATGGACATACCCCTGATAGATTATCAGCACACCATCAAACCTCTTCCGTTTGGATGAAATTTGAGTGTTGACTTTCAAGAAATGCGCAGTTTCAAAAACTTTGTTTCTGAATGCGGGAAAAGTTAAAGGTTTTATAAAGCCTATATCTAAAGCTCCTAAAAGAGCAGATGGCTACCTTTTGAATATATGATATGGAACCACTCACCATCATACATATTTCATTTGGAAGCGGCTAGTGTATTCTCTCTTCAAGTTATGCTCATTTTCAACTACTAAGAAACTTAGAGTGCCAAAGCTTGAAATCGTCATGTATGTATTTCACAAGCTCTGAATGCGGTTTCTGGCAAATGGGCATACCCCTGATAGATTATCGGCACACCATCAAACCTTTTCCGTTTGGATGAAATTTGAGTGTTGACTTTCAAGAAATGCACAGTTTCAAAAACTTTGTTTCTGAATGCGGGAAAAGTTAAAGGTTTTATAAAGCCTATATCTAAAGCTCCTAAAGGAGCACATGGCTACCTTCTGAATATATGATATGGAACCACTCACCATCATACATATTTCATTTGGAAGCAGCTAGTGTATTCTCTCTTCAAGTTATGCTCATTTTCAACTACTAAGAAACTTGGAGTGCCAAAGCTTGAAATCGTCATGTATGTATTTCACAAGCTCTGAATGCGGTTTCTGGCAAATGGGCATACCCCTGATAGATTATCGGCACACCATCAAACCTTTTCTTTTTGGATGAAATTTGAGTGTTGACTTTCAAGAAATGCAGAGTTTCAAAAACTTTGTTTCTGAATGCGGGAAAAGTTAAAGGTTTTATAAAGCCTATATCTAAAGCTCCTAAAGGAGCACATGGCTACCTTTTGAATATATGATATGGAACCACTCACCATCATACATATTTCATTTGGAAGCAGCTAGTGTATTCTCTCTTCGAGTTATGCTCATTTTCAACTACTAAGAAACTTAGAGTGCCAAAGCTTGAAATCGTCATGTATGTATTTCACAAGCGCTGAATGCGGTTTCTGGCAAATGGGCATACCCCTGATAGATTATCAGCACACCATCAAACCTTTTCTTTTTGGATGAAATTTGAGTGTTGACTTTCAAGAAATGCACAGTTTCAAAAACTTTGTTTCTGAATGCGGGAAAACTTAAAGGTTTTATAAAGCCTATATCTAAAGCTCCTAAAGGAGCACATGGCTACCTTTTGAATATATGATATGGAACCACTCACCATCATACATATTTCATTTGGAAGCAGCTAGTGTATTCTCTCTTCAAGTTATGCTCATTTTCAACTACTAAGAAACTTAGAGTGCCAAAGCTTGAAATCGTCATGTATGTATTTCACAAGCTCTGAATGCGGTTTCTGGCAAATGGGCATACCCCTGATAGATTATCGGCACACCATCAAACCTTTTCCGTTTGGATGAAATTTGAGTGTTGACTTTCAAGAAATGCACAGTTTCAAAAACTTTGTTTCTGAATGCGGGAAAAGTTAAAGGTTTTATAAAGCCTATATCTAAAGCTCCTAAAGGAGCACATGGCTACCTTTTGAATATATGATATGGAACCACTCACCATCATACATATTTCATTTGGAAGCAGCTAGTGTATTCTCTCTTCAAGTTATGCTCATTTTCAACTACTAAGAAACTTAGAGTGCCAAAGCTTGAAATCGTCATGTATGTATTTCACAAGCTCTGAATGCGGTTTCTGGCAAATGGGCATACCCCTGATAGATTATCAGCACACCACCAAACCTTTTCCGTTTGATGAAATTTGAGTGTTGACTTTCAAGAAATGCACAGTTTCAAAAACTTTGTTTCTGAATGCGGGAAAAGTTAAAGGTTTTATAAAGCCTATATCTAAAGCTCCTAAAGGAGCACATGGCTACCTTTTGAATATATGATATGGAACCACTCACCATCATACATATTTCATTTGGAAGCAGCTAGTGTATTCTCTCTTCAAGTTATGCTCATTTTTAACTACTAAGAAACTTAGAGTGCCAAAGCTTGAAATCGTCATGTATGTATTTCACAAGCTCTGAATGCGGTTTCTGGCAAATGGGCATACCCTTGATAGATTATCAGCACACCATCAAACCTTTTCTTTTTGGATGAAATTTGAGTGTTGACTTTCAAGAAATGCACAGTTTGAAAAACTTTGTTTCTGAATGCGGGAAAAGTTAAAGGTTTTATAAAGCCTATATCTAAAGCTCCTAAAGGAGCACATGGCTACCTTTTGAATATATGATATGGAACCACTCACCATCATACATATTTCATTTGGAAGCAGCTAGTGTATTCTCTCTTCAAGTTATGCTCATTTTTAACTACTAAGAAACTTAGAGTGCCAAAGCTTGAAATCGTCATGTATGTATTTCACAAGCTCTGAATGCGGTTTCTGGCAAATGGGCATACCCTTGATAGATTATCAGCACACCATCAAACCTTTTCTTTTTGGATGAAATTTGAGTGTTGACTTTCAAGAAATGCACAGTTTGAAAAACTTTGTTTCTGAATGCGGGAAAAGTTAAAGGTTTTATAAAGCCTATATCTAAAGCTCCTAAATGAGCACATGGCTACCTTTTGAATATATGATATGGAACCACTCACCATCATACATATTTCATTTGTAAGCAGCTAGTCTATTCTCTCTTCAAGTTATGCTCATTTTCAACTACTAAGAAACTTAGAGTGCCAAAGCTTGAAATCGTCATGTATGTATTTCACAAGCTCTGAATGCGGTTTCTGGCAAATGGGCATACCCCTGATAGATTATCGGCACACCATCAAACCTCTTCCGTTTGGATGAAATTTGAGTGTTGACTTTCAAGAAATGCGCAGTTTGAAAAACTTTGTTTCTGAATGCGGGAAAAGTTAAAGGTTTTATAAAGCCTATATCTAAAGCTCCTAAAGGAGCAGATGGCTACCTTTTGAATATATGATATGGAACCACTCACCATCATACATATTTCATTTGGAAGCAGCTAGTGTATTCTCTCTTCAAGTTATGCTCATTTTCAAGTACTAAGAAACTTAGAGTGCCAAAGCTTGAAATCGTCATGTATGTATTTCACAAGCTCTGAATGCGGTTTCTGGCAAATGGGCATACCCCTGATAGATTATTGGCACACCATCAAACCTTTTCCGTTTGGATGAAATTTGAGTGTTGACTTTCAAGAAATGCGCAGTTTGAAAAACTTTGTTTCTGAATGCGGGAAAAGTTAAAGGTTTTATAAAGCCTATATCTAAAGCTCCTAAAGGAGCACATGGCTACCTTTTGAATATATGATATGGAACCACTCACCATCATACATATTTCATTTGGAAGCAGCTAGTGTATTCTCTCTTCAAGTTATGCTCATTTTCAACTACTAAGAAACTTAGAGTGCCAAAACTTGAAATCGTCATGTATGTATTTCACAAGCTCTGAATGCGGTTTCTGGCAAATGGGCATACCCCTGATAGATTATCAGCACACCATCAAACCTTTTCTTTTTGGATGAAATTTGAGTGTTGACTTTCAAGAAATGCACACTTTGAAAAACTTTGTTTCTGAATGCGGGAAAAGTTAAAGGTTTTATAAAGCCTATATCTAAAGCTCCTAAAGGAGCACATGGCTACCTTTTGAATATATGATATGGAACCACTCACCATCATACATATTTCATTTGTAAGCAGCTAGTCTATTCTCTCTTCAAGTTATGCTCATTTTCAACTACTAAGAAACTTAGAGTGCCAAAGCTTGAAATCGTCATGTATGTATTTCACAAGCTCTGAATGCGGTTTCTGGCAAATGGGCATACCCCTGATAGATTATCGGCACACCATCAAACCTCTTCCGTTTGGATGAAATTTGAGTGTTGACTTTCAAGAAATGCGCAGTTTGAAAAACTTTGTTTCTGAATGCGGGAAAAGTTAAAGGTTTTATAAAGCCTATATCTAAAGCTCTTAAAGGAGCACATGGCTACCTTTTGAATATATGATATGGAACCACTCACCATCATACATATTTCATTTGGAAGCAGCTAGTGTATTCTCTCTTCAAGTTATGCTCATTTTCAACTACTAAGAAACTTAGAGTGCCAAAGCTTGAAATCGTCATGTATGTATTTCACAAGCTCTGAATGCGGTTTCTGGCAAATGGGCATACCCCTGATAGATTATCAGCACACCATCAAACCTTTTCTTTTTGGATGAAATTTGAGTGTTGACTTTCAAGAAATGCACAGTTTGAAAAACTTTGTTTCTGAATGCGGGAAAAGTTAAAGGTTTTATAAAACCTATATCTAAAGCTCCTAAAGGAGCAGATGGCTACCTTTTGAATATATGATATGGAACCACTCACCATCATACATATTTCATTTGGAAGCAGCTAGTGTATTCTCTCTTCAAGTTATGCTCATTTTAAACTACTAAGAAACTTAGAGTGCCAAAGCTTGAAATCGTCATGTATGTATTTCACAAGCTCTGAATGCGGTTTCTGGCAAATGGGCATACCCTTGATAGATTATCAGCACACCATCAAACCTTTTCTTTTTGGATGAAATTTGAGTGTTGACTTTCAAGAAATGCACAGTTTGAAAAACTTTGTTTCTGAATGCGGGAAAAGTTAAAGGTTTTATAAAGCCTATATCTAAAGCTCCTAAAGGAGCACATGGCTACCTTTTGAATATATGATATGGAACCACTCACCATCATACATATTTCATTTGGAAGCAGCTAGTGTATTCTCTCTTCAAGTTATGCTCATTTTCAACTACTAAGAAACTTAGAGTGCCAAAGCTTGAAATCGTCATGTATGTATTTCACAAGCTCTGAATGCGGTTTCTGGCAAATGGGCATACCCCTGATAGATTATCGGCACACCATCAAACCTCTTCCGTTTGGATGAAATTTGAGTGTTGACTTTCAAGAAATGCGCAGTTTGAAAAACTTTGTTTCTGAATGCGGGAAAAGTTAAAGGTTTTATAAAGCCTATATCTAAAGCTCCTAAAGGAGCACATGGCTACCTTTTGAATATATGATATGGAACCACTCACCATCATACATATTTCATTTGGAAGCAGCTAGTGTATTCTCTCTTCAAGTTATGCTCATTTTCAACTACTAAGAAACTTAGAGTGCCAAAGCTTGAAATCGTCATGTATGTATTTCACAAGCTCTGAATGCGGTTTCTGGCAAATGGGCATACCCCTGATAGATTATCAGCACACCATCAAACCTTTTCTTTTTGGATGAAATTTGAGTGTTGACTTTCAAGAAATGCGCAGTTTGAAAAACTTTGTTTCTGAATGCGGGAAAAGTTAAAGGTTTTATAAAGCCTATATCTAAAGCTCCTAAAGGAGCACATGGCTACCTTTTGAATATATGATATGGAACCACTCACCATCATACATATTTCATTTGGAAGCAGCTAGTGTATTCTCTCTTCAAGTTATGCTCATTTTCAACTACTAAGAAACTTAGAGTGCCAAAGCTTGAAATCGTCATGTATGTATTTCACAAGCTCTGAATGCGGTTTCTGGCAAATGGGCATACCCCTGATAGATTATCAGCACACCATCAAACCTTTTCTTTTTGGATGAAATTTGAGTGTTGACTTTCAAGAAATGCGCAGTTTGAAAAACTTTGTTTCTGAATGCGGGAAAAGTTAAAGGTTTTATAAAGCCTATATCTAAAGCTCCTAATGGAGCACATGGCTACCTTTTGAATATATGATATGGAACCACTCACCATCATACATATTTCATTTGGAAGCAGCTAGTGTATTCTCTCTTCAAGTTATGCTCATTTTCAACTACTAAGAAACTTAGAGTGCCAAAGCTTGAAATCGTCATGTATGTATTTCACAAGCTCTGAATGCGGTTTCTGGCAAATGGGCATACCCCTGATAGATTATCGGCACACCATCAAACCTCTTCCGTTTGGATGAAATTTGAGTGTTGACTTTCAAGAAATGCACAGTTTCAAAAACTTTGTTTCTGAATGCGGGAAAAGTTAAAGGTTTTATAAAGCCTATATCTAAAGCTCCTAAAGGAGCAGATGGCTACCTTTTGAATATATGAAATGGAACCACTCACCATCATACATATTTCATTTGGAAGCAGCTAGTGTATTCTCTCTTCAAGTTATGCTCATTTTCAACTACTAAGAAACTTAGAGTGCCAAAGCTTGAAATCGTCATGTATGTATTTCACAAGCTCTGAATGCGGTTTCTGGCAAATGGGCATACCCCTGATAGATTATCAGCACACCATCAAACCTTTTCCGTTTGGATGAAATTTGAGTGTTGACTTTCAAGAAATGCACAGTTTGAAAAACTTTGTTTCTGAATGCGGGAAAACTTAAAGGTTTTATAAAGCCTATAACTCAAGCTCCTAAAGGAGCACATGGCTACCTTTTGAATATATGATATGGAACCACTCACCATCATACATATTTCATTTGGAAGCAGCTAGTGTATTCTCTCTTCAAGTTATGCTCATTTTCAACTACTAAGAAATTTAGAGTGCCAAAGCTTGAAATCGTCATGTATGTATTTCACAAGCTCTGAATGCGGTTTCTGGCAAATGGGCATACCCCTGATAGATTATCAGCACACCATCAAACCTTTTCTTTTTGGATGAAATTTGAGTGTTGACTTTCAAGAAATGCACAGTTTGAAAAACTTTGTTTCTGAATGCGGGAAAAGTTAAAGGTTTTATAAAGCCTATATCTAAAGCTCCTAAAGGAGCAGATGGCTACCTTTTGAATATATGATATGGAACCACTCACCATCATACATATTTCATTTGGAAGCAGCTAGTGTATTCTCTCTTCGAGTTATGCTCATTTTCAACTACTAAGAAACTTAGAGTGCCAAAGCTTGAAATCGTCATGTATGTATTTCACAAGCTCTGAATGCGGTTTCTGGCAAATGGGCATACCCTTGATAGATTATCAGCACACCATCAAACCTTTTCTTTTTGGATGAAATTTGAGTGTTGACTTTCAAGAAATGCACAGTTTCAAAAACTTTGTTTCTGAATGCGGGAAAAGTTAAAGGTTTTATAAAGCCTATATCTAAAGCTCCTAAAGGAGCACATGGCTACCTTTTGAATATATGATATGGAACCACTCACCATCATACATATTTCATTTGGAAGCAGCTAGTGTATTCTCTCTTCAAGTTATGCTCATTTTCAACTACTAAGAAATTTAGAGTGCCAAAGCTTGAAATCGTCATGTATGTATTTCACAAGCTCTGAATGCGGTTTCTGGCAAATGGGCATACCCCTGATAGATTATCGGCACACCATCAAACCTTTTCCGTTTGGATGAAATTTGAGTGTTGACTTTCAAGAAATGCACAGTTTGAAAAACTTTGTTTCTGAATGCGGGAAAAGTTAAAGGTTTTATAAAGCCTATATCTAAAGCTCCTAAAGGAGCACATGGCTACTTTTGAATATATGATATGGAACCACTCACCATCATACATATTTCATTTGGAAGCAGCTAGTGTATTCTCTCTTCGAGTTATGCTCATTTTCAACTACTAAGAAACTTAGAGTGCCAAAGCTTGAAATCGTCATGTATGTATTTCACAAGCTCTGAATGCGGTTTCTGGCAAATGGGCATACCCCTGATAGATTATCGGCACACCATCAAACCTTTTCCGTTTGGATGAAATTTGAGTGTTGACTTTCAAGAAATGCACAGTTTGAAAAACTTTGTTTCTGAATGCGGGAAAACTTTAAGGTTTTATAAAGCCTATATCTCAAGCTCCTAAAGGAGCACATGGCTACCTTTTGAATATATGATATGGAACCACTCACCATCATACATATTTCATTTGGAAGCAGCTAGTGTATTCTCTCTTCAAGTTATGCTCATTTTCAACTACTAAGAAATTTAGAGTGCCAAAGCTTGAAATCGTCATGTATGTATTTCACAAGCTCTGAATGCGGTTTCTGGCAAATGGGCATACCCCTGATAGATTATCAGCACACCATCAAACCTTTTCTTTTTGGATGAAATTTGAGTGTTGACTTTCAAGAAATGCACAGTTTGAAAAACTTTGTTTCTGAATGCGGGAAAAGTTAAAGGTTTTATAAAGCCTATATCTAAAGCTCCTAAAGGAGCAGATGGCTACCTTTTGAATATATGATATGGAACCACTCACCATCATACATATTTCATTTGGAAGCAGCTAGTGTATTCTCTCTTCGAGTTATGCTCATTTTCAACTACTAAGAAACTTAGAGTGCCAAAGCTTGAAATCGTCATGTATGTATTTCACAAGCTCTGAATGCGGTTTCTGGCAAATGGGCATACCCCTGATAGATTATCGGCACACCATCAAACCTTTTCCGTTTGGATGAAATTTGAGTGTTGACTTTCAAGAAATGCACAGTTTGAAAAACTTTGTTTCGGAATGCGGGAAAACTTAAAGGTTTTATAAAGCCTATATCTAAAGCTCCTAAAGGAGCACATGGCTACCTTTTGAATATATGATATGGAACCACTCACCATCATACATATTTCATTTGGAAGCAGCTAGTGTATTCTCTCTTCAAGTTATGCTCATTTTCAACTACTAAGAAACTTAGAGTGCCAAAGCTTGAAATCGTCATGTATGTATTTCACAAGCTCTGAATGCGGTTTCTGGCAAATGGGCATACCCCTGATAGATTATCGGCACACCATCAAACCTTTTCCGTTTGGATGAAATTTGAGTGTTGACTTTCAAGAAATGCACAGTTTGAAAAACTTTGTTTCTGAATGCGGGAAAAGTTAAAGGTTTTATAAAGCCTATATCTAAAGCTCCTAAAGGAGCACATGGCTACCTTTTGAATATATGATATGGAACCACTCACCATCATACATATTTCATTTGGAAGCAGCTAGTGTATTCTCTCTTCAAGTTATGCTCATTTTCAACTACTAAGAAACTTAGAGTGCCAAAGCTTGAAATCGTCATGTATGTATTTCAGAAGCTCTGAATGCGGTTTCTGGCAAATGGACATACCCCTGATAGATTATCAGCACACCATCAAACCTCTTCCGTTTGGATGAAATTTGAGTGTTGACTTTCAAGAAATGCGCAGTTTCAAAAACTTTGTTTCTGAATGCGGGAAAAGTTAAAGGTTTTATAAAGCCTATATCTAAAGCTCCTAAAGGAGCACATGGCTACCTTTTGAATATATGATATGGAACCACTCACCATCATACATATTTCATTTGGAAGCAGCTAGTGTATTCTCTCTTCAAGTTATGCTCATTTTCAACTACTAAGAAACTTAGAGTGCCAAAGCTTGAAATCGTCATGTATGTATTTCACAAGCTCTGAATGCGGTTTCTGGCAAATGGGCATACCCCTGATAGATTATCGGCACACCATCAAACCTTTTCCGTTTGGATGAAATTTGAGTGTTGACTTTCAAGAAATGCACAGTTTGAAAAACTTTGTTTCTGAATGCGGGAAAAGTTAAAGGTTTTATAAAGCCTATATCTAAAGCTCCTAAAGGAGCACATGGCTACCTTTTGAATATATGATATGGAACCACTCACCATCATACATATTTCATTTGGAAGCAGCTAGTGTATTCTCTCTTCAAGTTATGCTCATTTTCAACTACTAAGAAACTTAGAGTGCCAAAGCTTGAAATCGTCATGTATGTATTTCAGAAGCTCTGAATGCGGTTTCTGGCAAATGGACATACCCCTGATAGATTATCAGCACACCATCAAACCTCTTCCGTTTGGATGAAATTTGAGTGTTGACTTTCAAGAAATGCGCAGTTTCAAAAACTTTGTTTCTGAATGCGGGAAAAGTTAAAGGTTTTATAAAGCCTATATCTAAAGCTCCTAAAAGAGCAGATGGCTACCTTTTGAATATATGATATGGAACCACTCACCATCATACATATTTCATTTGGAAGCGGCTAGTGTATTCTCTCTTCAAGTTATGCTCATTTTCAACTACTAAGAAACTTAGAGTGCCAAAGCTTGAAATCGTCATGTATGTATTTCACAAGCTCTGAATGCGGTTTCTGGCAAATGGGCATACCCCTGATAGATTATCGGCACACCATCAAACCTTTTCCGTTTGGATGAAATTTGAGTGTTGACTTTCAAGAAATGCACAGTTTCAAAAACTTTGTTTCTGAATGCGGGAAAAGTTAAAGGTTTTATAAAGCCTATATCTAAAGCTCCTAAAGGAGCACATGGCTACCTTCTGAATATATGATATGGAACCACTCACCATCATACATATTTCATTTGGAAGCAGCTAGTGTATTCTCTCTTCAAGTTATGCTCATTTTCAACTACTAAGAAACTTAGAGTGCCAAAGCTTGAAATCGTCATGTATGTATTTCACAAGCTCTGAATGCGGTTTCTGGCAAATGGGCATACCCCTGATAGATTATCGGCACACCATCAAACCTTTTCCGTTTGGATGAAATTTGAGTGTTGACTTTCAAGAAATGCACAGTTTCAAAAACTTTGTTTCTGAATGCGGGAAAAGTTAAAGGTTTTATAAAGCCTATATCTAAAGCTCCTAAAGGAGCACATGGCTACCTTTTGAATATATGATATGGAACCACTCACCATCATACATATTTCATTTGGAAGCAGCTAGTGTATTCTCTCTTCAAGTTATGCTCATTTTCAACTACTAAGAAACTTAGAGTGCCAAAGCTTGAAATCGTCATGTATGTATTTCACAAGCTCTGAATGCGGTTTCTGGCAAATGGGCATACCCCTGATAGATTATCAGCACACCACCAAACCTTTTCCGTTTGGATGAAATTTGAGTGTTGACTTTCAAGAAATGCACAGTTTCAAAAACTTTGTTTCTGAATGCGGGAAAAGTTAAAGGTTTTATAAAGCCTATATCTAAAGCTCCTAAAGGAGCACATGGCTACCTTTTGAATATATGATATGGAACCACTCACCATCATACATATTTCATTTGGAAGCAGCTAGTGTATTCTCTCTTCAAGTTATGCTCATTTTTAACTACTAAGAAACTTAGAGTGCCAAAGCTTGAAATCGTCATGTATGTATTTCACAAGCTCTGAATGCGGTTTCTGGCAAATGGGCATACCCTTGATAGATTATCAGCACACCATCAAACCTTTTCTTTTTGGATGAAATTTGAGTGTTGACTTTCAAGAAATGCACAGTTTGAAAAACTTTGTTTCTGAATGCGGGAAAAGTTAAAGGTTTTATAAAGCCTATATCTAAAGCTCCTAAAGGAGCACATGGCTACCTTTTGAATATATGATATGGAACCACTCACCATCATACATATTTCATTTGGAAGCAGCTAGTGTATTCTCTCTTCAAGTTATGCTCATTTTTAACTACTAAGAAACTTAGAGTGCCAAAGCTTGAAATCGTCATGTATGTATTTCACAAGCTCTGAATGCGGTTTCTGGCAAATGGGCATACCCTTGATAGATTATCAGCACACCATCAAACCTTTTCTTTTTGGATGAAATTTGAGTGTTGACTTTCAAGAAATGCACAGTTTGAAAAACTTTGTTTCTGAATGCGGGAAAAGTTAAAGGTTTTATAAAGCCTATATCTAAAGCTCCTAAATGAGCACATGGCTACCTTTTGAATATATGATATGGAACCACTCACCATCATACATATTTCATTTGTAAGCAGCTAGTCTATTCTCTCTTCAAGTTATGCTCATTTTCAACTACTAAGAAACTTAGAGTGCCAAAGCTTGAAATCGTCATGTATGTATTTCACAAGCTCTGAATGCGGTTTCTGGCAAATGGGCATACCCCTGATAGATTATCGGCACACCATCAAACCTCTTCCGTTTGGATGAAATTTGAGTGTTGACTTTCAAGAAATGCGCAGTTTGAAAAACTTTGTTTCTGAATGCGGGAAAAGTTAAAGGTTTTATAAAGCCTATATCTAAAGCTCCTAAAGGAGCAGATGGCTACCTTTTGAATATATGATATGGAACCACTCACCATCATACATATTTCATTTGGAAGCAGCTAGTGTATTCTCTCTTCAAGTTATGCTCATTTTCAAGTACTAAGAAACTTAGAGTGCCAAAGCTTGAAATCGTCATGTATGTATTTCACAAGCTCTGAATGCGGTTTCTGGCAAATGGGCATACCCCTGATAGATTATTGGCACACCATCAAACCTTTTCCGTTTGGATGAAATTTGAGTGTTGACTTTCAAGAAATGCGCAGTTTGAAAAACTTTGTTTCTGAATGCGGGAAAAGTTAAAGGTTTTATAAAGCCTATATCTAAAGCTCCTAAAGGAGCACATGGCTACCTTTTGAATATATGATATGGAACCACTCACCATCATACATATTTCATTTGGAAGCAGCTAGTGTATTCTCTCTTCAAGTTATGCTCATTTTCAACTACTAAGAAACTTAGAGTGCCAAAGCTTGAAATCGTCATGTATGTATTTCACAAGCTCTGAATGCGGTTTCTGGCAAATGGGCATACCCCTGATAGATTATCAGCACACCATCAAACCTTTTCTTTTTGGATGAAATTTGAGTGTTGACTTTCAAGAAATGCACACTTTGAAAAACTTTGTTTCTGAATGCGGGAAAAGTTAAAGGTTTTATAAAGCCTATATCTAAAGCTCCTAAAGGAGCACATGGCTACCTTTTGAATATATGATATGGAACCACTCACCATCATACATATTTCATTTGTAAGCAGCTAGTCTATTCTCTCTTCAAGTTATGCTCATTTTCAACTACTAAGAAACTTAGAGTGCCAAAGCTTGAAATCGTCATGTATGTATTTCACAAGCTCTGAATGCGGTTTCTGGCAAATGGGCATACCCCTGATAGATTATCGGCACACCATCAAACCTCTTCCGTTTGGATGAAATTTGAGTGTTGACTTTCAAGAAATGCGCAGTTTGAAAAACTTTGTTTCTGAATGCGGGAAAAGTTAAAGGTTTTATAAAGCCTATATCTAAAGCTCTTAAAGGAGCACATGGCTACCTTTTGAATATATGATATGGAACCACTCACCATCATACATATTTCATTTGGAAGCAGCTAGTGTATTCTCTCTTCAAGTTATGCTCATTTTCAACTACTAAGAAACTTAGAGTGCCAAAGCTTGAAATCGTCATGTATGTATTTCACAAGCTCTGAATGCGGTTTCTGGCAAATGGGCATACCCCTGATAGATTATCAGCACACCATCAAACCTTTTCTTTTTGGATGAAATTTGAGTGTTGACTTTCAAGAAATGCACAGTTTGAAAAACTTTGTTTCTGAATGCGGGAAAAGTTAAAGGTTTTATAAAACCTATATCTAAAGCTCCTAAAGGAGCAGATGGCTACCTTTTGAATATATGATATGGAACCACTCACCATCATACATATTTCATTTGGAAGCAGCTAGTGTATTCTCTCTTCAAGTTATGCTCATTTTAAACTACTAAGAAACTTAGAGTGCCAAAGCTTGAAATCGTCATGTATGTATTTCACAAGCTCTGAATGCGGTTTCTGGCAAATGGGCATACCCTTGATAGATTATCAGCACACCATCAAACCTTTTCTTTTTGGATGAAATTTGAGTGTTGACTTTCAAGAAATGCACAGTTTGAAAAACTTTGTTTCTGAATGCGGGAAAAGTTAAAGGTTTTATAAAGCCTATATCTAAAGCTCCTAAAGGAGCACATGGCTACCTTTTGAATATATGATATGGAACCACTCACCATCATACATATTTCATTTGGAAGCAGCTAGTGTATTCTCTCTTCAAGTTATGCTCATTTTCAACTACTAAGAAACTTAGAGTGCCAAAGCTTGAAATCGTCATGTATGTATTTCACAAGCTCTGAATGCGGTTTCTGGCAAATGGGCATACCCCTGATAGATTATCGGCACACCATCAAACCTCTTCCGTTTGGATGAAATTTGAGTGTTGACTTTCAAGAAATGCGCAGTTTGAAAAACTTTGTTTCTGAATGCGGGAAAAGTTAAAGGTTTTATAAAGCCTATATCTAAAGCTCCTAAAGGAGCACATGGCTACCTTTTGAATATATGATATGGAACCACTCACCATCATACATATTTCATTTGGAAGCAGCTAGTGTATTCTCTCTTCAAGTTATGCTCATTTTCAACTACTAAGAAACTTAGAGTGCCAAAGCTTGAAATCGTCATGTATGTATTTCACAAGCTCTGAATGCGGTTTCTGGCAAATGGGCATACCCCTGATAGATTATCAGCACACCATCAAACCTTTTCTTTTTGGATGAAATTTGAGTGTTGACTTTCAAGAAATGCGCAGTTTGAAAAACTTTGTTTCTGAATGCGGGAAAAGTTAAAGGTTTTATAAAGCCTATATCTAAAGCTCCTAAAGGAGCACATGGCTACCTTTTGAATATATGATATGGAACCACTCACCATCATACATATTTCATTTGGAAGCAGCTAGTGTATTCTCTCTTCAAGTTATGCTCATTTTCAACTACTAAGAAACTTAGAGTGCCAAAGCTTGAAATCGTCATGTATGTATTTCACAAGCTCTGAATGCGGTTTCTGGCAAATGGGCATACCCCTGATAGATTATCAGCACACCATCAAACCTTTTCTTTTTGGATGAAATTTGAGTGTTGACTTTCAAGAAATGCGCAGTTTGAAAAACTTTGTTTCTGAATGCGGGAAAAGTTAAAGGTTTTATAAAGCCTATATCTAAAGCTCCTAAAGGAGCAGATGGCTACCTTTTGAATATATGATATGGAACCACTCACCATCATACATATTTCATTTGGAAGCAGCTAGTGTATTCTCTCTTCAAGTTATGCTCATTTTCAACTACTAAGAAACTTAGAGTGCCAAAGCTTGAAATCGTCATGTATGTATTTCACAAGCTCTGAATGCGGTTTCTGGCAAATGGGCATACCCTTGATAGATTATCAGCACACCATCAAACCTTTTCTTTTTGGATGAAATTTGAGTGTTGACTTTCAAGAAATTCACAGTTTGAAAAACTTTGTTTCTGAATGCGGGAAAAGTTAAAGGTTTTATAAAGCCTATATCTAAAGCTCCTAAAAAAGCACATGGCTACCTTTTGAATATATGATATGGAACCACTCACCATCATACATATTTCATTTGGAAGCAGCTAGTGTATTCTCTCTTCAAGTTATGCTCATTTTCAACTACTAAGAAACTTAGAGTGCCAAAGCTTGAAATCGTCATGTATGTATTTCACAAGCTCTGAATGCGGTTTCTGGCAAATGGGCATACCCCTGATAGATTATCGGCACACCATCAAACCTCTTCCGTTTGGATGAAATTTGAGTGTTGACTTTCAAGAAATGCACAGTTTCAAAAACTTTGTTTCTGAATGCGGGAAAAGTTAAAGGTTTTATAAAGCCTATATCTAAAGCTCCTAACGGAGCACATGGCTACCTTTTGAATATATGATATGGAACCACTCACCATCATACATATTTCATTTGGAAGCAGCTAGTGTATTCTCTCTTCAAGTTATGCTCATTTTCAACTACTAAGAAACTTAGAGTGCCAAAGCTTGAAATCGTCATGTATGTATTTCACAAGCTCTGAATGCGGTTTCTGGCAAATGGGCATACCCCTGATAGATTATCGGCACACCATCAAACCTCTTCCGTTTGGATGAAATTTGAGTGTTGACTTTCAAGAAATGCACAGTTTCAAAAACTTTGTTTCTGAATGCGGGAAAAGTTAAAGGTTTTATAAAGCCTATATCTAAAGCTCCTAAAGGAGCAGATGGCTACCTTTTGAATATATGAAATGGAACCACTCACCATCATACATATTTCATTTGGAAGCAGCTAGTGTATTCTCTCTTCAAGTTATGCTCATTTTCAACTACTAAGAAACTTAGAGTGCCAAAGCTTGAAATCGTCATGTATGTATTTCACAAGCTCTGAATGCGGTTTCTGGCAAATGGGCATACCCCTGATAGATTATCAGGACACCATCAAACCTTTTCTTTTTGGATGAAATTTGAGTGTTGACTTTCAAGAAATGCGCAGTTTGAAAAACTTTGTTTCTGAATGCGGGAAAAGTTAAAGGTTTTATAAAGCCTATATCTAAAGCTCCTAAAGGAGCACATGGCTACCTTTTGAATATATGATATGGAACCACTCACCATCATACATATTTCATTTGGAAGCAGCTAGTGTATTCTCTCTTCAAGTTATGCTCATTTTCAACTACTAAGAAACTTAGAGTGCCAAAGCTTGAAATCGTCATGTATGTATTTCACAAGCTCTGAATGCGGTTTCTGGCAAATGGGCATACCCTTGATAGATTATCAGCACACCATCAAACCTTTTCTTTTTGGATGAAATTTGAGTGTTGACTTTCAAGAAATTCACAGTTTGAAAAACTTTGTTTCTGAATGCGGGAAAAGTTAAAGGTTTTATAAAGCCTATATCTAAAGCTCCTAAAAAAGCACATGGCTACCTTTTGAATATATGATATGGAACCACTCACCATCATACATATTTCATTTGGAAGCAGCTAGTGTATTCTCTCTTCAAGTTATGCTCATTTTCAACTACTAAGAAACTTAGAGTGCCAAAGCTTGAAATCGTCATGTATGTATTTCACAAGCTCTGAATGCGGTTTCTGGCAAATGGGCATACCCCTGATAGATTATCGGCACACCATCAAACCTCTTCCGTTTGGATGAAATTTGAGTGTTGACTTTCAAGAAATGCACAGTTTCAAAAACTTTGTTTCTGAATGCGGGAAAAGTTAAAGGTTTTATAAAGCCTATATCTAAAGCTCCTAACGGAGCACATGGCTACCTTTTGAATATATGATATGGAACCACTCACCATCATACATATTTCATTTGGAAGAAGCTAGTGTATTCTCTCTTCAAGTTATGCTCATTTTCAACTACTAAGAAACTTAGAGTGCCAAAGCTTGAAATCGTCATGTATGTATTTCACAAGCTCTGAATGCGGTTTCTGGCAAATGGGCATACCCCTGATAGATTATCGGCACACCATCAAACCTCTTCCGTTTGGATGAAATTTGAGTGTTGACTTTCAAGAAATGCGCAGTTTGAAAAACTTTGTTTCTGAATGCGGGAAAAGTTAAAGGTTTTATAAAGCCTATATCTAAAGCTCTTAAAGGAGCACATGGCTACCTTTTGAATATATGATATGGAACCACTCACCATCATACATATTTCATTTGGAAGCAGCTAGTGTATTCTCTCTTCAAGTTATGCTCATTTTCAACTACTAAGAAACTTAGAGTGCCAAAGCTTGAAATCGTCATGTATGTATTTCACAAGCTCTGAATGCGGTTTCTGGCAAATGGGCATACCCCTGATAGATTATCAGCACACCATCAAACCTTTTCTTTTTGGATGAAATTTGAGTGTTGACTTTCAAGAAATGCACAGTTTGAAAAACTTTGTTTCTGAATGCGGGAAAAGTTAAAGGTTTTATAAAACCTATATCTAAAGCTCCTAAAGGAGCAGATGGCTACCTTTTGAATATATGATATGGAACCACTCACCATCATACATATTTCATTTGGAAGCAGCTAGTGTATTCTCTCTTCAAGTTATGCTCATTTTCAACTACTAAGAAACTTAGAGTGCCAAAGCTTGAAATCGTCATGTATGTATTTCACAAGCTCTGAATGCGGTTTCTGGCAAATGGGCATACCCCTGATAGATTATCGGCACACCATCAAACCTCTTCCGTTTGGATGAAATTTGAGTGTTGACTTTCAAGAAATGCGCAGTTTGAAAAACTTTGTTTCTGAATGCGGGAAAAGTTAAAGGTTTTATAAAGCCTATATCTAAAGCTCCTAAAGGAGCACATGGCTACCTTTTGAATATATGATATGGAACCACTCACCATCATACATATTTCATTTGGAAGCAGCTAGTGTATTCTCTCTTCAAGTTATGCTCATTTTCAACTACTAAGAAACTTAGAGTGCCAAAGCTTGAAATCGTCATGTATGTATTTCACAAGCTCTGAATGCGGTTTCTGGCAAATGGGCATACCCCTGATAGATTATCAGCACACCATCAAACCTTTTCTTTTTGGATGAAATTTGAGTGTTGACTTTCAAGAAATGCACACTTTGAAAAACTTTGTTTCTGAATGCGGGAAAAGTTAAAGGTTTTATAAAGCCTATATCTAAAGCTCCTAAAGGAGCAGATGGCTACCTTTTGAATATATGATATGGAACCACTCACCATCATACATATTTCATTTGGAAGCAGCTAGTGTATTCTCTCTTCAAGTTATGCTCATTTTAAACTACTAAGAAACTTAGAGTGCCAAAGCTTGAAATCGTCATGTATGTATTTCACAAGCTCTGAATGCGGTTTCTGGCAAATGGGCATACCCTTGATAGATTATCAGCACACCATCAAACCTTTTCTTTTTGGATGAAATTTGAGTGTTGACTTTCAAGAAATGCACAGTTTGAAAAACTTTGTTTCTGAATGCGGGAAAAGTTAAAGGTTTTATAAAGCCTATATCTAAAGCTCCTAAAGGAGCACATGGCTACCTTTTGAATATATGACATGGAACCACTCACCATCATACATATTTCATTTGGAAGCAGCTAGTGTATTCTCTCTTCAAGTTATGCTCATTTTCAACTACTAAGAAACTTAGAGTGCCAAAGCTTGAAATCGTCATGTATGTATTTCACAAGCTCTGAATGCGGTTTCTGGCAAATGGGCATACCCCTGATAGATTATCGGCACACCATCAAACCTCTTCCGTTTGGATGAAATTTGAGTGTTGACTTTCAAGAAATGCGCAGTTTGAAAAACTTTGTTTCTGAATGCGGGAAAAGTTAAAGGTTTTATAAAGCCTATATCTAAAGCTCCTAAAGGAGCAGATGGCTACCTTTTGAATATATGATATGGAACCACTCACCATCATACATATTTCATTTGGAAGCAGCTAGTGTATTCTCTCTTCAAGTTATGCTCATTTTCAACTACTAAGAAACTTAGAGTGCCAAAGCTTGAAATCGTCATGTATGTATTTCACAAGCTCTGAATGCGGTTTCTGGCAAATGGACATACCCCTGATAGATTATCAGCACACCATCAAACCTCTTCCGTTTGGATGAAATTTGAGTGTTGACTTTCAAGAAATGCGCAGTTTGAAAAACTTTGTTTCTGAATGCGGGAAAAGTTAAAGGTTTTATAAAGCCTATATCTAAAGCTCCTAAAGGAGCAGATGGCTACCTTTTGAATATATGATATGGAACCACTCACCATCATACATATTTCATTTGGAAGCGGCTAGTGTATTCTCTCTTCAAGTTATGCTCATTTTCAACTACTAAGAAACTTAGAGTGCCAAAGCTTGAAATCGTCATGTATGTATTTCACAAGCTCTGAATGCGGTTTCTGGCAAATGGACATACCCCTGATAGATTATCAGCACACCATCAAACCTCTTCCGTTTGGATGAAATTTGAGTGTTGACTTTCAAGAAATGCGCAGTTTCAAAAACTTTGTTTCTGAATGCGGGAAAAGTTAAAGGTTTTATAAAGCCTATATCTAAAGCTCCTAAAAGAGCAGATGGCTACCTTTTGAATATATGATATGGAACCACTCACCATCATACATATTTCATTTGGAAGCGGCTAGTGTATTCTCTCTTCAAGTTATGCTCATTTTCAACTACTAAGAAACTTAGAGTGCCAAAGCTTGAAATCGTCATGTATGTATTTCACAAGCTCTGAATGCGGTTTCTGGCAAATGGGCATACCCCTGATAGATTATCGGCACACCATCAAACCTTTTCCGTTTGGATGAAATTTGAGTGTTGACTTTCAAGAAATGCACAGTTTCAAAAACTTTGTTTCTGAATGCGGGAAAAGTTAAAGGTTTTATAAAGCCTATATCTAAAGCTCCTAAAGGAGCACATGGCTACCTTCTGAATATATGATATGGAACCACTCACCATCATACATATTTCATTTGGAAGCAGCTAGTGTATTCTCTCTTCAAGTTATGCTCATTTTCAACTACTAAGAAACTTGGAGTGCCAAAGCTTGAAATCGTCATGTATGTATTTCACAAGCTCTGAATGCGGTTTCTGGCAAATGGGCATACCCCTGATAGATTATCGGCACACCATCAAACCTTTTCTTTTTGGATGAAATTTGAGTGTTGACTTTCAAGAAATGCAGAGTTTCAAAAACTTTGTTTCTGAATGCGGGAAAAGTTAAAGGTTTTATAAAGCCTATATCTAAAGCTCCTAAAGGAGCACATGGCTACCTTTTGAATATATGATATGGAACCACTCACCATCATACATATTTCATTTGGAAGCAGCTAGTGTATTCTCTCTTCAAGTTATGCTCATTTTCAACTACTAAGAAACTTAGAGTGCCAAAGCTTGAAATCGTCATGTATGTATTTCACAAGCTCTGAATGCGGTTTCTGGCAAATGGGCATACCCCTGATAGATTATCGGCACACCATCAAACCTTTTCCGTTTGGATGAAATTTGAGTGTTGACTTTCAAGAAATGCGCAGTTTGAAAAACTTTGTTTCTGAATGCGGGAAAAGTTAAAGGTTTTATAAAGCCTATATCTAAAGCTCCTAAAGGAGCACATGGCTACCTTTTGAATATATGATATGGAACCACTCACCATCATACATATTTCATTTGGAAGCAGCTAGTGTATTCTCTCTTCAAGTTATGCTCATTTTCAACTACTAAGAAATTTAGAGTGCCAAAGCTTGAAATCGTCATGTATGTATTTCACAAGCTCTGAATGCGGTTTCTGGCAAATGGGCATACCCCTGATAGATTATCAGCACACCATCAAACCTTTTCTTTTTGGATGAAATTTGAGTGTTGACTTTCAAGAAATGCACAGTTTGAAAAACTTTGTTTCTGAATGCGGGAAAAGTTAAAGGTTTTATAAAGCCTATATCTAAAGCTCCTAAAGGAGCACATGGCTACCTTTTGAATATATGATATGGAACCACTCACCATCATACATATTTCATTTGGAAGCAGCTAGTGTATTCTCTCTTCAAGTTATGCTCATTTTCAACTACTAAGAAACTTAGAGTGCCAAAGCTTGAAATCGTCATGTATGTATTTCACAAGCTCTGAATGCGGTTTCTGGCAAATGGGCATACCCTTGATAGATTATCAGCACACCATCAAACCTTTTCTTTTTGGAGAAATTTGAGTGTTGACTTTCAAGAAATGCGCAGTTTGAAAAACTTTGTTTCTGAATGCGGGAAAAGTTAAAGGTTTTATAAAGCCTATATCTAAAGCTCCTAAAGGAGCACATGGCTACCTTTTGAATATATGATATGGAACCACTCACCATCATACATATTTCATTTGGAAGCAGCTAGTGTATTCTCTCTTCAAGTTATGCTCATTTTCAATTACTAAGAAACTTAGAGTGCCAAAGCTTGAAATCGTCATGTATGTATTCCACAAGCTCTGAATGCGGTTTCTGGCAAATGGGCATACCCCTGATAGATTATCAGCACACCATCAAACCTTTTCTTTTTGGATGAAATTTGAGTGTTGACTTTCAAGAAATGCACACTTTGAAAAACTTTGTTTCTGAATGCGGGAAAAGTTAAAGGTTTTATAAAGCCTATATCTAAAGCTCCTAAAGGAGCAGATGGCTACCTTTTGAATATATGATATGGAACCACTCACCATCATACATATTTCATTTGGAAGCAGCTAGTGTATTCTCTCTTCAAGTTATGCTCATTTTCAACTACTAAGAAACTTAGAGTGCCAAAGCTTGAAATCGTCATGTATGTATTTCACAAGCTCTGAATGCGGTTTCTGGCAAATGGGCATACCCTTGATAGATTATCAGCACACCATCAAACCTTTTCTTTTTGGATGAAATTTGAGTGTTGACTTTCAAGAAATGCACAGTTTCAAAAACTTTGTTTCTGAATGCGGGAAAAGTTAAAGGTTTTATAAAGCCTATATCTAAAGCTCCTAAAGGAGCACATGGCTACCTTTTGAATATATGATATGGAACCACTCACCATCATACATATTTCATTTGGAAGCAGCTAGTGTATTCTCTCTTCAAGTTATGCTCATTTTCAATTACTAAGAAACTTAGAGTGCCAAAGCTTGAAATCGTCATGTATGTATTCCACAAGCTCTGAATGCGGTTTCTGGCAAATGGGCATACCCCTGATAGATTATCAGCACACCATCAAACCTTTTCTTTTTGGATGAAATTTGAGTGTTGACTTTCAAGAAATGCACACTTTGAAAAACTTTGTTTCTGAATGCGGGAAAAGTTAAAGGTTTTATAAAGCCTATATCTAAAGCTCCTAAAGGAGCACATGGCTACCTTTTGAATATATGATATGGAACCACTCACCATCATACATATTTCATTTGGAAGCAGCTAGTGTATTCTCTCTTCGAGTTATGCTCATTTTCAACTACTAAGAAACTTAGAGTGCCAAAGCTTGAAATCGTCATGTATGTATTTCACAAGCTCTGAATGCGGTTTCTGGCAAATGGGCATACCCCTGATAGATTATCGGCACACCATCAAACCTTTTCCGTTTGGATGAAATTTGAGTGTTGACTTTCAAGAAATGCACAGTTTGAAAAACTTTGTTTCTGAATGCGGGAAAACTTAAAGGTTTTATAAAGCCTATATCTAAAGCTCCTAAAGGAGCACATGGCTACCTTTTGAATATATGATATGGAACCACTCACCATCATACATATTTCATTTGGAAGCAGCTAGTGTATTCTCTCTTCAAGTTATGCTCATTTTCAACTACTAAGAAATTTAGAGTGCCAAAGCTTGAAATCGTCATGTATGTATTTCACAAGCTCTGAATGCGGTTTCTGGCAAATGGGCATACCCCTGATAGATTATCAGCACACCATCAAACCTTTTCTTTTTGGATGAAATTTGAGTGTTGACTTTCAAGAAATGCACAGTTTGAAAAACTTTGTTTCTGAATGCGGGAAAAGTTAAAGGTTTTATAAAGCCTATATCTAAAGCTCCTAAAGGAGCAGATGGCTACCTTTTGAATATATGATATGGAACCACTCACCATCATACATATTTCATTTGGAAGCAGCTAGTGTATTCTCTCTTCAAGTTATGCTCATTTTCAACTACTAAGAAACTTAGAGTGCCAAAGCTTGAAATCGTCATGTATGTATTTCACAAGCTCTGAATGCGGTTTCTGGCAAATGGGCATACCCCTGATAGATTATCGGCACACCATCAAACCTTTTCCGTTTGGATGAAATTTGAGTGTTGACTTTCAAGAAATGCACAGTTTGAAAAACTTTGTTTCTGAATGCGGGAAAAGTTAAAGGTTTTATAAAGCCTATATCTAAAGCTCCTAAAGGAGCACATGGCTACCTTTTGAATATATGATATGGAACCACTCACCATCATACATATTTCATTTGGAAGCAGCTAGTGTATTCTCTCTTCAAGTTATGCTCATTTTCAACTACTAAGAAACTTAGAGTGCCAAAGCTTGAAATCGTCATGTATGTATTTCACAAGCTCTGAATGCGGTTTCTGGCAAATGGGCATACCCCTGATAGATTATCGGCACACCATCAAACCTTTTCCGTTTGGATGAAATTTGAGTGTTGACTTTCAAGAAATGCACAGTTTGAAAAACTTTGTTTCTGAATGCGGGAAAAGTTAAAGGTTTTATAAAGCCTATATCTAAAGCTCCTAAAGGAGCACATGGCTACCTTTTGAATATATGATATGGAACCACTCACCATCATACATATTTCATTTGGAAGCAGCTAGTGTATTCTCTCTTCAAGTTATGCTCATTTTCAACTACTAAGAAACTTAGAGTGCCAAAGCTTGAAATCGTCATGTATGTATTTCAGAAGCTCTGAATGCGGTTTCTGGCAAATGGACATACCCCTGATAGATTATCAGCACACCATCAAACCTCTTCCGTTTGGATGAAATTTGAGTGTTGACTTTCAAGAAATGCGCAGTTTCAAAAACTTTGTTTCTGAATGCGGGAAAAGTTAAAGGTTTTATAAAGCCTATATCTAAAGCTCCTAAAAGAGCAGATGGCTACCTTTTGAATATATGATATGGAACCACTCACCATCATACATATTTCATTTGGAAGCGGCTAGTGTATTCTCTCTTCAAGTTATGCTCATTTTCAACTACTAAGAAACTTAGAGTGCCAAAGCTTGAAATCGTCATGTATGTATTTCACAAGCTCTGAATGCGGTTTCTGGCAAATGGGCATACCCCTGATAGATTATCGGCACACCATCAAACCTTTTCCGTTTGGATGAAATTTGAGTGTTGACTTTCAAGAAATGCACAGTTTCAAAAACTTTGTTTCTGAATGCGGGAAAAGTTAAAGGTTTTATAAAGCCTATATCTAAAGCTCCTAAAGGAGCACATGGCTACCTTCTGAATATATGATATGGAACCACTCACCATCATACATATTTCATTTGGAAGCAGCTAGTGTATTCTCTCTTCAAGTTATGCTCATTTTCAACTACTAAGAAACTTGGAGTGCCAAAGCTTGAAATCGTCATGTATGTATTTCACAAGCTCTGAATGCGGTTTCTGGCAAATGGGCATACCCCTGATAGATTATCGGCACACCATCAAACCTTTTCTTTTTGGATGAAATTTGAGTGTTGACTTTCAAGAAATGCAGAGTTTCAAAAACTTTGTTTCTGAATGCGGGAAAAGTTAAAGGTTTTATAAAGCCTATATCTAAAGCTCCTAAAGGAGCACATGGCTACCTTTTGAATATATGATATGGAACCACTCACCATCATACATATTTCATTTGGAAGCAGCTAGTGTATTCTCTCTTCGAGTTATGCTCATTTTCAACTACTAAGAAACTTAGAGTGCCAAAGCTTGAAATCGTCATGTATGTATTTCACAAGCTCTGAATGCGGTTTCTGGCAAATGGGCATACCCCTGATAGATTATCAGCACACCATCAAACCTTTTCTTTTTGGATGAAATTTGAGTGTTGACTTTCAAGAAATGCACAGTTTGAAAAACTTTGTTTCTGAATGCGGGAAAACTTAAAGGTTTTATAAAGCCTATATCTAAAGCTCCTAAAGGAGCACATGGCTACCTTTTGAATATATGATATGGAACCACTCACCATCATACATATTTCATTTGGAAGCAGCTAGTGTATTCTCTCTTCAAGTTATGCTCATTTTCAACTACTAAGAAACTTAGAGTGCCAAAGCTTGAAATCGTCATGTATGTATTTCACAAGCTCTGAATGCGGTTTCTGGCAAATGGGCATACCCCTGATAGATTATCGGCACACCATCAAACCTTTTCCGTTTGGATGAAATTTGAGTGTTGACTTTCAAGAAATGCACAGTTTCAAAAACTTTGTTTCTGAATGCGGGAAAAGTTAAAGGTTTTATAAAGCCTATATCTAAAGCTCCTAAAGGAGCACATGGCTACCTTTTGAATATATGATATGGAACCACTCACCATCATACATATTTCATTTGGAAGCAGCTAGTGTATTCTCTCTTCAAGTTATGCTCATTTTCAACTACTAAGAAACTTAGAGTGCCAAAGCTTGAAATCGTCATGTATGTATTTCACAAGCTCTGAATGCGGTTTCTGGCAAATGGGCATACCCCTGATAGATTATCAGCACACCACCAAACCTTTTCCGTTTGGATGAAATTTGAGTGTTGACTTTCAAGAAATGCACAGTTTCAAAAACTTTGTTTCTGAATGCGGGAAAAGTTAAAGGTTTTATAAAGCCTATATCTAAAGCTCCTAAAGGAGCACATGGCTACCTTTTGAATATATGATATGGAATCACTCACCATCATACATATTTCATTTGGAAGCAGCTAGTGTATTCTCTCTTCAAGTTATGCTCATTTTCAACTACTAAGAAACTTAGAGTGCCAAAGCTTGAAATCGTCATGTATGTATTTCACAAGCTCTGAATGCGGTTTCTGGCAAATGGGCATACCCCTGATAGATTATCGGCACACCATCAAACCTTTTCCGTTTGGATGAAATTTGAGTGTTGACTTTCAAGAAATGCACAGTTTCAAAAATTTTGTTTCTGAATGCGGGAAAAGTTAAAGGTTTTATAAAGCCTATATCTAAAGCTCCTAAAGGAGCACATGGCTACCTTTTGAATATATGATATGGAACCACTCACCATCATACATATTTCATTTGGAAGCAGCTAGTGTATTCTCTCTTCAAGTTATGCTCATTTTCAACTACTAAGAAACTTAGAGTGCCAAAGCTTGAAATCGTCATGTATGTATTTCACAAGCTCTGAATGCGGTTTCTGGCAAATGGGCATACCCCTGATAGATTATCAGCACACCATCAAACCTTTTCTTTTTGGATGAAATTTGAGCGTTGACTTTCAAGAAATGCACAGTTTGAAAAACTTTGTTTCTGAATGCGGGAAAAGTGAAAGGTTTTATAAAGCCTATATCTAAAGCTCCTAAAGGAGCACATGGCTACCTTTTGAATATATAATATGGAACCACTCACCATCATACATATTTCATTTGGAAGCAGCTAGTGTATTCTCTCTTCAAGTTATGCTCATTTTCAACTACTAAGAAACTTAGAGTGCCAAAGCTTGAAATCGTCATGTATGTATTTCACAAGCTCTGAATGCGGTTTCTGGCAAATGGGCATACCCCTGATAGATTATCGGCACACCATCAAACCTTTTCCGTTTGGATGAAATTTGAGTGTTGACTTTCAAGAAATGCACAGTTTGAAAAACTTTGTTTCTGAATGCGGGAAAAGTTAAAGGTTTTTTAAAGCCTATATCTAAAGCTCCTAAAGGAGCAGATGGCTACCTTTGGGATATATGTTATGAAACCACTCACCATCATACATATTTCATTTGGAAGCAGCTAGTGTATTCTCTCTTGAAGATATGCTCATATTCAACTCCTAAGAAACTTAGAGTTCCAAAGCTTGAAATCGTCATATATCTATTTCACAAGCTCTGAATGCGGTTTCTGGCATATGGGCATACCCCTGATAGAGTATCGGCCCACCATCAAACCTTTTCCTTTTGGATGAAATTTGAGTGTTGACTTTCAAAAAATGCGCACTCTGAAAAAATTTGTTTCTGAATGCGGGAAAAAGAAAAGGTTTCATAAAGCCTATATCTAAAGCTCCTAAAGGAGCAGATGGCTACCTTTTGAATATGTGATATGGAACCACTCACCATCATACATATTTCATTTGGAAGCAGCTAGTGTATTCTCTCTTGAAGATATGCTCATATTCAACTCCTAAGAAACTTAGAGTTCCAAAGCGTGAAATCGTCATATATCTATTTCACAAGCTCTGAATGCGGTTTCTGGCATATGGGCATACACCTGATAGAGTATCGGCCCACCATCAAACCTTTTCCTTTTGGATGAAATTTGAGTGTTGACTTTCAAGAAACGCACAGTTTGAAAAACGTTGTTTCTGAATGCGGGAAAAGGTAAAGGTTTCATAAAGCCTATATCTAAAGCTCCTAAAGGAGCAGATGGCTACCTTTGGGATATATGATATGAAACCACTCACCATCATACATATTTCATTTGGAAGCAGCTAGTGTATTCTCTCTTGAAGATATGCTCATATTCAACTCCTAAGAAACTTAGAGTTCCAAAGCTTGAAATCGTCATATATCTATTTCACAAGCTCTGAATGCGGTTTCTGTCATATGGGCATACCCCTGATAGAGTATCGGCCCACCATGAAACCTTTTCCTTTTGGATGAAATTTGAGTGTTGACTTTCAAAAAATGCGCACTCTGAAAAACTTTGTTTCTGAATGCGGGAAAAGGTAAAGCTTTCATAAAGCCTATATCTAAAGCTCCTGAAGGAGCAGATGGCTACCTTTGGGATATATGATATGGAACCACTCACCATCATACATATTTCATTTGGAAGCAGCTAGTGTATTCTCTCTTGAAGATATGCTCATATTCAACTCCTAAGAAACTTAGAGTTCCAAAGCGTGAAATCGTCATATATCTATTTCACAAGCTCTGAATGCGGTTTCTGGCATATGGGCATACACCTGATAGAGTATCGGCCCACCATCAAACCTTTTCCTTTTGGATGAAATTTCAGTGTTGACTTTCAAGAAACGCACAGTTTGAAAAACGTTGTTTCTGAATGCGGGAAAAGGTAAAGGTTTCATAAAGCCTATATCTAAAGCTCCTAAAGGAGCAGATGGCTACCTTTTGAATATTTGATTTGGAACCACTCACCATCATACATATTTCATTTGGAAGAAGCTAGTGTATTCTCTCTTCAAGTTATGCTCATTTTCAACTACTAAGAAACTTAGAGTGCCAAAGCTTGAAATCGTCATGTATGTATTTCACAAGCTCTGAATGCGGTTTCTGGCAAATGGGCATACCCCTGATAGATTATCGGCACACCATCAAACCTTTTCTTTTTGGATGAAATTTGAGTGTTGACTTTCAAGAAATGCGCACTCTGAAAAACTTTGTTTCTGAATGCGGGAAAAGTTAAAGTTTTTATAAGGCCAATATCTAAAGCTACTAAAGGAGCACATGGCTACCTTTGGGATATATGATATGGAACCACTCACCATCATACATATTTCATTTTGGAGCAGCTAGTGTATTCTCTCTTGAAGATATTCTCATATTCAACTCCTAAGAAACTTAGAGTTCCAAAGCTTGAAATCGTCATATATCTATTTCACAAGCTCTGAATGCGGTTTCTGGCATATGGGCATACACCTGATAGAGTATCGGCCCACCATCAAACCTTTTCCTTTTGGATGAAATTTGAGTGTTGACTTTCAAGAAACGCACAGTTTGAAAAACGTTGTTTCTGAATGCGGGAAAAGGTAAAGGTTTCATAAAGCCTATATCTAAAGCTCCTAAAGGAGCAGATGGCTACCTTTGGGATATATGATATGAAACCACTCACCATCATACATATTTCATTTGGAAGCAGCTAGTGTATTCTCTCTTGAAGATATGCTCATATTCAACTCCTAAGAAACTTAGAGTTCCAAAGCTTGAAATCGTCATATATCTATTTCACAAGCTCTGAATGCGGTTTCTGGCATATGGGCATACCCCTGATAGAGTATCGGCCCACCATGAAACCTTTTCCTTTTGGATGAAATTTGAGTGTTGACTTTCAAAAAATGCGCACTCTGAAAAACTTTGTTTCTGAATGCGGGAAAAGGTAAAGGTTTCATAAAGCCTATATCTAAAGCTCCTAAAGGAGCAGATGGCTACCTTTGGGATATATGATATGGAACCACTCACCATCATACATATTTCATTTGGAAGCAGCTAGTGTATTCTCTCTTGAAGATATGCTCATATTCAACTCCTAAGAAACTTAGAGTTCCAAAGCTTGAAATCGTCATATATCTATTTCACAAGCTCTGAATGCGGTTTCTGGCATATGGGCATACACCTGATAGAGTATCGGCCCACCATCAAACCTTTTCCTTTTGGATGAAATTTGAGTGTTGACTTTCAAGAAACGCACAGTTTGAAAAACGTTGTTTCTGAATGCGGGAAAAGGTAAAGGTTTCATAAAGCCTATATCTAAAGCTCCTAAAGGAGCAGATGGCTACCTTTGGGATATATGATATGAAACCACTCACCATCATACATATTTCATCTGGAAGCAGATAGTGTATTCTCTCTTGAAGATATGCTCATATTCAACTCCTAAGAAACTTAGAGTTCCAAAGCTTGAAATCGTCATATATCTATTTCACAAGCTCTGAATGCGGTTTCTGGCATATGGGCATACCCCTGATAGAGTATCGGCCCACCATCAAACCTTTTCCTTTTGGATGAAATTTCAGTGTTGACTTTCAAAAAATGCGCACTCTGAAAAACTTTGTTTCTGAATGCGGGAAAAGTTAAAGTTTTTATAAGGCCTATATCTAAAGCTCCTAAAGGAGCACATGGCTACCTTTGGGATATGTGATATGGAACCACTCACCATCATACATATTTCATTTTGGAGCAGCTAGTGTATTCTCTCTTGAAGATATGCTCATATTCAACTCCTAAGAAACTTAGAGTTCCAAAGCTTGAAATCGTCATATATCTATTTCACAAGCTCTGAATGCGGTTTCTGGCATATGGGCATACCCCTGATAGAGTATCGGCCCACCATCAAACCTTTTCCTTTTGGATGAAATTTGAGTGTTGACTTTCAAAAAATGCGCACTCTGAAAAAATTTGTTTCTGAATGCGGGAAAAAGAAAAGGTTTCATAAAGCCTATATCTAAAGCTCCTAAAGGAGCAGATGGCTACCTTTTGAATATGTGATATGGAACCACTCACCATCATACATATTTCATTTGGAAGCAGCTAGTGTATTCTCTCTTGAAGATATGCTCATATTCAACTCCTAAGAAACTTAGAGTTCCAAAGCTTGAAATCGTCATATATCTATTTCACAAGCTCTGAATGCGGTTTCTGGCAATTGGGCATACACCTGATAGAGTATCGGCCCACCATCAAACCTTTTCCTTTTGGATGAAATTTGAGTGTTGACTTTCAAAAAATGCGCACTCTGAAAAACGTTGTTTCTGAATGCGGGAAAAGTTAAAGTTTTTATAAGGCCTATATCTAAAGCTCCTAATGGAGCACATGGCTACCTTAGGGATATATGATATGGAACCACTCACCATCATACATATTTCATTTTGGAGCAGCTAGTGTATTCTCTCTTGAAGATATGCTCATATTCAACTCCTAAGAAACTTAGAGTTCCAAAGCTTGAAATCGTCATATATCTATTTCACAAGCTCTGAATGCGGTTTCTGGCATATGGGCATACCCCTGATAGAGTATCGGCCCACCATCAAACCTTTTCCTTTTGGATGAAATTTGAGTGTTGACTTTCAAAAAATGCGCACTCTGAAAAAATTTGTTTCTGAATGCGGGAAAAAGAAAAGGTTTCATGAAGCCTATATCTAAAGCTCCTAAAGGAGCAGATGGCTACCTTTTGAATATGTGATATGGAACCACTCACCATCATACATATTTCATTTGGAAGCAGCTAGTGTATTCTCTCTTGAAGATATGCTCATATTCAACTCCTAAGAAACTTAGAGTTCCAAAGCGTGAAATCGTCATATATCTATTTCACAAGCTCTGAATGCGGTTTCTGGCATATGGGCATACACCTGATAGCGTATCGGCCCACCATCAAACCTTTTCCTTTTGGATGAAATTTGAGTGTTGACTTTCAAGAAACGCACAGTTTGAAAAACGTTGTTTCTGAATGCGGGAAAAGGTAAAGGTTTCATAAAGCCTATATCTAAAGCTCCTAAAGGAGCAGATGGCTACCTTTGGGATATATGATATGAAACCACTCACCATCATACATATTTCATTTGGAAGCGGATAGTGTATTCTCTCTTGAAGATATGCTCATATTCAACTCCTAAGAAACTTAGAGTTCCAAAGCTTGAAATCGTCATATATCTATTTCACAAGCTCTGAATGCGGTTTCTGGCATATGGGCATACCCCTGATAGAGTATCGGCCCACCATCAAACCTTTTCCTTTTGGATGAAATTTCAGTGTTGACTTTAAAAAAATGCGCACTCTGAAAAACTTTGTTTCTGAATGCGGGAAAAGTTAAAGTTTTTATAAGGCCTATATCTAAAGCTCCTAAAGGAGCACATGGCTACCTTTGGGATATGTGATATGGAACCACTCACCATCATACATATTTCATTTTGGAGCAGCTAGTGTATTCTCTCTTGAAGATATGCTCATATTCAACTCCTAAGAAACTTAGAGTTCCAAAGCTTGAAATCGTCATATATCTATTTCACAAGCTCTGAATGCGGTTTCTGGCATATGGGCATACCCCTGATAGAGTATCGGCCCACCATCAAACCTTTTCCTTTTGGATGAAATTTCAGTGTTGACTTTCAAAAAATGCGCACTCTGAAAAAATTTGTTTCTGAATGCGGGAAAAAGAAAAGGTTTCATAAAGCCTATATCTAAAGCTCCTAAAGGAGCAGATGGCTACCTTTTGAATATGTGATATGGAACCACTCACCATCATACATATTTCATTTGGAAGCAGCTAGTGTATTCTCTCTTGAAGATATGCTCATATTCAACTCCTAAGAAACTTAGAGTTCCAAAGCTTGAAATCGTCATATATCTATTTCACAAGCTCTGAATGCGGTTTCTGGCATATGGGCATACACCTGATAGAGTATCGGCCCACCATCAAACCTTTTCCATTTGGATGAAATTTGAGTGTTGACTTTCAAGAAACGCACAGTTTGAAGAACGTTGTTTCTGAATGCGGGAAAAGGTAAAGGTTTCATAAAGCCTATATCTAAAGCTCCTAAAGGAGCAGATGGCTACCTTTGGGATATATGATATGAAACCACTCACCATCATACATATTTCATTTGGAAGCAGATAGTGTATTCTCTCTTGAAGATATGCTCATATTCAACTCCTAAGAAACTTAGAGTTCCAAAGCTTGAAATCGTCATATATCAATTTCACAAGCTCTGAATGCGGTTTCTGGCATATGGGCATACCCCTGATAGAGTATCGGCCCACCATCAAACCTTTTCCTTTTGGATGAAATTTGAGTGTTGACTTTCAAAAAATGCGCACTCTGAAAAACTTTGTTTCTGAATGCGGGAAAAGTTAAAGAGTTTATAAGGCCTATATCTAAAGCTCCTAAAGGAGCACATGGCTACCTTTGGGATATATGATATGGAACCACTCACCATCATACATATTTCATTTTGGAGCAGCTAGTGTATTCTCTCTTGAAGATATGCTCATATTCAACTCCTAAGAAACTTAGAGTTCCAAAGCTTGAAATCGTCATATATCTATTTCACAAGCTCTGAATGCGGTTTCTGGCATATGGGCATACCCCTGATAGAGTATCGGCCCACCATCAAACCTTTTCCTTTTGGATGAAATTTGAGTGTTGACTTTCAAAAAATGCGCACTCTGAAAAAATTTGTTTCTGAATGCGGGAAAAAGAAAAGGTTTCATAAAGCCTATATCTAAAGCTCCTAAAGGAGCAGATGGCTACCTTTTGAATATGTGATATGGAACCACTCACCATCATACATATTTCATTTGGAAGCAGCTAGTGTATTCTCTCTTGAAGATATGCTCATATTCAACTCCTAAGAAACTTAGAGTTCCAAAGCGTGAAATCGTCATATATCTATTTCACAAGCTCTGAATGCGGTTTGTGGCATATGGGCATACACCTGATAGAGTATCGGCCCACCATCAAACCTTTTCCTTTTGGATGAAATTTGAGTGTTGACTTTCAAGAAACGCACAGTTTGAAAAACGTTGTTTCTGAATGCGGGAAAAGGTAAAGGTTTCATAAAGCCTATATCTAAAGCTCCTAAAGGAGCAGATGGCTACCTTTGGGTTATATGATATGAAACCACTCACCATCATACATATTTCATTTGGAAGCAGCTAGTGTATTCTCTCTTGAAGATATGCTCATATTCAACTCCTAAGAAACTTAGAGTTCCAAAGCTTGAAATCGTCATATATCTATTTCACAAGCTCTGAATGCGGTTTCTGGCATATGGGCATACCCCTGATAGAGTATCGGCCCACCATGAAACCTTTTCCTTTTGGATGAAATTTGAGTGTTGACTTTCAAAAAATGCGCACTCTGAAAAACTTTGTTTCTGAATGCGGGAAAAGGTAAAGCTTTCATAAAGCCTATATCTAAAGCTCCTAAAGGAGCAGATGGCTACCTTTGGGATATATGATATGGAACCACTCACCATCATACATATTTCATTTGGAAGCAGCTAGTGTATTCTCTCTTGAAGATATGCTCATATTCAACTCCTAAGAAACTTAGAGTGCCAAAGCTTGAAATCGTCATGTATGTATTTCACAAGCTCTGAATGCGGTTTCTGGCAAATGGGCATACCCCTGATAGATTATCGGCACACCATCAAACCTTTTCTTTTTGGATGAAATTTGAGTGTTGACTTTCAAGAAATGCGCAGTTTGAAAAACTTTGTTTCTGAATGCGGGAAAAGTTAAAGGTTTTATAAAGCCTATATCTAAAGCTCCTAAAGGAGCACATGGCTACCTTTGGGATATATGATATGAAACCACTCACCATCATACATATTTCATTTGGAAGCAGATAGTGTATTCTCTCTTGAAGATATGCTCATATTCAACTCCTAAGAAACTTAGAGTTCCAAAGCTTGAAATCGTCATATATCTATTTCACAAGCTCTGAATGCGGTTTCTGGCATATGGGCATACCCCTGATAGAGTATCGTCCCACCATCAAACCTTTTCCTTTTGGATGAAATTTGAGTGTTGACTTTCAAAAAATGCGCACTCTGAAAAACTTTGTTTCTGAATGCGGGAAAAGTTAAAGTTTTTATAAGGCCAATATCTAAAGCTCCTAAAGGAGCACATGGCTACCTTTGGGATATATGATATGGAACCACTCACCATCATACATATTTCATTTTGGAGCAGCTAGTGTATTCTCTCTTGAAGATATTCTCATATTCAACTCCTAAGAAACTTAGAGTTCCAAAGCTTGAAATCGTCATATATCTATTTCACAAGATCTGAATGCGGTTTGTGGCATATGGGCATACACCTGATAGAGTATCGGCCCACCATCAAACCTTTTCCTTTTGGATGAAATTTGAGTGTTGACTTTCAAGAAACGCACAGTTTGAAAAACGTTGTTTCTGAATGCGGGAAAAGGTAAAGGTTTCATAAAGCCTATATCTAAAGCTCCTAAAGGAGCAGATGGCTACCTTTGGGATATATGATATGAAACCACTCACCATCATACATATTTCATTTGGAAGCAGCTAGTGTATTCTCTCTTGAAGATATGCTCATATTCAACTCCTAAGAAACTTAGAGTTCCAAAGCTTGAAATCGTCATATATCTATTTCACAAGCTCTGAATGCGGTTTCTGGCATATGGGCGTACCCCTGATAGAGTATCGGCCCACCATGAAACCTTTTCCTTTTGGATGAAATTTGAGTGTTGACTTTCAAAAAATGCGCACTCTGAAAAACTTTGTTTCTGAATGCGGGAAAAGGTAAAGGTTTCATAAAGCCTATATCTAAAGCTCATAAAGGAGCAGATGGCTACCTTTGGGATATATGATATGGAACCACTCACCATCAAACATATTTCATTTGGAAGCAGCTAGTGTATTCTCTCTTGAAGATATGCTCATATTCAACTCCTAAGAAACTTAGAGTTCCAAAGCTTGAAATCGTCATATATCTATTTCACAAGCTCTGAATGCGGTTTCTGGCATATGGGCATACACCTGATAGAGTATCGGCCCACCATCAAACCTTTTCCTTTTGGATGAAATTTGAGTGTTGACTTTCAAGAAACGCACAGTTTGAAAAACGTTGTTTCTGAATGCGGGAAAAGGTATAGGTTTCATAAAGCCTATATCTAAAGCTCCTAAAGGAGCAGATGGCTACCTTTGGGACATATGATATGAAACCACTCACCATCATACATATTTCATTTGGAAGCAGATAGTGTATTCTCTCTTGAAGATATGCTCATATTCAACTCCTAAGAAACTTAGAGTTCCAAAGCTTGAAATCGTCATATATCTATTTCACAAGCTCTGAATGCGGTTTCTGGCATATGGGCATACCCCTGATAGAGTATCGGCCCACCATCAAACCTTTTCCTTTTGGATGAAATTTCAGTGTTGACTTTCAAAAAATGCGCACTCTGAAAAACTTTGTTTCTGAATGCGGGAAAAGTTAAAGTTTTTATAAGGCCTATATCTAAAGCTCCTAAAGGAGCACATGGCTACCTTTGGGATATGTGATATGGAACCACTCACCATCATACATATTTCATTTTGGAGCAGCTAGTGTATTCTCTCTTGAAGATATGCTCATATTCAACTCCTAAGAAAGTTAGAGTTCCAAAGCTTGAAATCGTCATATATCTATTTCACAAGCTCTGAATGCGGTTTCTGGCATATGGGCATACCCCTGATAGAGTATCGGCCCACCATCAAACCTTTTCCTTTTGGATGAAATTTGAGTGTTGACTTTCAAAAAATGCGCACTCTGAAAAAATTTGTTTCTGAATGCGGGAAAAAGAAAAGGTTTCATAAAGCCTATATCTAAAGCTCCTAAAGGAGCAGATGGCTACCTTTTGAATATGTGATATGGAACCACTCACCATCATACATATTTCATTTGGAAGCAGCTAGTGTATTCTCTCTTGAAGATATGCTCATATTCAACTCCTAAGAAACTTAGAGTTCCAAAGCTTGAAATCGTCATATATCTATTTCACAAGCTCTGAATGCGGTTTCTGGCATATGGGCATACCCCTGGTAGAGTATCGGCCCACCATGAAACCTTTTCCTTTTGGATGAAATTTGAGTGTTGACTTTCAAAAAATGCGCACTCTGAAAAACTTTGTTTCTGAATGCGGGAAAAGGTAAAGGTTTCATAAAGCCTATATCTAAAGCTCCTAAAGGAGCAGATGGCTACCTTTGGGATATATGATATGGAACCACTCACCATCATACATATTTCATTTGGAAGCAGCTAGTGTATTCTCTCTTGAAGATATGCTCATATTCAACTCCTAAGAAACTTAGAGTTCCAAAGCTTGAAATCGTCATATATCTATTTCACAAGCTCTGAATGCGGTTTCTGGCATATGGGCATACACCTGATAGAGTATCGGCCCACCATCAAACCTTTTCCTTTTGGATGAAATTTGAGTGTTGACTTTCAAGAAACGCACAGTTTGAAAAACGTTGTTTCTGAATGCGGGAAAAGGTATAGGTTTCATAAAGCCTATATCTAAAGCTCCTAAAGGAGCAGATGGCTACCTTTGGGATATATGATATGAAACCACTCACCATCATACATATTTCATTTGGAAGCAGATAGTGTATTCTCTCTTGAAGATATGCTCATATTCAACTCCTAAGAAACTTAGAGTTCCAAAGCTTGAAATCGTCATATATCTATTTCACAAGCTCTGAATGCGGTTTCTGGCATATGGGCATACCCCTGATAGAGTATCGGCCCACCATCAAACCTTTTCCTTTTGGATGAAATTTCAGTGTTGACTTTCAAAAAATGCGCACTCTGAAAAACTTTGTTTCTGAATGCGGGAAAAGTTAAAGTTTTTATAAGGCCTATATCTAAAGCTCCTAAAGGAGCACATGGCTACCTTTGGGATATGTGATATGGAACCACTCACCATCATACATATTTCATTTTGGAGCAGCTAGTGTATTCTCTCTTGAAGATATGCTCATATTCAACTCCTAAGAAAGTTAGAGTTCCAAAGCTTGAAATCGTCATATATCTATTTCACAAGCTCTGAATGCGGTTTCTGGCATATGGGCATACCCCTGATAGAGTATCGGCCCACCATCAAACCTTTTCCTTTTGGATGAAATTTGAGTGTTGACTTTCAAAAAATGCGCACTCTGAAAAAATTTGTTTCTGAATGCGGGAAAAAGAAAAGGTTTCATAAAGCCTATATCTAAAGCTCCTAAAGGAGCAGATGGCTACCTTTTGAAAATGTGATATGGAACCACTCACCATCATACATATTTCATTTGGAAGCAGCTAGTGTATTCTCTCTTGAAGATATGCTCATATTCAACTCCTAAGAAACTTAGAGTTCCAAAGCTTGAAATCGTCATATATCTATTTCACAAGCTCTGAATGCGGTTTCTGGCATATGGGCATACACCTGATAGAGTATCGGCCCACCATCAAACCTTTTCCTTTTGGATGAAATTTGAGTGTTGACTTTCAAGAAACGCACAGTTTGAAAAACGTTGTTTCTGAATGCGGGAAAAGGTAAAGGTTTCATAAAGCCTATATCTAAAGCTCCTAAAGGAGCAGATGGCTACCTTTGGGATATATGATATGAAACCACTCACCATCATACATATTTCATTTGGAAGCAGATAGTGTATTCTCTCTTGAAGATATGCTCATATTCAACTCCTAAGAAACTTAGAGTTCCAAAGCTTGAAATCGTCATATATCTATTTCACAAGCTCTGAATGCGGTTTCTGGCATATGGGCATACCCCTGATAGAGTATCGGCCCACCATCAAACCTTTTCCTTTTGGATGAAATTTGAGTGTTGACTTTCAAAAAATGCGCACTCTGAAAAACTTTGTTTCTGAATACGGGAAAAGTTAAAGTTTTTATAAGGCCTATATCTAAAGCTCCTAAAGGAGCACATGGCTACCTTTGGGATATATGATATGGAACCACTCACCATCATACATATTTCATTTTGGAGCAGCTAGTGTATTCTCTCTTGAAGATATGCTCATATTCAACTCCTAAGAAACTTAGAGTTCCAAAGCTTGAAATCGTCATATATCTATTTCACAAGCTCTGAATGCGGTTTCTGGCATATGGGCATACACCTGATAGAGTATCGGCCCACCATCAAACCTTTTCCTTTTGGATGAAATTTGAGTGTTGACTTTCAAGAAACGCACAGTTTGAAAAACGTTGTTTCTGAATGCGGGAAAAGGTAAAGGTTTCATAAAGCCTATATCTAAAGCTCCTAAAGGAGCAGATGGCTACCTTTGGGATATATGATATGAAACCACTCACCATCATACATATTTCATTTGGAAGCAGCTAGTGTATTCTCTCTTGAAGATATGCTCATATTCAACTCCTAAGAAACTTAGAGTTCCAAAGCTTGAAATCGTCATATATCTATTTCACAAGCTCTGAATGCGGTTTCTGGCATATGGGCATACCCCTGATAGAGTATCGGCCCACCATCAAACCTTTTCCTTTTGGATGAAATTTGAGTGTTGACTTTCAAAAAATGCGCACTCTGAAAAACTTTGTTTCTGAATGCGGGAAAAGGTAAAGGTTTCATAAAGCCTATATCTAAAGCTCCTAAAGGAGCAGATGGCTACCTTTGGGATATATGATATGGAACCACTCACCATCATACATATTTCATTTGGAAGCAGCTAGTGTATTCTCTCTTGAAGATATGCTCATATTCAACTCCTAAGAAACTTAGAGTTCCAAAGCTTGAAATCGTCATATATCTATTTCACAAGCTCTGAATGTGGTTTCTGGCATATGGGCATACCCCTGATAGAGTATCGGCCCACCATCAAACCTTTTCCTTTTGGATGAAATTTGAGTGTTGACTTTCAAAAAATGCGCACTCTGAAAAAATTTGTTTCTGAATGCGGGAAAAAGAAAAGGTTTCATAAAGCCTATATCTAAAGCTCCTAAAGGAGCAGATGGCTACCTTTTGAATATGTGATACGGAACCACTCACCATCATACATATTTCATTTGGAAGCAGCTAGTGTATTCTCTCTTGAAGATATGCTCATATTCAACTCCTAAGAAACTTAGAGTTCCAAAGCTTGAAATCGTCATATATCTATTTCACAAGCTCTGAATGCGGTTTCTGGCATATGGGCATACCCCTGGTAGAGTATCGGCCCACCATGAAACCTTTTCCTTTTGGATGAAATTTGAGTGTTGACTTTCAAAAAATGCGCACTCTGAAAAACTTTGTTTCTGAATGCGGGAAAAGGTAAAGGTTTCATAAAGCCTATATCTAAAGCTCCTAAAGGAGCAGATGGCTACCTTTGGGATATATGATATGGAACCACTCACCATCATACATATTTCATTTGGAAGCAGCTAGTGTATTCTCTCTTGAAGATATGCTCATATTCAACTCCTAAGAAACATGGAGTTCCAAAGCTTGAAATCGTCATATATCTATTTCACAAGCTCTGAATGCGGTTTCTGGCATATGGGCATACACCTGATAGAGTATCGGCCCACCATCAAACCTTTTCCTTTTGGATGAAATTTGAGTGTTGACTTTCAAGAAACGCACAGTTTGAAAAACGTTGTTTCTGAATGCGGGAAAAGGTATAGGTTTCATAAAGCCTATATCTAAAGCTCCTAAAGGAGCAGATGGCTACCTTTGGGATATATGATATGAAACCACTCACCATCATACATATTTCATTTGGAAGCAGATAGTGTATTCTCTCTTGAAGATATGCTCATATTCAACTCCTAAGAAACTTAGAGTTCCAAAGCTTGAAATCGTCATATATCTATTTCACAAGCTCTGAATGCGGTTTCTGGCATATGGGCATACCCCTGATAGAGTATCGGCCCACCATCAAACCTTTTCCTTTTGGATGAAATTTCAGTGTTGACTTTCAAAAAATGCGCACTCTGAAAAACTTTGTTTCTGAATGCGGGAAAAGTTAAAGTTTTTATAAGGCCTATATCTAAAGCTCCTAAAGGAGCACATGGCTACCTTTGGGATATGTGATATGGAACCACTCACCATCATACATATTTCATTTTGGAGCAGCTAGTGTATTCTCTCTTGAAGATATGCTCATATTCAACTCCTAAGAAAGTTAGAGTTCCAAAGCTTGAAATCGTCATATATCTATTTCACAAGCTCTGAATGCGGTTTCTGGCATATGGGCATACCCCTGATAGAGTATCGGCCCACCATCAAACCTTTTCCTTTTGGATGAAATTTGAGTGTTGACTTTCAAAAAATGCGCACTCTGAAAAAATTTGTTTCTGAATGCGGGAAAAAGAAAAGGTTTCATAAAGCCTATATCTAAAGCTCCTAAAGGAGCAGATGGCTACCTTTTGAATATGTGATATGGAACCACTCACCATCATACATATTTCATTTGGAAGCAGCTAGTGTATTCTCTCTTGAAGATATGCTCATATTCAACTCCTAAGAAACTTAGAGTTCCAAAGCTTGAAATCGTCATATATCTATTTCACAAGCTCTGAATGCGGTTTCTGGCATATGGGCATACACCTGATAGAGTATCGGCCCACCATGAAACCTTTTCCTTTTGGATGAAATTTGAGTGTTGACTTTCAAGAAACGCACAGTTTGAAAAACGTTGTTTCTGAATGCGGGAAAAGGTAAAGGTTTCATAAAGCCTATATCTAAAGCTCCTAAAGGAGCAGATGGCTACCTTTGGGATATATGATATGAAACCACTCACCATCATACATATTTCATTTGGAAGCAGATAGTGTATTCTCTCTTGAAGATATGCTCATATTCAACTCCTAAGAAACTTAGAGTTCCAAAGCTTGAAATCGTCATATATCTATTTCACAAGCTCTGAATGCGGTTTCTGGCATATGGGCATACCCCTGATAGAGTATCGGCCCACCATCAAACCTTTTCCTTTTGGATGAAATTTGAGTGTTGACTTTCAAAAAATGCGCACTCTGAAAAACTTTGTTTCTGAATACGGGAAAAGTTAAAGTTTTTTTAAGGCCTATATCTAAAGCTCCTAAAGGAGCACATGGCTACCTTTGGGATATATGATATGGAACCACTCACCATCATACATATTTCATTTTGGAGCAGCTAGTGTATTCTCTCTTGAAGATATGCTCATATTCAACTCCTAAGAAACTTAGAGTTCCAAAGCTTGAAATCGTCATATATCTATTTCACAAGCTCTGAATGCGGTTTCTGGCATATGGGCATACACCTGATAGAGTATCGGCCCACCATCAAACCTTTTCCTTTTGGATGAAATTTGAGTGTTGACTTTCAAGAAACGCACAGTTTGAAAAACGTTGTTTCTGAATGCGGGAAAAGGTAAAGGTTTCATAAAGCCTATATCTAAAGCTCCTAAAGGAGCAGATGGCTACCTTTGGGATATATGATATGAAACCACTCACCATCATACATATTTCATTTGGAAGCAGCTAGTGTATTCTCTCTTGAAGATATGCTCATATTCAACTCCTAAGAAACTTAGAGTTCCAAAGCTTGAAATCGTCATATATCTATTTCACAAGCTCTGAATGCGGTTTCTGGCATATGGGCATACCCCTGATAGAGTATCGGCCCACCATCAAACCTTTTCCTTTTGGATGAAATTTGAGTGTTGACTTTCAAAAAATGCGCACTCTGAAAAACTTTGTTTCTGAATGCGGGAAAAGGTAAAGGTTTCATAAAGCCTATATCTAAAGCTCCTAAAGGAGCAGATGGCTACCTTTGGGATATATGATATGGAACCACTCACCATCATACATATTTCATTTGGAAGCAGCTAGTGTATTCTCTCTTGAAGATATGCTCATATTCTACTCCTAAGAAACTTAGAGTTCCAAAGCGTGAAATCGTCATATATCTATTTCACAAGCTCTGAATGCGGTTTCTGGCATATGGGCATACACCTGATAGAGTATCGGCCCACCATCAAACCTTTTCCTTTTGGATGAAATTTGAGTGTTGACTTTCAAGAAACGCACAGTTTGAAAAACGTTGTTTCTGAATGCGGGAAAAGGTAAAGGTTTCATAAAGCCTATATCTAAAGCTCCTAAAGGAGCAGATGGCTACCTTTGGGATATATGATATGAAACCACTCACCATCATACATATTTCATTTGGAAGCAGATAGTGTATTCTCTCTTGAAGATATGCTCATATTCAACTCCTAAGAAACTTAGGGTTCCAAAGCTTGAAATCGTCATATATCTATTTCACAAGCTCTGAATGCGGTTTCTGGCATATGGGCATACCCCTGATAGAGTATCGGCCCACCATCAAACCTTTTCCTTTTGGATGAAATTTCAGTGTTGACTTTCAAAAAATGCGCACTCTGAAAAACGTTGTTTCTGAATGCGGGAAAAGGTAAAGGTTTCATAAAGCCTATATCTAAAGCTCCTAAAGGAGCACATGGCTACCTTTGGGATATATGATATGGAACCACTCACCATCATACATATTTCATTTGGAAGCAGCTAGTGTATTCTCTCTTGAAGATATGCTCATATTCAACTCCTAAGAAACTTAGAGTTCCAAAGCTTGAAATCGTCATATATCTATTTCACAAGCTCTGAATGCGGTTTCTGGCATATGGGCATACACCTGATAGAGTATCGGCCCACCATCAAACCTTTTCCTTTTGGATGAAATTTGAGTGTTGACTTTCAAGAAACGCACAGTTTGAAAAACGTTGTTTCTGAATGCGGGAAAAGGTATAGGTTTCATAAAGCCTATATCTAAAGCTCCTAAAGGAGCAGATGGCTACCTTTGGGATATATGATATGAAACCACTCACCATCATACATATTTCATTTGGAAGCAGATAGTGTATTCTCTCTTGAAGATATGCTCATATTCAACTCCTAAGAAACTTAGAGTTCCAAAGCTTGAAATCGTCATATATCTATTTCACAAGCTCTGAATGCGGTTTCTGGCATATGGGCATACCCCTGATAGAGTATCGGCCCACCATCAAACCTTTTCCTTTTGGATGAAATTTCAGTGTTGACTTTCAAAAAATGCGCACTCTGAAAAACTTTGTTTCTGAATGCGGGAAAAGTTAAAGTTTTTATAAGGCCTATATCTAAAGCTCCTAAAGGAGCACATGGCTACCTTTGGGATATGTGATATGGAACCACTCACCATCATACATATTTCATTTTGGAGCAGCTAGTGTATTCTCTCTTGAAGATATGCTCATATTCAACTCCTAAGAAAGTTAGAGTTCCAAAGCTTGAAATCGTCATATATCTATTTCACAAGCTCTGAATGCGGTTTCTGGCATATGGGCATACCCCTGATAGAGTATCGGCCCACCATCAAACCTTTTCCTTTTGGATGAAATTTGAGTGTTGACTTTCAAAAAATGCGCACTCTGAAAAAATTTGTTTCTGAATGCGGGAAAAAGAAAAGGTTTCATAAAGCCTATATCTAAAGCTCCTAAAGGAGCAGATGGCTACCTTTTGAATATGTGATATGGAACCACTCACCATCATACATATTTCATTTGGAAGCAGCTAGTGTATTCTCTCTTGAAGATATGCTCATATTCAACTCCTAAGAAACTTAGAGTTCCAAAGCTTGAAATCGTCATATATCTATTTCACAAGCTCTGAATGCGGTTTCTGGCATATGGGCATACACCTGATAGAGTATCGGCCCACCATGAAACCTTTTCCTTTTGGATGAAATTTGAGTGTTGACTTTCAAGAAACGCACAGTTTGAAAAACGTTGTTTCTGAATGCGGGAAAAGGTAAAGGTTTCATAAAGCCTATATCTAAAGCTCCTAAAGGAGCAGATGGCTACCTTTGGGATATATGATATGAAACCACTCACCATCATACATATTTCATTTGGAAGCAGATAGTGTATTCTCTCTTGAAGATATGCTCATATTCAACTCCTAAGAAACTTAGAGTTCCAAAGCTTGAAATCGTCATATATCTATTTCACAAGCTCTGAATGCGGTTTCTGGCATATGGGCATACCCCTGATAGAGTATCGGCCCACCATCAAACCTTTTCCTTTTGGATGAAATTTGAGTGTTGACTTTCAAAAAATGCGCACTCTGAAAAACTTTGTTTCTGAATACGGGAAAAGTTAAAGTTTTTATAAGGCCTATATCTAAAGCTCCTAAAGGAGCACATGGCTACCTTTGGGATATATGATATGGAACCACTCACCATCATACATATTTCATTTTGGAGCAGCTAGTGTATTCTCTCTTGAAGATATGCTCATATTCAACTCCTAAGAAACTTAGAGTTCCAAAGCTTGAAATCGTCATATATCTATTTCACAAGCTCTGAATGCGGTTTCTGGCATATGGGCATACACCTGATAGAGTATCGGCCCACCATCAAACCTTTTCCTTTTGGATGAAATTTGAGTGTTGACTTTCAAGAAACGCACAGTTTGAAAAACGTTGTTTCTGAATGCGGGAAAAGGTAAAGGTTTCATAAAGCCTATATCTAAAGCTCCTAAAGGAGCAGATGGCTACCTTTGGGATATATGATATGAAACCACTCACCATCATACATATTTCATTTGGAAGCAGCTAGTGTATTCTCTCTTGAAGATATGCTCATATTCAACTCCTAAGAAACTTAGAGTTCCAAAGCTTGAAATCGTCATATATCTATTTCACAAGCTCTGAATGCGGTTTCTGGCATATGGGCATACCCCTGATAGAGTATCGGCCCACCATCAAACCTTTTCCTTTTGGATGAAATTTGAGTGTTGACTTTCAAAAAATGCGCACTCTGAAAAACTTTGTTTCTGAATGCGGGAAAAGGTAAAGGTTTCATAAAGCCTATATCTAAAGCTCCTAAAGGAGCAGATGGCTACTTTTGGGATATATGATATGGAACCACTCACCATCATACATATTTCATTTGGAAGCAGCTAGTGTATTCTCTCTTGAAGATATGCTCATATTCTACTCCTAAGAAACTTAGAGTTCCAAAGCGTGAAATCGTCATATATCTATTTCACAAGCTCTGAATGCGGTTTCTGGCATATGGGCATACACCTGATAGAGTATCGGCCCACCATCAAACCTTTTCCTTTTGGATGAAATTTGAGTGTTGACTTTCAAGAAACGCACAGTTTGAAAAACGTTGTTTCTGAATGCGGGAAAAGGTAAAGGTTTCATAAAGCCTATATCTAAAGCTCCTAAAGGAGCAGATGGCTACCTTTGGGATATATGATATGAAACCACTCACCATCATACATATTTCATTTGGAAGCAGATAGTGTATTCTCTCTTGAAGATATGCTCATATTCAACTCCTAAGAAACTTAGGGTTCCAAAGCTTGAAATCGTCATATATCTATTTCACAAGCTCTGAATGCGGTTTCTGGCATATGGGCATACCCCTGATAGAGTATCGGCCCACCATCAAACCTTTTCCTTTTGGATGAAATTTCAGTGTTGACTTTCAAAAAATGCGCACTCTGAAAAACTTTGTTTCTGAATGCGGGAAAAGTTAAAGTTTTTATAAGGCCTATATCTAAAGCTCCTAAAGGAGCACATGGCTACCTTTGGGATATGTGATATGGAACCACTCACCATCATACATATTTCATTTTGGAGCAGCTAGTGTATTCTCTCTTGAAGATATGCTCATATTCAACTCCTAAGAAAGTTAGAGTTCCAAAGCTTGAAATCGTCATATATCTATTTCACAAGCTCTGAATGCGGTTTCTGGCATATGGGCATACCCCTGATAGAGTATCGGCCCACCATCAAACCTTTTCCTTTTGGATGAAATTTGAGTGTTGACTTTCAAAAAATGCGCACTCTGAAAAAATTTGTTTCTGAATGCGGGAAAAAGAAAAGGTTTCATAAAGCCTATATCTAAAGCTCCTAAAGGAGCAGATGGCTACCTTTTGAATATGTGATATGGAACCACTCACCATCATACATATTTCATTTGGAAGCAGATAGTGTATTCTCTCTTGAAGATATGCTCATATTCAACTCCTAAGAAACTTAGGGTTCCAAAGCTTGAAATCGTCATATATCTATTTCACAAGCTCTGAATGCGGTTTCTGGCATATGGGCATACCCCTGATAGAGTATCGGCCCACCATCAAACCTTTTCCTTTTGGATGAAATTTCAGTGTTGACTTTCAAAAAATGCGCACTCTGAAAAACTTTGTTTCTGAATGCGGGAAAAGTTAAAGTTTTTATAAGGCCTATATCTAAAGCTCCTAAAGGAGCACATGGCTACCTTTGGGATATGTGATATGGAACCACTCACCATCATACATATTTCATTTTGGAGCAGCTAGTGTATTCTCTCTTGAAGATATGCTCATATTCAACTCCTAAGAAACTTAGAGTTCCAAAGCTTGAAATCGTCATATATCTATTTCACAAGCTCTGAATGCGGTTTCTGGCATATGGGCATACCCCTGATAGAGTATCGGCCCACCATCAAACCTTTTCCTTTTGGATGAAATTTGAGTGTTGACTTTCAAAAAATGCGCACTCTGAAAAAATTTGTTTCTGAATGCGGGAAAAAGAAAAGGTTTCATAAAGCCTATATCTAAAGCTCCTAAAGGAGCAGATGGCTACCTTTTGAATATGTGATATGGAACCACTCACCATCATACATATTTCATTTGGAAGCAGCTAGTGTATTCTCTCTTGAAGATATGCTCATATTCAACTCCTAAGAAACTTAGAGTTCCAAAGCTTGAAATCGTCATATATCTATTTCACAAGCTCTGAATGCGGTTTCTGGCATATGGGCATACCCCTGATAGAGTATCGGCCCACCATCAAACCTTTTCCTTTTGGATGAAATTTGAGTGTTGACTTTCAAGAAACGCACAGTTTGAAAAACGTTGTTTCTGAATGCGGGAAAAGGTAAAGGTTTCATAAAGCCTATATCTAAAGCTCCTAAAGGAGCAGATGGCTACCTTTGGGATATATGATATGAAACCACTCACCATCATACATATTTCATTTGGAAGCAGATAGTGTATTCTCTCTTGAAGATATGCTCATATTCAACTCCTAAGAAACTTAGGGTTCCAAAGCTTGAAATCGTCATATATCTATTTCACAAGCTCTGAATGCGGTTTCTGGCATATGGGCATACCCCTGATAGAGTATCGGCCCACCATCAAACCTTTTCCTTTTGGATGAAATTTGAGTGTTGACTTTCAAAAAATGCGCACTCTGAAAAACTTTGTTTCTGAATGCGGGAAAAGTTAAAGTTTTTATAAGGCCAATATCTAAAGCTCCTAAAGGAGCACATGGCTACCTTTGGGATATATGATATGGAACCACTCACCATCATACATATTTCATTTTGGAGCAGCTAGTGTATTCTCTCTTGAAGATATGCTCATATTCAACTCCTAAGAAACTTAGAGTTCCAAAGCTTGAAATCGTCATATATCTATTTCACAAGCTCTGAATGCGGTTTCTGGCATATGGGCATACACCTGATAGAGTATCGGCCCACCATCAAACCTTTTCCTTTTGGATGAAATTTGAGTGTTGACTTTCAAGAAACGCACAGTTTGAAAAACGTTGTTTCTGAATGCGGGAAAAGGTAAAGGTTTCATAAAGCCTATATCTAAAGCTCCTAAAGGAGCAGATGGCTACCTTTGGGATATATGATATGAAACCACTCACCATCATACATATTTCATTTGGAAGCAGCTAGTGTATTCTCTCTTGAAGATATGCTCATATTCAACTCCTAAGAAACTTAGAGTTCCAAAGCTTGAAATCGTCATATATCTATTTCACAAGCTCAGAATGCGGTTTCTGGCATATGGGCATACCCCTGATAGAGTATCGGCCCACCATCAAACCTTTTCCTTTTGGATGAAATTTGAGTGTTGACTTTCAAAAAATGCGCACTCTGAAAAACTTTGTTTCTGAATGCGGGAAAAGGTAAAGGTTTCATAAAGCCTATATCTAAAGCTCCTAAAGGAGCAGATGGCTACCTTTGGGATATGTGATATGGAACCACTCACCATCATACATATTTCATTTTGGAGCAGCTAGTGTATTCTCTCTTGAAGATATGCTCATATTCAACTCCTAAGAAACTTAGAGTTCCAAAGCTTGAAATCGTCATATATCTATTTCACAAGCTCTGAATGCGGTTTCTGGCATATGGGCATACACCTGATAGAGTATCGGCCCACCATCAAACCTTTTCCTTTTGGATGAAATTTGAGTGTTGACTTTCAAGAAACGCACAGTTTGAAAAACGTTGTTTCTGAATGCGGGAAAAGGTAAAGGTTTCATAAAGCCTATATCTAAAGCTCCTAAAGGAGCAGATGGCTACCTTTGGGATATATGATATGAAACCACTCACCATCATACATATTTCATTTGGAAGCAGCTAGTGTATTCTCTCTTGAAGATATGCTCATATTCAACTCCTAAGAAACTTAGAGTTCCAAAGCTTGAAATCGTCATATATCTATTTCACAAGCTCAGAATGCGGTTTCTGGCATATGGGCATACCCCTGATAGAGTATCGGCCCACCATCAAACCTTTTCCTTTTGGATGAAATTTGAGTGTTGACTTTCAAAAAATGCGCACTCTGAAAAACTTTGTTTCTGAATGCGGGAAAAGGTAAAGGTTTCATAAAGCCTATATCTAAAGCTCCTAAAGGAGCAGATGGCTACCTTTGGGATATGTGATATGGAACCACTCACCATCATACATATTTCATTTTGGAGCAGCTAGTGTATTCTCTCTTGAAGATATGCTCATATTCAACTCCTAAGAAACTTAGAGTTCCAAAGCGTGAAATCGTCATATATCTATTTCACAAGCTCTGAATGCGGTTTCTGGCATATGGGCATACACCTGATAGAGTATCGGCCCACCATCAAACCTTTTCCTTTTGGATGAAATTTGAGTGTCTACTTTCAAGAAACGCACAGTTTGAAAAACGTTGTTTCTGAATGCGGGAAAAGGTAAAGGTTTCATAAAGCCTATATCTAAAGCTCCTAAAGGAGCAGATGGCTACCTTTGCGATATATGATATGGAACCACTCACCATCATACATATTTCATTTGGAAGCAGATAGTGTATTCTCTCTTGAAGATATGCTCATATTCAACTCCTAAGAAACTTAGAGTTCCAAAGCTTGAAATCGTCTTATATCTATTTCACAAGCTCTGAATGCGGTTTCTGGCATATGGGCATACCCCTGATAGAGTATCGGCCCACCATGAAACCTTTTCCTTTTGGATGAAATTTGAGTGTTGACTTTCAAAAAATGCGCACTCTGAAAAACTTTGTTTCTGAATGCGGGAAAAGGTAAAGGTTTCATAAAGCCTATATCTAAAGCTCCTAAAGGAGCAGATGGCTACCTTTGGGATATGTGATATGGAACCACTCACCATCATACATATTTCATTTTGGAGCAGCTAGTGTATTCTCTCTTGAAGATATGCTCATATTCAACTCCTAAGAAACTTAGAGTTCCAAAGCTTGAAATCGTCATATATCTATTTCACAAGCTCTGAATGCGGTTTCTGGCATATGGGCATACACCTGATAGAGTATCGGCCCACCATCAAACCTTTTCCTTTTGGATGAAATTTGAGTGTTGACTTTCAAGAAACGCACAGTTTGAAAAACGTTGTTTCTGAATGCGGGAAAAGGTAAAGGTTTCATAAAGCCTATATCTAAAGCTCCTAAAAGAGCAGATGGCTACCTTTGGGATATATGATATGAAACCACTCACCATCAAACATATTTCATTTGGAAGCAGCTAGTGTATTCTCTCTTGAAGATATGCTCATATTCAACTCCTAAGAAACTTAGAGTTCCAAAGCTTGAAATCGTCATTTATCTATTTCACAAGCTCTGAATGCGGTTTCTGGCATATGGGCATACCCCTGATAGAGTATCGGCCCACCATCAAACCTTTTCCTTTTGGATGAAATTTCAGTGTTGACTTTCAAAAAATGCGCACTCTGAAAAACTTTGTTTCTGAATGCGGGAAAAGTTAAAGTTTTTATAAGGCCTATATCTAAAGCTCCTAAAGGAGCACATGGCTACCTTTGGGATATGTGATATGGAACCACTCACCATCATACATATTTCATTTTGGAGCAGCTAGTGTATTCTCTCTTGAAGATATGCTCATATTCAACTCCTAAGAAAGTTAGAGTTCCAAAGCTTGAAATCGTCATATATCTATTTCACAAGCTCTGAATGCGGTTTCTGGCATATGGGCATACCCCTGATAGAGTATCGGCCCACCATCAAACCTTTTCCTTTTGGATGAAATTTGAGTGTTGACTTTCAAAAAATGCGCACTCTGAAAAAATTTGTTTCTGAATGCGGGAAAAAGAAAAGGTTTCATAAAGCCTATATCTAAAGCTCCTAAAGGAGCAGATGGCTACCTTTTGAATATGTGATATGGAACCACTCACCATCATACATATTTCATTTGGAAGCAGATAGTGTATTCTCTCTTGAAGATATGCTCATATTCAACTCCTAAGAAACTTAGGGTTCCAAAGCTTGAAATCGTCATATATCTATTTCACAAGCTCTGAATGCGGTTTCTGGCATATGGGCATACCCCTGATAGAGTATCGGCCCACCATCAAACCTTTTCCTTTTGGATGAAATTTCAGTGTTGACTTTCAAAAAATGCGCACTCTGAAAAACTTTGTTTCTGAATGCGGGAAAAGTTAAAGTTTTTATAAGGCCTATATCTAAAGCTCCTAAAGGAGCACATGGCTACCTTTGGGATATGTGATATGGAACCACTCACCATCATACATATTTCATTTTGGAGCAGCTAGTGTATTCTCTCTTGAAGATATGCTCATATTCAACTCCTAAGAAACTTAGAGTTCCAAAGCTTGAAATCGTCATATATCTATTTCACAAGCTCTGAATGCGGTTTCTGGCATATGGGCATACCCCTGATAGAGTATCGGCCCACCATCAAACCTTTTCCTTTTGGATGAAATTTGAGTGTTGACTTTCAAAAAATGCGCACTCTGAAAAAATTTGTTTCTGAATGCGGGAAAAAGAAAAGGTTTCATAAAGCCTATATCTAAAGCTCCTAAAGGAGCAGATGGCTACCTTTTGAATATGTGATATGGAACCACTCACCATCATACATATTTCATTTGGAAGCAGCTAGTGTATTCTCTCTTGAAGATATGCTCATATTCAACTCCTAAGAAACTTAGAGTTCCAAAGCTTGAAATCGTCATATATCTATTTCACAAGCTCTGAATGCGGTTTCTGGCATATGGGCATACCCCTGATAGAGTATCGGCCCACCATCAAACCTTTTCCTTTTGGATGAAATTTGAGTGTTGACTTTCAAGAAACACACAGTTTGAAAAACGTTGTTTCTGAATGCGGGAAAAGGTAAAGGTTTCATAAAGCCTATATCTAAAGCTCCTAAAGGAGCAGATGGCTACCTTTGGGATATATGATATGAAACCACTCACCATCATACATATTTCATTTGGAAGCAGATAGTGTATTCTCTCTTGAAGATATGCTCATATTCAACTCCTAAGAAACTTAGGGTTCCAAAGCTTGAAATCGTCATATATCTATTTCACAAGCTCTGAATGCGGTTTCTGGCATATGGGCATACCCCTGATAGAGTATCGGCCCACCATCAAACCTTTTCCTTTTGGATGAAATTTGAGTGTTGACTTTCAAAAAATGCGCACTCTGAAAAACTTTGTTTCTGAATGCGGGAAAAGTTAAAGTTTTTATAAGGCCAATATCTAAAGCTCCTAAAGGAGCACATGGCTACCTTTGGGATATATGATATGGAACCACTCACCATCATACATATTTCATTTTGGAGCAGCTAGTGTATTCTCTCTTGAAGATATGCTCATATTCAACTCCTAAGAAACTTAGAGTTCCAAAGCTTGAAATCGTCATATATCTATTTCACAAGCTCTGAATGCGGTTTCTGGCATATGGGCATACACCTGATAGAGTATCGGCCCACCATCAAACCTTTTCCTTTTGGATGAAATTTGAGTGTTGACTTTCAAGAAACGCACAGTTTGAAAAACGTTGTTTCTGAATGCGGGAAAAGGTAAAGGTTTCATAAAGCCTATATCTAAAGCTCCTAAAGGAGCAGATGGCTACCTTTGGGATATATGATATGAAACCACTCACCATCATACATATTTCATTTGGAAGCAGCTAGTGTATTCTCTCTTGAAGATATGCTCATATTCAACTCCTAAGAAACTTAGAGTTCCAAAGCTTGAAATCGTCATATATCTATTTCACAAGCTCTGAATGCGGTTTCTGGCATATGGGCATACCCCTGATAGAGTATCGGCCCACCATCAAACCTTTTCCTTTTGGATGAAATTTGAGTGTTGACTTTCAAGAAACACACAGTTTGAAAAACGTTGTTTCTGAATGCGGGAAAAGGTAAAGGTTTCATAAAGCCTATATCTAAAGCTCCTAAAGGAGCAGATGGCTACCTTTGGGATATATGATATGAAACCACTCACCATCATACATATTTCATTTGGAAGCAGATAGTGTATTCTCTCTTGAAGATATGCTCATATTCAACTCCTAAGAAACTTAGGGTTCCAAAGCTTGAAATCGTCATATATCTATTTCACAAGCTCTGAATGCGGTTTCTGGCATATGGGCATACCCCTGATAGAGTATCGGCCCACCATCAAACCTTTTCCTTTTGGATGAAATTTGAGTGTTGACTTTCAAAAAATGCGCACTCTGAAAAACTTTGTTTCTGAATGCGGGAAAAGTTAAAGTTTTTATAAGGCCAATATCTAAAGCTCCTAAAGGAGCACATGGCTACCTTTGGGATATATGATATGGAACCACTCACCATCATACATATTTCATTTTGGAGCAGCTAGTGTATTCTCTCTTGAAGATATGCTCATATTCAACTCCTAAGAAACTTAGAGTTCCAAAGCTTGAAATCGTCATATATCTATTTCACAAGCTCTGAATGCGGTTTCTGGCATATGGGCATACACCTGATAGAGTATCGGCCCACCATCAAACCTTTTCCTTTTGGATGAAATTTGAGTGTTGACTTTCAAGAAACGCACAGTTTGAAAAACGTTGTTTCTGAATGCGGGAAAAGGTAAAGGTTTCATAAAGCCTATATCTAAAGCTCCTAAAGGAGCAGATGGCTACCTTTGGGATATATGATATGAAACCACTCACCATCATACATATTTCATTTGGAAGCAGCTAGTGTATTCTCTCTTGAAGATATGCTCATATTCAACTCCTAAGAAACTTAGAGTTCCAAAGCTTGAAATCGTCATATATCTATTTCACAAGCTCTGAATGCGGTTTCTGGCATATGGGCATACCCCTGATAGAGTATCGGCCCACCATCAAACCTTTTCCTTTTGGATGAAATTTGAGTGTTGACTTTCAAAAAATGCGCACTCTGAAAAACTTTGTTTCTGAATGCGGGAAAAGGTAAAGGTTTCATAAAGCCTATATCTAAAGCTCCTAAAGGAGCAGATGGCTACCTTTGGGATATGTGATATGGAACCACTCACCATCATACATATTTCATTTTGGAGCAGCTAGTGTATTCTCTCTTGAAGATATGCTCATATTCAACTCCTAAGAAACTTAGAGTTCCAAAGCGTGAAATCGTCATATATCTATTTCACAAGCTCTGAATGCGGTTTCTGGCATATGGGCATACACCTGATAGAGTATCGGCCCACCATCAAACCTTTTCCTTTTGGATGAAATTTGAGTGTCTACTTTCAAGAAACGCACAGTTTGAAAAACGTTGTTTCTGAATGCGGGAAAAGGTAAAGGTTTCATAAAGCCTATATCTAAAGCTCCTAAAGGAGCAGATGGCTACCTTTGCGATATATGATATGGAACCACTCACCATCATACATATTTCATTTGGAAGCAGATAGTGTATTCTCTCTTGAAGATATGCTCATATTCAACTCCTAAGAAACTTAGAGTTCCAAAGCTTGAAATCGTCATATATCTATTTCACAAGCTCTGAATGCGGTTTCTGGCATATGGGCATACCCCTGATAGAGTATCGGCCCACCATGAAACCTTTTCCTTTTGGATGAAATTTGAGTGTTGACTTTCAAAAAATGCGCACTCTGAAAAACTTTGTTTCTGAATGCGGGAAAAGGTAAAGGTTTCATAAAGCCTATATCTAAAGCTCCTAAAGGAGCAGATGGCTACCTTTGGGATATGTGATATGGAACCACTCACCATCATACATATTTCATTTTGGAGCAGCTAGTGTATTCTCTCTTGAAGATATGCTCATATTCAACTCCTAAGAAACTTAGAGTTCCAAAGCTTGAAATCGTCATATATCTATTTCACAAGCTCTGAATGCGGTTTCTGGCATATGGGCATACACCTGATAGAGTATCGGCCCACCATCAAACCTTTTCCTTTTGGATGAAATTTGAGTGTTGACTTTCAAGAAACGCACAGTTTGAAAAACGTTGTTTCTGAATGCGGGAAAAGGTAAAGGTTTCATAAAGCCTATATCTAAAGCTCCTAAAAGAGCAGATGGCTACCTTTGGGATATATGATATGAAACCACTCACCATCAAACATATTTCATTTGGAAGCAGCTAGTGTATTCTCTCTTGAAGATATGCTCATATTCAACTCCTAAGAAACTTAGAGTTCCAAAGCTTGAAATCGTCATTTATCTATTTCACAAGCTCTGAATGCGGTTTCTGGCATATGGGCATACCCCTGATAGAGTATCGGCCCACCATGAAACCTTTTCCTTTTGGATGAAATTTGAGTGTTGACTTTCAAAAAATGCGCACTCTGAAAAACTTTGTTTCTGAATGCGGGAAAAGGTAAAGGTTTCATAAAGCCTATATCTAAAGCTCCTAAAGGAGCAGATGGCTACCTTTGGGATATATGATATGGAACCACTCACCATCATACATATTTCATTTGGAAGCAGCTAGTGTATTCTCTCTTGAAGATATGCTCATATTCAACTCCTAAGAAACTTAGAGTTCCAAAGCTTGAAATCGTCATATATCTATTTCACAAGCTCTGAATGCGGTTTCTGGCATATGGGCATACACCTGATAGAGTATCGGCCCACCATCAAACCTTTTCCTTTTGGATGAAATTTGAGTGTTGACTTTCAAGAAACGCACAGTTTGAAAAACGTTGTTTCTGAATGCGGGAAAAGGTAAAGGTTTCATAAAGCCTATATCTAAAGCTCCTAAAGGAGCAGATGGCTACCTTTGGGATATATGATATGAAACCACTCACCATCATACATATTTCATTTGGAAGCAGCTAGTGTATTCTCTCTTGAAGATATGCTCATATTCAACTCCTAAGAAACTTAGAGTTCCAAAGCTTGAAATCGTCATATATCTATTTCACAAGCTCTGAATGCGGTTTCTGGCATATGGGCATACCCCTGATAGAGTATCGGCCCACCATCAAACCTTTTCCTTTTGGATGAAATTTGAGTGTTGACTTTCAAAAAATGCGCACTCTGAAAAACTTTGTTTCTGAATGCGGGAAAAGGTAAAGGTTTCATAAAGCCTATATCTAAAGCTCCTAAAGGAGCAGATGGCTACCTTTGGGATATGTGATATGGAACCACTCACCATCATACATATTTCATTTTGGAGCAGCTAGTGTATTCTCTCTTGAAGATATGCTCATATTCAACTCCTAAGAAACTTAGAGTTCCAAAGCGTGAAATCGTCATATATCTATTTCACAAGCTCTGAATGCGGTTTCTGGCATATGGGCATACACCTGATAGAGTATCGGCCCACCATCAAACCTTTTCCTTTTGGATGAAATTTGAGTGTCTACTTTCAAGAAACGCACAGTTTGAAAAACGTTGTTTCTGAATGCGGGAAAAGGTAAAGGTTTCATAAAGCCTATATCTAAAGCTCCTAAAGGAGCAGATGGCTACCTTTGCGATATATGATATGGAACCACTCACCATCATACATATTTCATTTGGAAGCAGATAGTGTATTCTCTCTTGAAGATATGCTCATATTCAACTCCTAAGAAACTTAGAGTTCCAAAGCTTGAAATCGTCATATATCTATTTCACAAGCTCTGAATGCGGTTTCTGGCATATGGGCATACCCCTGATAGAGTATCGGCCCACCATGAAACCTTTTCCTTTTGGATGAAATTTGAGTGTTGACTTTCAAAAAATGCGCACTCTGAAAAACTTTGTTTCTGAATGCGGGAAAAGGTAAAGGTTTCATAAAGCCTATATCTAAAGCTCCTAAAGGAGCAGATGGCTACCTTTGGGATATGTGATATGGAACCACTCACCATCATACATATTTCATTTTGGAGCAGCTAGTGTATTCTCTCTTGAAGATATGCTCATATTCAACTCCTAAGAAACTTAGAGTTCCAAAGCTTGAAATCGTCATATATCTATTTCACAAGCTCTGAATGCGGTTTCTGGCATATGGGCATACACCTGATAGAGTATCGGCCCACCATCAAACCTTTTCCTTTTGGATGAAATTTGAGTGTTGACTTTCAAGAAACGCACAGTTTGAAAAACGTTGTTTCTGAATGCGGGAAAAGGTAAAGGTTTCATAAAGCCTATATCTAAAGCTCCTAAAATAGCAGATGGCTACCTTTGGGATATATGATATGAAACCACTCACCATCAAACATATTTCATTTGGAAGCAGCTAGTGTATTCTCTCTTGAAGATATGCTCATATTCAACTCCTAAGAAACTTAGAGTTCCAAAGCTTGAAATCGTCATATATCTATTTCACAAGCTCTGAATGCGGTTTCTGGCATATGGGCATACCCCTGATAGAGTATCGGCCCACCATCAAACCTTTTCCTTTTGGATGAAATTTGAGTATTGACTTTCAAAAAATGCGCACTCTGAAAAACTTTGTTTCTGAATGCGGGAAAAGGTAAAGGTTTCATAAAGCCTATATCTAAAGCTCCTAAAGGAGCAGATGGCTACCTTTGGGATATATGATATGGAACCACTCACCATCATACATATTTCATTTGGAAGCAGCTAGTGTATTCTCTCTTGAAGATATGCTCATATTCAACTCCTAAGAAACTTAGAGTTCCAAAGCTTGAAATCGTCATATATCTATTTCACAAGCTCTGAATGCGGTTTCTGGCATATGGGCATACACCTGATAGAGTATCGGCCCACCATCAAACCTTTTCCTTTTGGATGAAATTTGAGTGTTGACTTTCAAGAAACGCACAGTTTGAAAAACGTTGTTTCTGAATGCGGGAAAAGGTAAAGGTTTCATAAAGCCTATATCTAAAGCTCCTAAAAGAGCAGATGGCTACCTTTGGGATATATGATATGAAACCACTCACCATCATACATATTTCATTTGGAAGCAGCTAGTGTATTCTCTCTTGAAGATATGCTCATATTCAACTCCTAAGAAACTTAGAGTTCCAAAGCTTGAAATCGTCATATATCTATTTCACAAGCTCTGAATGCGGTTTCTGGCATATGGGCATACCCCTGATAGAGTATCGGCCCACCATCAAACCTTTTCCTTTTGGATGAAATTTGAGTGTTGACTTTCAAAAAATGCGCACTCTGAAAAACTTTGTTTCTGAATGCGGGAAAAGTTAAAGTTTTTATAAGGCCAATATCTAAAGCTCCTAAAGGAGCACATGGCTACCTTTGGGATATATGATATGGAACCACTCACCATCATACATATTTCATTTTGGAGCAGCTAGTGTATTCTCTCTTGAAGATATGCTCATATTCAACTCCTAAGAAACTTAGAGTTCCAAAGCTTGAAATCGTCATATATCTATTTCACAAGCTCTGAATGCGGTTTCTGGCAGATGAGCATACACCTGATAGAGTATCGGCCCACCATCAAACCTTTTCCTTTTGGATGAAATTTGAGTGTTGACTTTCAAGAAACGCACAGTTTGAAAAACGTTGTTTCTGAATGCGGGAAAAGGTAAAGGTTTCATAAAGCCTATATCTAAAGCTCCTAAAGGAGCAGATGGCTACCTTTGGGATATATGATATGAAACCACTCACCATCATACATATTTCATTTGGAAGCAGCTAGTGTATTCTCTCTTGAAGATATGCTCATATTCAACTCCTAAGAAACTTAGAGTTCCAAAGCTTGAAATCGTCATATATCTATTTCACAAGCTCTGAATGCGGTTTCTGGCATATGGGCATACCCCTGATAGAGTATCGGCCCACCATGAAACCTTTTCCTTTTGGATGAAATTTGAGTGTTGACTTTCAAAAAATGCGCACTCTGAAAAACTTTGTTTCTGAATGCGGGAAAAGGTAAAGGTTTCATAAAGCCTATATCTAAAGCTCCTAAAGGAGCAGATGGCTACCTTTGGGATATGTGATATGGAACCACTCACCATCATACATATTTCATTTGGAAGCAGCTAGTGTATTCTCTCTTGAAGATATGCTCATATTCTACTCCTAAGAAACTTAGAGTTCCAAAGCGTGAAATCGTCATATATCTATTTCACAAGCTCTGAATGCGGTTTCTGGCATATGGGCATACACCTGATAGAGTATCGGCCCACCATCAAACCTTTTCCTTTTGGATGAAATTTGAGTGTTGACTTTCAAGAAACGCACAGTTTGAAAAACGTTGTTTCTGAATGCGGGAAAAGGTAAAGGTTTCATAAAGCCTATATCTAAAGCTCCTAAAGGAGCAGATGGCTACCTTTGGGATATATGATATGAAACCACTCACCATCATACATATTTCATTTGGAAGCAGATAGTGTATTCTCTCTTGAAGATATGCTCATATTCAACTCCTAAGAAACTTAGGGTTCCAAAGCTTGAAATCGTCATATATCTATTTCACAAGCTCTGAATGCGGTTTCTGGCATATGGGCATACCCCTGATAGAGTATCGGCCCACCATCAAACCTTTTCCTTTTGGATGAAATTTGAGTGTTGACTTTCAAAAAATGCGCACTCTGAAAAACTTTGTTTCTGAATGCGGGAAAAGTTAAAGTTTTTATAAGGCCAATATCTAAAGCTCCTAAAGGAGCACATGGCTACCTTTGGGATATATGATATGGAACCACTCACCATCATACATATTTCATTTTGGAGCAGCTAGTGTATTCTCTCTTGAAGATATGCTCATATTCAACTCCTAAGAAACTTAGAGTTCCAAAGCGTGAAATCGTCATATATCTATTTCACAAGCTCTGAATGCGGTTTCTGGCATATGGGCATACACCTGATAGAGTATCGGCCCACCATCAAACCTTTTCCTTTTGGATGAAATTTGAGTGTTGACTTTCAAGAAACGCACAGTTTGAAAAACGTTGTTTCTGAATGCGGGAAAAGGTAAAGGTTTCATAAAGCCTATATCTAAAGCTCCTAAAGGAGCAGATGGCTACCTTTGGGATATATGATATGGAACCACTCACCATCATACATATTTCATTTGGAAGCAGATAGTGTATTCTCTCTTGAAGATATGCTCATATTCAACTCCTAAGAAACTTAGAGTTCCAAAGCTTGAAATCGTCATATATCTATTTCACAAGCTCTGAATGCGGTTTCTGGCATATGGGCATACACCTGATAGAGTATCGGCCCACCATCAAACCTTTTCCTTTTGGATGAAATTTGAGTGTTGACTTTCAAGAAACGCACACTTTGAAAAACGTTGTTTCTGAATGCGGGAAAAGGTAAAGGTTTCATAAAGCCTATATCTAAAGCTCCTAAAAGAGCAGATGGCTACCTTTGGGATATATGATATGAAACCACTCACCATCATACATATTTCATTTGGAAGCAGCTAGTGTATTCTCTCTTGAAGATATGCTCATATTCAACTCCTAAGAAACTTAGAGTTCCAAAGCTTGAAATCGTCATATATCTATTTCACAAGCTCTGAATGCGGTTTCTGGCATATGGGCATACCCCTGATAGAGTATCGGCCCACCATCAAACCTTTTCCTTTTGGATGAAATTTGAGTGTTGACTTTCAAAAAATGCGCACTCTGAAAAACTTTGTTTCTGAATGCGGGAAAAGTTAAAGTTTTTATAAGGCCAATATCTAAAGCTCCTAAAGGAGCACATGGCTACCTTTGGGATATATGATATGGAACCACTCACCATCATACATATTTCATTTTGGAGCAGCTAGTGTATTCTCTCTTGAAGATATGCTCATATTCAACTCCTAAGAAACTTAGAGTTCCAAAGCTTGAAATCGTCATATATCTATTTCACAAGCTCTGAATGCGGTTTCTGGCAGATGGGCATACACCTGATAGAGTATCGGCCCACCATCAAACCTTTTCCTTTTGGATGAAATTTGAGTGTTGACTTTCAAGAAACGCACAGTTTGAAAAACGTTGTTTCTGAATGCGGGAAAAGGTAAAGGTTTCATAAAGCCTATATCTAAAGCTCCTAAAGGAGCAGATGGCTACCTTTGGGATATATGATATGGAACCACTCACCATCATACATATTTCATTTGGAAGCAGCTAGTGTATTCTCTCTTGAAGATATGCTCATATTCAACTCCTAAGAAACTTAGAGTTCCAAAGCTTGAAATCGTCATATATCTATTTCACAAGCTCTGAATGCGGTTTCTGGCATATGGGCATACCCCTGATAGAGTATCGGCCCACCATGAAACCTTTTCCTTTTGGATGAAATTTGAGTGTTGACTTTCAAAAAATGCGCACTCTGAAAAACTTTGTTTCTGAATGCGGGAAAAGGTAAAGGTTTCATAAAGCCTATATCTAAAGCTCCTAAAGGAGCAGATGGCTACCTTTGGGATATGTGATATGGAACCACTCACCATCATACATATTTCATTTTGGAGCAGCTAGTGTATTCTCTCTTGAAGATATGCTCATATTCAACTCCTAAGAAACTTAGAGTTCCAAAGCGTGAAATCGTCATATATCTATTTCACAAGCTCTGAATGCGGTTTCTGGCATATGGGCATACACCTGATAGAGTATCGGCCCACCATCAAACCTTTTCCTTTTGGATGAAATTTGAGTGTTGACTTTCAAGAAACGCACAGTTTGAAGAACGTTGTTTCTGAATGCGGGAAAAGGTAAAGGTTTCATAAAGCCTATATCTAAAGCTCCTAAAGGAGCAGATGGCTACCTTTGGGATATATGATATGGAACCACTCACCATCATACATATTTCATTTGGAAGCAGATAGTGTATTCTCTCTTGAAGATATGCTCATATTCAACTCCTAAGAAACTTAGAGTTCCAAAGCTTGAAATCGTCATATATCTATTTCACAAGCTCTGAATGCGGTTTCGCCTCACAGCAAGGAGGTCCTGGGTTCGAATCCCCGTCGGCAGGGGCCTCTCTGTGCGGAGTTTGCATGTTCTCCCCGTGTCCGCGTGGGTTTCCTCCGGGTACTCCGGTTTCCTCCCACAGTCAAAAGACATGCATGTTAGGCTGATTGGAGAGTCTAAATTGCCCGTAGGTATGAGTGTGTGAGTGAATGGTGTGTGTGCCCTGCGATGGACTGGCGACCTGTCCAGGGTGTATTCCTGCCTTTCGCCCAATGTATGCTGGGATAGGCTCCAGCCCCCCTGCGACCCTGATCAGGATAAGCGGGTTCAGATAATGGATGGATGGATGGATGGATGAATGCGGTTTCTGGCATATGGGCATACCCCTGATAGAGTATCGGCCCACCATGAAACCTTTTCCTTTTGGATGAAATTTGAGTGTTGACTTTCAAAAAATGCGCACTCTGAAAAACTTTGTTTCTGAATGCGGGAAAAGGTAAAGGTTTCATAAAGCCTATATCTAAAGCTCCTAAAGGAGCAGATGGCTACCTTTGGGATATGTGATATGGAACCACTCACCATCATACATATTTCATTTTGGAGCAGCTAGTGTATTCTCTCTTGAAGATATGCTCATATTCAACTCCTAAGAAACTTAGAGTTCCAAAGCTTGAAATCGTCATATATCTATTTCACAAGCTCTGAATGCGGTTTCTGGCATATGGGCATACACCTGATAGAGTATCGGCCCACCATCAAACCTTTTCCTTTTGGATGAAATTTGAGTGTTGACTTTCAAGAAACGCACAGTTTGAAAAACGTTGTTTCTGAATGCGGGAAAAGGTAAAGGTTTCGTAAAGCCTATATCTAAAGCTCCTTAAAGAGCAGATGGCGACCTTTGGGATATATGATATGAAACCACTCACCATCATACATATTTCATTTGGAAGCAGCTAGTGTATTCTCTCTTGAAGATATGCTCATATTCAACTCCTAAGAAACTTAGAGTGCCAAAGCTTGAAATCGTCATATATCTATTTCACAAGCTCTGAATGCGGTTTCTGGCATATGGGCATACCCCTGATAGAGTATCGGCCCACCATGAAACCTTTTCCTTTTGGATGAAATTTGAGTGTTGACTTTCAAAAAATGCGCACTCTGAAAAACTTTGTTTCTGAATGCGGGAAAAGGTAAAGGTTTCATAAAGCCTATATCTAAAGCTCCTAAAGGAGCAGATGGCTACCTTTGGGATATATGATATGGAACCACTCACCATCATACATATTTCATTTGGAAGCAGCTAGTGTATTCTCTCTTGAAGATATGCTCATATTCAACTCCTAAGAAACTTAGAGTTCCAAAGCGTGAAATCGTCATATATCTATTTCACAAGCTCTGAATGCGGTTTCTGGCATATGGGCATACACCTGATAGAGTATCGGCCCACCATCAAACCTTTTCCTTTTGGATGAAATTTGAGTGTTGACTTTCAAGAAACGCACAGTTTGAAAAACGTTGTTTCTGAATGCGGGAAAAGGTAAAGGTTTCATAAAGCCTATATCTAAAGCTCCTAAAGGAGCAGATGGCTACCTTTGGGATATATGATATGGAACCACTCACCATCATACATATTTCATTTGGAAGCAGATAGTGTATTCTCTCTTGAAGATATGCTCATATTCAACTCCTAAGAAACTTAGAGTTCCAAAGCTTGAAATCGTCATATATCTATTTCACAAGCTCTGAATGCGGTTTCTGGCATATGGGCATACCCCTGATAGAGTATCGGCCCACCATGAAACCTTTTCCTTTTGGATGAAATTTGAGTGTTGACTTTCAAAAAATGCGCACTCTGAAAAACTTTGTTTCTGAATGCGGGAAAAGGTAAAGGTTTCATAAAGCCTATATCTAAAGCTCCTAAAGGAGCAGATGGCTACCTTTGGGATATGTGATATGGAACCACTCACCATCATACATATTTCATTTTGGAGCAGCTAGTGTATTCTCTCTTGAAGATATGCTCATATTCAACTCCTAAGAAACTTAGAGTTCCAAAGCTTGAAATCGTCATATATCTATTTCACAAGCTCTGAATGCGGTTTCTGGCATATGGGCATACCCCTGATAGAGTATCGGCCCACCATCAAACCTTTTCCTTTTGGATGAAATTTGAGTGTTGACTTTCAAAAAATGCGCACTCTGAAAAACTTTGTTTCTGAATGCGGGAAAAGTTAAAGTTTTTATAAGGCCAATATCTAAAGCTCCTAAAGGAGCACATGGCTACCTTTGGGATATATGATATGGAACCACTCACCATCATACATATTTCATTTTGGAGCAGCTAGTGTATTCTCTCTTGAAGATATGCTCATATTCAACTCCTAAGAAACTTAGAGTTCCAAAGCGTGAAATCGTCATATATCTATTTCACAAGCTCTGAATGCGGTTTCTGGCATATGGGCATACACCTGATAGAGTATCGGCCCACCATCAAACCTTTTCCTTTTGGATGAAATTTCAGTGTTGACTTTCAAGAAACGCACAGTTTGAAGAACGTTGTTTCTGAATGCGGGAAAAGGTAAAGGTTTCATAAAGCCTATATCTAAAGCTCCTAAAGGAGCAGATGGCTACCTTTGGGATATATGATATGAAACCACTCACCATCATACATATTTCATTTGGAAGCAGATAGTGTATTCTCTCTTGAAGATATGCTCATATTCAACTCCTAAGAAACTTAGAGTTCCAAAGCTTGAAATCGTCATATATCTATTTCACAAGCTCTGAATGCGGTTTCTGGCATATGGGCATACCCCTGATAGAGTATCGGCCCACCATCAAACCTTTTCCTTTTGGATGAAATTTGAGTGTTGACTTTCAAAAAATGCGCACTCTGAAAAACTTTGTTTCTGAATGCGGGAAAAGTTAAAGTTTTTATAAGGCCAATATCTAAAGCTCCTAAAGGAGCACATGGCTACCTTTGGGATATATGATATGGAACCACTCACCATCATACATATTTCATTTTGGAGCAGCTAGTGTATTCAGACTTGAAGATATGCTCATATTCAACTCCTAAGAAACTTAGAGTTCCAAAGCTTGAAATCGTCATATATCTATTTCACAAGCTCTGAATGCGGTTTCTGGCATATGGGCATACACCTGATAGAGTATCGGCCCACCATCAAACCTTTTCCTTTTGGATGAAATTTGAGTGTTGACTTTCAAGAAACGCACAGTTTGAAAAACGTTGTTTCTGAATGCGGGAAAAGGTAAAGGTTTCATAAAGCCTATATCTAAAGCTCCTAAAGGAGCAGATGGCTACCTTTGGGATATATGATATGAAACCACTCACCATCATACATATTTCATTTGGAAGCAGCTAGTGTATTCTCTCTTGAAGATATGCTCATATTCAACTCCTAAGAAACTTAGAGTTCCAAAGCTTGAAATCGTCATATATCTATTTCACAAGCTCTGAATGCGGTTTCTGGCATATGGGCATACCCCTGATAGAGTATCGGCCCACCATGAAACCTTTTCCTTTTGGATGAAATTTGAGTGTTGACTTTCAAAAAATGCGCACTCTGAAAAACTTTGTTTCTGAATGCGGGAAAAGGTAAAGGTTTCATAAAGCCTATATCTAAAGCTCCTAAAGGAGCAGATGGCTACCTTTGGGATATATGATATGAAACCACTCACCATCATACATATTTCATTTGGAAGCAGATAGTGTATTCTCTCTTGAAGATATGCTCATATTCAACTCCTAAGAAACTTAGAGTTCCAAAGCTTGAAATCGTCATATATCTATTTCACAAGCTCTGAATGCGGTTTCTGGCATATGGGCATACACCTGATAGAGTATCGGCCCACCATCAAACCTTTTCCTTTTGGATGAAATTTGAGTGTTGACTTTCAAGAAACGCACAGTTTGAAAAACGTTGTTTCTGAATGCGGGAAAAGGTAAAGGTTTCATAAAGCCTATATCTAAAGCTCCTAAAGGAGCAGATGGCTACCTTTGGGATATATGATATGAAACCACTCACCATCATACATATTTCATTTGGAAGCAGATAGTGTATTCTCTCTTGAAGATATGCTCATATTCAACTCCTAAGAAACTTAGAGTTCCAAAGCTTGAAATCGTCATATATCTATTTCACAAGCTCTGAATGCGGTTTCTGGCATATGGGCATACACCTGATAGAGTATCGGCCCACCATCAAACCTTTTCCTTTTGGATGAAATTTGAGTGTTGACTTTCAAGAAACGCACAGTTTGAAAAACGTTGTTTCTGAATGCGGGAAAAGGTAAAGGTTTCATAAAGCCTATATCTAAAGCTCCTAAAGGAGCAGATGGCTACCTTTGGGATATATGATATGAAACCACTCACCATCATACATATTTCATTTGGAAGCAGCTAGTGTATTCTCTCTTGAAGATATGCTCATATTCAACTCCTAAGAAACTTAGAGTTCCAAAGCTTGAAATCGTCATATATCTATTTCACAAGCTCTGAATGCGGTTTCTGGCATATGGGCATACCCCTGATAGAGTATCGGCCCACCATGAAACCTTTTCCTTTTGGATGAAATTTGAGTGTTGACTTTCAAAAAATGCGCACTCTGAAAAACTTTGTTTCTGAATGCGGGAAAAGGTAAAGGTTTCATAAAGCCTATATCTAAAGCTCCTAAAGGAGCAGATGGCTACCTTTGGGATATATGATATGGAACCACTCACCATCATACATATTTCATTTGGAAGCAGCTAGTGTATTCTCTCTTGAAGATATGCTCATATTCAACTCCTAAGAAACTTAGAGTTCCAAAGCGTGAAATCGTCATATATCTATTTCACAAGCTCTGAATGCGGTTTCTGGCATATGGGCATACACCTGATAGAGTATCGGCCCACCATCAAACCTTTTCCTTTTGGATGAAATTTGAGTGTTGACTTTCAAGAAACGCACAGTTTGAAAAACGTTGTTTCTGAATGCGGGAAAAGGTAAAGGTTTCATAAAGCCTATATCTAAAGCTCCTAAAGGAGCAGATGGCTACCTTTGGGATATATGATATGAAACCACTCACCATCATACATATTTCATTTGGAAGCAGATAGTGTATTCTCTCTTGAAGATATGCTCATATTAAACTCCTAAGAAACTTAGAGTTCCAAAGCTTGAAATCGTCATAAATCAATTTCACAAGCTCTGAATGCGGTTTCTGGCATATGGGCATACCCCTGATAGAGTATCGGCCCACCATCAAACCTTTTCCTTTTGGATGAAATTTGAGTGTTGACTTTCAAAAAATGCGCACCCTGAAAAACTTTGTTTCTGAATGCGGGAAAAGTTAAAGTTTTTATAAGGCCAATATCTAAAGCTCCTAAAGGAGCACATGGCTACCTTTGGGATATATGATATGAAACCACTCACCATCATACATATTTCATTTTGGAGCAGCTAGTGTATTCTCTCTTGAAGATATGCTCATATTCAACTCCTAAGAAAGTTAGAGTTCCAAAGCTTGAAATCGTCATATATCTATTTCACAAGCTCTGAATGCGGTTTCTGGCATATGGGCATACCACTGATAGATTATCGGCCCACCATGAAACCTTTTCCTTTTGGATGAAATTTGAGTGTTGACTTTCAAAAAATGCGCACTCTGAAAAACTTTGTTTCTGAATGCGGGAAAAGGTAAAGGTTTCATAAAGCCTATATCTAAAGCTCCTAAAAGAGCAGATGGCTACCTTTGGGATATGTGATATGGAACCACTCACCATCATACATATTTCATTTTGGAGCAGCTAGTGTATTCTCTCTTGAAGATATGCTCATATTCAACTCCTAAGAAACTTAGAGTTCCAAAGCTTGAAATCGTCATATATCTATTTCACAAGCTCTGAATGCGGTTTCTGGCATATGGGCATACCCCTGATAGAGTATCGGCCCACCATCAAACCTTTTCCTTTTGGATGAAATTTGAGTGTTGACTTTCAAAAAATGCGCACTCTGAAAAACTTTGTTTCTGAATGCGGGAAAAGGTAAAGGTTTCATAAAGCCTATATCTAAAGCTCCTAAAAGAGCAGATGGCTACCTTTGGGATATGTGATATGGAACCACTCACCATCATACATATTTCATTTTGGAGCAGCTAGTGTATTCTCTCTTGAAGATATGCTCATATTCAACTCCTAAGAAACTTAGAGTTCCAAAGCTTGAAATCGTCATATATCTATTTCACAAGCTCTGAATGCGGTTTCTGGCATATGGGCATACCCCTGATAGAGTATCGGCCCACCATCAAACCTTTTCCTTTTGGATGAAATATGAGTGTTGACTTTCAAAAAATGCGCACTCTGAAAAACTTTGTTTCTGAATGCGGGAAAAGTTAAAGTTTTTATAAGGCCTATATCTAAAGCTCCTAAAGGAGCACATGGCTACCTTTGGGATATATGATATGGAACCACTCACCATCATACATATTTCATTTTGGAGCAGCTAGTGTATTCTCTCTTGAAGATATGCTCATATTCAACTCCTAAGAAACTTAGAGTTCCAAAGCTTGAAATCGTCATATATCTATTTCACAAGCTCTGAATGCGGTTTCTGGCATATGGGCATACACCTGATAGAGTATCGGCCCACCATCAAACCTTTTCCTTTTGGATGAAATTTGAGTGTTGACTTTCAAAAAATGCGCACTCTGAAAAACTTTGTTTCTGAATGCGGGAAAAGGTAAAGGTTTCATAAAGCCTATATCTAAAGCTCCTAAAGGAGCAGATGGCTACCTTTGGGATATATGATATGAAACCACTCACCATCATACATATTTCATTTGGAAGCAGCTAGTGTATTCTCTCTTGAAGATATGCTCATATTCAACTCCTAAGAAACTTAGAGTTCCAAAGCTTGAAATCGTCATATATCTATTTCACAAGCTCTGAATGCGGTTTCTGGCATATGGGCATACCCCTGATAGAGTATCGGCCCACCATGAAACCTTTTCCTTTTGGATGAAATTTGAGTGTTGACTTTCAAAAAATGCGCACTCTGAAAAACTTTGTTTCTGAATGCGGGAAAAGGTAAAGGTTTCATAAAGCCTATATCTAAAGCTCCTAAAAGAGCAGATGGCTACCTTTGGGATATGTGATATGGAACCACTCACCATCATACATATTTCATTTTGGAGCAGCTAGTGTATTCTCTCTTGAAGATATGCTCATATTCAACTCCTAAGAAACTTAGAGTTCCAAAGCTTGAAATCGTCATATATCTATTTCACAAGCTCTGAATGCGGTTTCTGGCATATGGGCATACACCTGATAGAGTATCGGCCCACCATCAAACCTTTTCCTTTTGGATGAAATTTGAGTGTTGACTTTCAAGAAACGCACAGTTTGAAAAACGTTGTTTCTGAATGCGGGAAAAGTTAAAGTTTTTATAAGGCCAATATCTAAAGCTCCTAAAGGAGCAGATGGCTACCTTTGGGATATATGATATGGAACCACTCACCATCATACATATTTCATTTGGAAGCAGCTAGTGTATTCTCTCTTGAAGATATGCTCATATTCAACTCCTAAGAAACTTAGAGTTCCAAAGCGTGAAATCGTCATATATCTATTTCACAAGCTCTGAATGCGGTTTCTGGCATATGGGCATACACCTGATAGAGTATCGGCCCACCATCAAACCTTTTCCTTTTGGATGAAATTTGAGTGTTGACTTTCAAGAAACGCACAGTTTGAAAAACGTTGTTTCTGAATGCGGGAAAAGGTAAAGGTTTCATAAAGCCTATATCTAAAGCTCCTAAAGGAGCAGATGGCTACCTTTGGGATATATGATATGAAACCACTCACCATCATACATATTTCATTTGGAAGCAGATAGTGTATTCTCTCTTGAAGATATGCTCATATTCAACTCCTAAGAAACTTAGAGTTCCAAAGCTTGAAATCGTCATATATCTATTTCACAAGCTCTGAATGCGGTTTCTGGCATATGGGCATACCCCTGATAGAGTATCGGCCCACCATCAAACCTTTTCCTTTTGGATGAAATTTGAGTGTTGACTTTCAAAAAATGCGCACTCTGAAAAACTTTGTTTCTGAATGCGGGAAAAGTTAAAGTTTTTATAAGGCCAATATCTAAAGCTCCTAAAGGAGCACATGGCTACCTTTGGGATATATGATAGGGAACCACTCACCATCATACATATTTCATTTTGGAGCAGCTATTGTATTCTCTCTTGAAGATATGCTCATATTCAACTCCTAAGAAACTTAGAGTTCCAAAGCTTGAAATCGTCATATATCTATTTCACAAGCTCTGAATGCGGTTTCTGGCATATGGGCATACACCTGATAGAGTATCGGCCCACCATCAAACCTTTTCCTTTTGGATGAAATTTGAGTGTTGACTTTCAAGAAACGCACAGTTTGAAAAACGTTGTTTCTGAATGCGGGAAAAGGTAAAGGTTTCATAAAGCCTATATCTAAAGCTCCTAAAGGAGCAGATGGCTACCTTTGGGATATATGATATGAAACCACTCACCATCATACATATTTCATTTGGAAGCAGATAGTGTATTCTCTCTTGAAGATATGCTCATATTCAACTCCTAAGAAACTTAGAGTTCCAAAGCTTGAAATCGTCATATATCTATTTCACAAGCTCTGAATGCGGTTTCTGGCATATGGGCATACCCCTGATAGAGTATCGGCCCACCATCAAACCTTTTCCTTTTGGATGAAATTTGAGTGTTGACTTTCAAAAAATGCGCACTCTGAAAAACTTTGTTTCTGAATGCGGGAAAAGTTAAAGTTTTTATAAGGCCAATATCTAAAGCTCCTAAAGGAGCACATGGCTACCTTTGGGATATATGATAGGGAACCACTCACCATCATACATATTTCATTTTGGAGCAGCTATTGTATTCTCTCTTGAAGATATGCTCATATTCAACTCCTAAGAAACTTAGAGTTCCAAAGCTTGAAATCGTCATATATCTATTTCACAAGCTCTGAATGCGGTTTCTGGCATATGGGCATACACCTGATAGAGTATCGGCCCACCATCAAACCTTTTCCTTTTGGATGAAATTTGAGTGTTGACTTTCAAGAAACGCACAGTTTGAAAAACGTTGTTTCTGAATGCGGGAAAAGGTAAAGGTTTCATAAAGCCTATATCTAAAGCTCCTAAAGGAGCAGATGGCTACCTTTGGGATATATGATATGAAACCACTCACCATCATACATATTTCATTTGGAAGCAGCTAGTGTATTCTCTCTTGAAGATATGCTCATATTCAACTCCTAAGAAACTTAGAGTTCCAAAGCTTGAAATCGTCATATATCTATTTCACAAGCTCTGAATGCGGTTTCTGGCATATGGGCATACCCCTGATAGAGTATCGGCCCACCATGAAACCTTTTCCTTTTGGATGAAATTTGAGTGTTGACTTTCAAAAAATGCGCACTCTGAAAAACTTTGTTTCTGAATGCGGGAAAAGGTAAAGGTTTCATAAAGCCTATATCTAAAGCTCCTAAAGGAGCAGATGGCTACCTTTGGGATATATGATATGGAACCACTCACCATCATACATATTTCATTTGGAAGCAGCTAGTGTATTCTCTCTTGAAGATATGCTCATATTCAACTCCTAAGAAACTTAGAGTTCCAAAGCTTGAAATCGTCATATATCTATTTCACAAGCTCTGAATGCGGTTTCTGGCATATGGGCATACACCTGATAGAGTATCGGCCCACCATCAAACCTTTTCCTTTTGGATGAAATTTGAGTGTTGACTTTCAAGAAACGCACAGCTTGAAAAACGTTGTTTCTGAATGCGGAAAAGGTAAAGGTTTCATAAAGCCTATATCTAAAGCTCCTAAAGGAGCAGATGGCTACCTTTGGGATATATGATATGGAACCACTCACCATCATACATATTTCATTTGGAAGCAGCTAGTGTATTCTCTCTTGAAGATATGCTCATATTCAACTCCTAAGAAACTTAGAGTTCCAAAGCTTGAAATCGTCATATATCTATTTCACAAGCTCTGAATGCGGTTTCTGGCATATGGGCATACCCCTGATAGAGTATCGGCCCACCATCAAACCTTTTCCTTTTGGATGAAATTTGAGTGTTGACTTTCAAAAAATGCGCACTCTGAAAAACTTTGTTTCTGAATGCGGGAAAAGTTAAAGTTTTTATAAGGCCAATATCTAAAGCTCCTAAAGGAGCACATGGCTACCTTTGGGATATATGATATGGAACCACTCACCATCATACATATTTCATTTTGGAGCAGCTAGTGTATTCAGACTTGAAGATATGCTCATATTCAACTCCTAAGAAACTTAGAGTTCCAAAGCTTGAAATCGTCATATATCTATTTCACAAGCTCTGAATGCGGTTTCTGGCATATGGGCATACACCTGATAGAGTATCGGCCCACCATCAAACCTTTTCCTTTTGGATGAAATTTGAGTGTTGACTTTCAAGAAACGCACAGTTTGAAAAACGTTGTTTCTGAATGCGGGAAAAGGTAAAGGTTTCATAAAGCCTATATCTAAAGCTCCTAAAGGAGCAGATGGCTACCTTTGGGATATATGATATGAAACCACTCACCATCATACATATTTCATTTGGAAGCAGCTAGTGTATTCTCTCTTGAAGATATGCTCATATTCAACTCCTAAGAAACTTAGAGTTCGAAAGCTTGAAATCGTCATATATCTATTTCACAAGCTCTGAATGCGGTTTCTGGCATATGGGCATACCCCTGATAGAGTATCGGCCCACCATGAAACCTTTTCCTTTTGGATGAAATTTGAGTGTTGACTTTCAAAAAATGCGCACTCTGAAAAACTTTGTTTCTGAATGCGGGAAAAGGTAAAGGTTTCATAAAGCCTATATCTAAAGCTCCTAAAGGAGCAGATGGCTACCTTTGGGATATATGATATGGAACCACTCACCATCATACATATTTCATTTGGAAGCAGCTAGTGTATTCTCTCTTGAAGATATGCTCATATTCAACTCCTAAGAAACTTAGAGTTCCAAAGCGTGAAATCGTCATATATCTATTTCACAAGCTCTGAATGCGGTTTCTGGCATATGGGCATACACCTGATAGAGTATCGGCCCACCATCAAACCTTTTCCTTTTGGATGAAATTTGAGTGTTGACTTTCAAGAAACGCACAGTTTGAAAAACGTTGTTTCTGAATGCGGGAAAAGGTAAAGGTTTCATAAAGCCTATATCTAAAGCTCCTAAAGGAGCAGATGGCTACCTTTGGGATATATGATATGAAACCACTCACCATCATACATATTTCATTTGGAAGCAGATAGTGTATTCTCTCTTGAAGATATGCTCATATTCAACTCCTAAGAAACTTAGAGTTCCAAAGCTTGAAATCGTCATATATCTATTTCACAAGCTCTGAATGCGGTTTCTGGCATATGGGCATACACCTGATAGAGTATCGGCCCACCATCAAACCTTTTCCTTTTGGATGAAATTTGAGTGTTGACTTTCAAGAAACGCACAGCTTGAAAAACGTTGTTTCTGAATGCGGGAAAAGGTAAAGGTTTCATAAAGCCTATATCTAAAGCTCCTAAAGGAGCAGATGGCTACCTTTGGGATATATGATATGAAACCACTCACCATCATACATATTTCATTTGGAAGCAGATAGTGTATTCTCTCTTGAAGATATGCTCATATTCAACTCCTAAGAAACTTAGAGTTCCAAAGCTTGAAATCGTCATATATCTATTTCACAAGCTCTGAATGCGGTTTCTGGCATATGGGCATACCCCTGATAGAGTATCGGCCCACCATCAAACCTTTTCCTTTTGGATGAAATTTGAGTGTTGACTTTCAAAAAATGCGCACTCTGAAAAACTTTGTTTCTGAATGCGGGAAAAGTTAAAGTTTTTATAAGGCCAATATCTAAAGCTCCTAAAGGAGCAGATGGCTACCTTTGGGATATATGATATGGAACCACTCACCATCATACATATTTCATTTGGAAGCAGCTAGTGTATTCTCTCTTGAAGATATGCTCATATTCAACTCCTAAGAAACTTAGAGTTCCAAAGCGTGAAATCGTCATATATCTATTTCACAAGCTCTGAATGCGGTTTCTGGCATATGGGCATACACCTGATAGAGTATCGGCCCACCATCAAACCTTTTCCTTTTGGATGAAATTTGAGTGTTGACTTTCAAGAAACGCACAGTTTGAAAAACGTTGTTTCTGAATGCGGGAAAAGGTAAAGGTTTCATAAAGCCTATATCTAAAGCTCCTAAAGGAGCAGATGGCTACCTTTGGGATATATGATATGAAACCACTCACCATCATACATATTTCATTTGGAAGCAGATAGTGTATTCTCTCTTGAAGATATGCTCATATTCAACTCCTAAGAAACTTAGAGTTCCAAAGCTTGAAATCGTCATATATCTATTTCACAAGCTCTGAATGCGGTTTCTGGCATATGGGCATACACCTGATAGAGTATCGGCCCACCATCAAACCTTTTCCTTTTGGATGAAATTTGAGTGTTGACTTTCAAGAAACGCACAGCTTGAAAAACGTTGTTTCTGAATGCGGGAAAAGGTAAAGGTTTCATAAAGCCTATATCTAAAGCTCCTAAAGGAGCAGATGGCTACCTTTGGGATATATGATATGAAACCACTCACCATCATACATATTTCATTTGGAAGCAGATAGTGTATTCTCTCTTGAAGATATGCTCATATTCAACTCCTAAGAAACTTAGAGTTCCAAAGCTTGAAATCGTCATATATCTATTTCACAAGCTCTGAATGCGGTTTCTGGCATATGGGCATACCCCTGATAGAGTATCGGCCCACCATCAAACCTTTTCCTTTTGGATGAAATTTGAGTGTTGACTTTCAAAAAATGCGCACTCTGAAAAACTTTGTTTCTGAATGCGGGAAAAGTTAAAGTTTTTATAAGGCCAATATCTAAAGCTCCTAAAGGAGCAGATGGCTACCTTTGGGATATATGATATGGAACCACTCACCATCATACATATTTCATTTGGAAGCAGCTAGTGTATTCTCTCTTGAAGATATGCTCATATTCAACTCCTAAGAAACTTAGAGTTCCAAAGCGTGAAATCGTCATATATCTATTTCACAAGCTCTGAATGCGGTTTCTGGCATATGGGCATACACCTGATAGAGTATCGGCCCACCATCAAACCTTTTCCTTTTGGATGAAATTTGAGTGTTGACTTTCAAGAAACGCACAGTTTGAAAAACGTTGTTTCTGAATGCGGGAAAAGGTAAAGGTTTCATAAAGCCTATATCTAAAGCTCCTAAAGGAGCAGATGGCTACCTTTGGGATATATGATATGAAACCACTCACCATCATACATATTTCATTTGGAAGCAGATAGTGTATTCTCTCTTGAAGATATGCTCATATTCAACTCCTAAGAAACTTAGAGTTCCAAAGCTTGAAATCGTCATATATCTATTTCACAAGCTCTGAATGCGGTTTCTGGCATATGGGCATACACCTGATAGAGTATCGGCCCACCATCAAACCTTTTCCTTTTGGATGAAATTTGAGTGTTGACTTTCAAGAAACGCACAGCTTGAAAAACGTTGTTTCTGAATGCGGGAAAAGGTAAAGGTTTCATAAAGCCTATATCTAAAGCTCCTAAAGGAGCAGATGGCTACCTTTGGGATATATGATATGAAACCACTCACCATCATACATATTTCATTTGGAAGCAGATAGTGTATTCTCTCTTGAAGATATGCTCATATTCAACTCCTAAGAAACTTAGAGTTCCAAAGCTTGAAATCGTCATATATCTATTTCACAAGCTCTGAATGCGGTTTCTGGCATATGGGCATACCCCTGATAGAGTATCGGCCCACCATCAAACCTTTTCCTTTTGGATGAAATTTGAGTGTTGACTTTCAAAAAATGCGCACTCTGAAAAACTTTGTTTCTGAATGCGGGAAAAGTTAAAGTTTTTATAAGGCCAATATCTAAAGCTCCTAAAGGAGCACATGGCTACCTTTGGGATATATGATATGGAACCACTCACCATCATACATATTTCATTTGGAAGCAGCTAGTGTATTCTCTCTTGAAGATATGCTCATATTCAACTCCTAAGAAACTTAGAGTTCCAAAGCGTGAAATCGTCATATATCTATTTCACAAGCTCTGAATGCGGTTTCTGGCATATGGGCATACACCTGATAGAGTATCGGCCCACCATCAAACCTTTTCCTTTTGGATGAAATTTGAGTGTTGACTTTCAAAAAATGCGCACTCTGAAAAACTTTGTTTCTGAATGCGGGAAAAGTTAAAGTTTTTATAAGGCCTATATCTAAAGCTCCTAAAGGAGCACATGGCAACCTTTGGGATATATGATATGGAACCACTCACCATCATACATATTTCATTTTGGAGCAGCTAGTGTATTCTCTCTTGAAGATATGCTCATATTCAACTCCTAAGAAACTTAGAGTTCCAAAGCTTGAAATCGTCATATATCTATTTCACAAGCTCTGAATGCGGTTTCTGGCATATGGGCATACACCTGATAGAGTATCGGCCCACCATCAAACCTTTTCCTTTTGGATGAAATTTGAGTGTTGACTTTCAAAAAATGCGCACTCTGAAAAACTTTGTTTCTGAATGCGGGAAAAGGTAAAGGTTTCATAAAGCCTATATCTAAAGCTCCTAAAGGAGCAGATGGCTACCTTTGGGATATATGATATGGAACCACTCACCATCATACATATTTCATTTGGAAGCAGCTAGTGTATTCTCTCTTGAAGATATGCTCATATTCAACTCCTAAGAAACTTAGAGTTCCAAAGCGTGAAATCGTCATATATCTATTTCACAAGCTCTGAATGCGGTTTCTGGCATATGGGCATACACCTGATAGAGTATCGGCCCACCATCAAACCTTTTCCTTTTGGATGAAATTTGAGTGTTGACTTTCAAGAAACGCACAGTTTGAAAAACGTTGTTTCTGAATGCGGGAAAAGGTAAAGGTTTCATAAAGCCTATATCTAAAGCTCCTAAAGGAGCAGATGGCTACCTTTGGGATATATGATATGAAACCACTCACCATCATACATATTTCATTTGGAAGCAGATAGTGTATTCTCTCTTGAAGATATGCTCATATTCAACTCCTAAGAAACTTAGAGTTCCAAAGCTTGAAATCGTCATATATCTATTTCACAAGCTCTGAATGCGGTTTCTGGCATATGGGCATACACCTGATAGAGTATCGGCCCACCATCAAACCTTTTCCTTTTGGATGAAATTTGAGTGTTGACTTTCAAGAAACGCACAGCTTGAAAAACGTTGTTTCTGAATGCGGGAAAAGGTAAAGGTTTCATAAAGCCTATATCTAAAGCTCCTAAAGGAGCAGATGGCTACCTTTGGGATATATGATATGAAACCACTCACCATCATACATATTTCATTTGGAAGCAGATAGTGTATTCTCTCTTGAAGATATGCTCATATTCAACTCCTAAGAAACTTAGAGTTCCAAAGCTTGAAATCGTCATATATCTATTTCACAAGCTCTGAATGCGGTTTCTGGCATATGGGCATACACCTGATAGAGTATCGGCCCACCATCAAACCTTTTCCTTTTGGATGAAATTTGAGTGTTGACTTTCAAGAAACGCACAGTTTGAAAAACGTTGTTTCTGAATGCGGGAAAAGGTAAAGGTTTCATAAAGCCTATATCTAAAGCTCCTAAAGGAGCAGATGGCTACCTTTGGGATATATGATATGGAACCACTCACCATCATACATATTTCATTTGGAAGCAGCTAGTGTATTCTCTCTTGAAGATATGCTCATATTCACCTCCTAAGAAACTTAGAGTTCCAAAGCTTGAAATCGTCATATATCTATTTCACAAGCTCTGAATGCGGTTTCTGGCATATGGGCATACCCCTGATAGAGTATCGGCCCACCATGAAACCTTTTCCTTTTGGATGAAATTTGAGTGTTGACTTTCAAAAAATGCGCACTCTGAAAAACTTTGTTTCTGAATGCGGGAAAAGGTAAAGGTTTCATAAAGCCTATATCTAAAGCTCCTAAAGGAGCAGATGGCTACCTTTGGGATATATGATATGGAACCACTCACCATCATACATATTTCATTTGGAAGCAGCTAGTGTATTCTCTCTTGAAGATATGCTCATATTCAACTCCTAAGAAACTTAGAGTTCCAAAGCGTGAAATCGTCATATATCTATTTCACAAGCTCTGAATGCGGTTTCTGGCATATGGGCATACACCTGATAGAGTATCGGCCCACCATCAAACCTTTTCCTTTTGGATGAAATTTGAGTGTTGACTTTCAAGAAACGCACAGTTTGAAAAACGTTGTTTCTGAATGCGGGAAAAGGTAAAGGTTTCATAAAGCCTATATCTAAAGCTCCTAAAGGAGCAGATGGCTACCTTTGGGATATATGATATGAAACCACTCACCATCATACATATTTCATTTGGAAGCAGATAGTGTATTCTCTCTTGAAGATATGCTCATATTCAACTCCTAAGAAACTTAGAGTTCCAAAGCTTGAAATCGTCATATATCTATTTCACAAGCTCTGAATGCGGTTTCTGGCATATGGGCATACACCTGATAGAGTATCGGCCCACCATCAAACCTTTTCCTTTTGGATGAAATTTGAGTGTTGACTTTCAAGAAACGCACAGCTTGAAAAACGTTGTTTCTGAATGCGGGAAAAGGTAAAGGTTTCATAAAGCCTATATCTAAAGCTCCTAAAGGAGCAGATGGCTACCTTTGGGATATATGATATGAAACCACTCACCATCATACATATTTCATTTGGAAGCAGATAGTGTATTCTCTCTTGAAGATATGCTCATATTCAACTCCTAAGAAACTTAGAGTTCCAAAGCTTGAAATCGTCATATATCTATTTCACAAGCTCTGAATGCGGTTTCTGGCATATGGGCATACACCTGATAGAGTATCGGCCCACCATCAAACCTTTTCCTTTTGGATGAAATTTGAGTGTTGACTTTCAAGAAACGCACAGTTTGAAAAACGTTGTTTCTGAATGCGGGAAAAGGTAAAGGTTTCATAAAGCCTATATCTAAAGCTCCTAAAGGAGCAGATGGCTACCTTTGGGATATATGATATGGAACCACTCACCATCATACATATTTCATTTGGAAGCAGCTAGTGTATTCTCTCTTGAAGATATGCTCATATTCACCTCCTAAGAAACTTAGAGTTCCAAAGCTTGAAATCGTCATATATCTATTTCACAAGCTCTGAATGCGGTTTCTGGCATATGGGCATACCCCTGATAGAGTATCGGCCCACCATGAAACCTTTTCCTTTTGGATGAAATTTGAGTGTTGACTTTCAAAAAATGCGCACTCTGAAAAACTTTGTTTCTGAATGCGGGAAAAGGTAAAGGTTTCATAAAGCCTATATCTAAAGCTCCTAAAGGAGCAGATGGCTACCTTTGGGATATATGATATGGAACCACTCACCATCATACATATTTCATTTGGAAGCAGCTAGTGTATTCTCTCTTGAAGATATGCTCATATTCAACTCCTAAGAAACTTAGAGTTCCAAAGCGTGAAATCGTCATATATCTATTTCACAAGCTCTGAATGCGGTTTCTGGCATATGGGCATACACCTGATAGAGTATCGGCCCACCATCAAACCTTTTCCTTTTGGATGAAATTTGAGTGTTGACTTTCAAGAAACGCACAGTTTGAAAAACGTTGTTTCTGAATGCGGGAAAAGGTAAAGGTTTCATAAAGCCTATATCTAAAGCTCCTAAAGGAGCAGATGGCTACCTTTGGGATATATGATATGAAACCACTCACCATCATACATATTTCATTTGGAAGCAGATAGTGTATTCTCTCTTGAAGATATGCTCATATTCAACTCCTAAGAAACTTAGAGTTCCAAAGCTTGAAATCGTCATATATCTATTTCACAAGCTCTGAATGCGGTTTCTGGCATATGGGCATACACCTGATAGAGTATCGGCCCACCATCAAACCTTTTCCTTTTGGATGAAATTTGAGTGTTGACTTTCAAGAAACGCACAGCTTGAAAAACGTTGTTTCTGAATGCGGGAAAAGGTAAAGGTTTCATAAAGCCTATATCTAAAGCTCCTAAAGGAGCAGATGGCTACCTTTGGGATATATGATATGAAACCACTCACCATCATACATATTTCATTTGGAAGCAGATAGTGTATTCTCTCTTGAAGATATGCTCATATTCAACTCCTAAGAAACTTAGAGTTCCAAAGCTTGAAATCGTCATATATCTATTTCACAAGCTCTGAATGCGGTTTCTGGCATATGGGCATACCCCTGATAGAGTATCGGCCCACCATCAAACCTTTTCCTTTTGGATGAAATTTGAGTGTTGACTTTCAAAAAATGCGCACTCTGAAAAACTTTGTTTCTGAATGCGGGAAAAGTTAAAGTTTTTATAAGGCCAATATCTAAAGCTCCTAAAGGAGCAGATGGCTACCTTTGGGATATATGATATGGAACCACTCACCATCATACATATTTCATTTGGAAGCAGCTAGTGTATTCTCTCTTGAAGATATGCTCATATTCAACTACTAAGAAACTTAGAGTTCCAAAGCGTGAAATCGTCATATATCTATTTCACAAGCTCTGAATGCGGTTTCTGGCATATGGGCATACACCTGATAGAGTATCGGCCCACCATCAAACCTTTTCCTTTTGGATGAAATTTGAGTGTTGACTTTCAAAAAATGCGCACTCTGAAAAACTTTGTTTCTGAATGCGGGAAAAGTTAAAGTTTTTATAAGGCCTATATCTAAAGCTCCTAAAGGAGCACATGGCTACCTTTGGGATATATGATATGGAACCACTCACCATCATACATATTTCATTTTGGAGCAGCTAGTGTATTCTCTCTTGAAGATATGCTCATATTCAACTCCTAAGAAACTTAGAGTTCCAAAGCTTGAAATCGTCATATATCTATTTCACAAGCTCTGAATGCGGTTTCTGGCATATGGGCATACACCTGATAGAGTATCGGCCCACCATCAAACCTTTTCCTTTTGGATGAAATTTGAGTGTTGACTTTCAAAAAATGCGCACTCTGAAAAACTTTGTTTCTGAATGCGGGAAAAGGTAAAGGTTTCATAAAGCCTATATCTAAAGCTCCTAAAGGAGCAGATGGCTACCTTTGGGATATATGATATGGAACCACTCACCATCATACATATTTCATTTGGAAGCAGCTAGTGTATTCTCTCTTGAAGATATGCTCATATTCAACTCCTAAGAAACTTAGAGTTCCAAAGCGTGAAATCGTCATATATCTATTTCACAAGCTCTGAATGCGGTTTCTGGCATATGGGCATACACCTGATAGAGTATCGGCCCACCATCAAACCTTTTCCTTTTGGATGAAATTTGAGTGTTGACTTTCAAGAAACGCACAGTTTGAAAAACGTTGTTTCTGAATGCGGGAAAAGGTAAAGGTTTCATAAAGCCTATATCTAAAGCTCCTAAAGGAGCAGATGGCTACCTTTGGGATATATGATATGAAACCACTCACCATCATACATATTTCATTTGGAAGCAGATAGTGTATTCTCTCTTGAAGATATGCTCATATTCAACTCCTAAGAAACTTAGAGTTCCAAAGCTTGAAATCGTCATATATCTATTTCACAAGCTCTGAATGCGGTTTCTGGCATATGGGCATACACCTGATAGAGTATCGGCCCACCATCAAACCTTTTCCTTTTGGATGAAATTTGAGTGTTGACTTTCAAGAAACGCACAGCTTGAAAAACGTTGTTTCTGAATGCGGGAAAAGGTAAAGGTTTCATAAAGCCTATATCTAAAGCTCCTAAAGGAGCAGATGGCTACCTTTGGGATATATGATATGAAACCACTCACCATCATACATATTTCATTTGGAAGCAGATAGTGTATTCTCTCTTGAAGATATGCTCATATTCAACTCCTAAGAAACTTAGAGTTCCAAAGCTTGAAATCGTCATATATCTATTTCACAAGCTCTGAATGCGGTTTCTGGCATATGGGCATACACCTGATAGAGTATCGGCCCACCATCAAACCTTTTCCTTTTGGATGAAATTTGAGTGTTGACTTTCAAGAAACGCACAGTTTGAAAAACGTTGTTTCTGAATGCGGGAAAAGGTAAAGGTTTCATAAAGCCTATATCTAAAGCTCCTAAAGGAGCAGATGGCTACCTTTGGGATATATGATATGGAACCACTCACCATCATACATATTTCATTTGGAAGCAGCTAGTGTATTCTCTCTTGAAGATATGCTCATATTCACCTCCTAAGAAACTTAGAGTTCCAAAGCTTGAAATCGTCATATATCTATTTCACAAGCTCTGAATGCGGTTTCTGGCATATGGGCATACCCCTGATAGAGTATCGGCCCACCATGAAACCTTTTCCTTTTGGATGAAATTTGAGTGTTGACTTTCAAAAAATGCGCACTCTGAAAAACTTTGTTTCTGAATGCGGGAAAAGGTAAAGGTTTCATAAAGCCTATATCTAAAGCTCCTAAAGGAGCAGATGGCTACCTTTGGGATATATGATATGGAACCACTCACCATCATACATATTTCATTTGGAAGCAGCTAGTGTATTCTCTCTTGAAGATATGCTCATATTCAACTCCTAAGAAACTTAGAGTTCCAAAGCGTGAAATCGTCATATATCTATTTCACAAGCTCTGAATGCGGTTTCTGGCATATGGGCATACACCTGATAGAGTATCGGCCCACCATCAAACCTTTTCCTTTTGGATGAAATTTGAGTGTTGACTTTCAAGAAATGCACAGTTTGAAAAACGTTGTTTCTGAATGCGGGAAAAGGTAAAGGTTTCATAAAGCCTATATCTAAAGCTCCTAAAGGAGCAGATGGCTACCTTTGGGATATATGATATGAAACCACTCACCATCATACATATTTCATTTGGAAGCAGATAGTGTATTCTCTCTTGAAGATATGCTCATATTCAACTCCTAAGAAACTTAGAGTTCCAAAGCTTGAAATCGTCATATATCTATTTCACAAGCTCTGAATGCGGTTTCTGGCATATGGGCATACCCCTGATAGAGTATCGGCCCACCATCAAACCTTTTCCTTTTGGATGAAATTTGAGTGTTGACTTTCAAGAAACGCACAGCTTGAAAAACGTTGTTTCTGAATACGGGAAAAGGTAAAGGTTTCATAAAGCCTATATCTAAAGCTCCTAAAGGAGCAGATGGCTACCTTTGGGATATATGATATGAAACCACTCACCATCATACATATTTCATTTGGAAGCAGATAGTGTATTCTCTCTTGAAGATATGCTCATATTCAACTCCTAAGAAACTTAGAGTTCCAAAGCTTGAAATCGTCATATATCTATTTCACAAGCTCTGAATGCGGTTTCTGGCATATGGGCATACCCCTGATAGAGTATCGGCCCACCATCAAACCTTTTCCTTTTGGATGAAATTTGAGTGTTGACTTTCAAAAAATGCGCACTCTGAAAAACTTTGTTTCTGAATGCGGGAAAAGTTAAAGTTTTTATAAGGCCAATATCTAAAGCTCCTAAAGGAGCAGATGGCTACCTTTGGGATATATGATATGGAACCACTCACCATCATACATATTTCATTTGGAAGCAGCTAGTGTATTCTCTCTTGAAGATATGCTCATATTCAACTACTAAGAAACTTAGAGTTCCAAAGCGTGAAATCGTCATATATCTATTTCACAAGCTCTGAATGCGGTTTCTGGCATATGGGCATACACCTGATAGAGTATCGGCCCACCATCAAACCTTTTCCTTTTGGATGAAATTTGAGTGTTGACTTTCAAGAAACGCACAGTTTGAAAAACGTTGTTTCTGAATGCGGGAAAAGGTAAAGGTTTCATAAAGCCTATATCTAAAGCTCCTAAAGGAGCAGATGGCTACCTTTGGGATATATGATATGAAACCACTCACCATCATACATATTTCATTTGGAAGCAGATAGTGTATTCTCTCTTGAAGATATGCTCATATTCAACTCCTAAGAAACTTAGAGTTCCAAAGCTTGAAATCGTCATATATCTATTTCACAAGCTCTGAATGCGGTTTCTGGCATATGGGCATACACCTGATAGAGTATCGGCCCACCATCAAACCTTTTCCTTTTGGATGAAATTTGAGTGTTGACTTTCAAGAAACGCACAGCTTGAAAAACGTTGTTTCTGAATGCGGGAAAAGGTAAAGGTTTCATAAAGCCTATATCTAAAGCTCCTAAAGGAGCAGATGGCTACCTTTGGGATATATGATATGAAACCACTCACCATCATACATATTTCATTTGGAAGCAGATAGTGTATTCTCTCTTGAAGATATGCTCATATTCAACTCCTAAGAAACTTAGAGTTCCAAAGCTTGAAATCGTCATATATCTATTTCACAAGCTCTGAATGCGGTTTCTGGCATATGGGCATACACCTGATAGAGTATCGGCCCACCATCAAACCTTTTCCTTTTGGATGAAATTTGAGTGTTGACTTTCAAGAAACGCACAGTTTGAAAAACGTTGTTTCTGAATGCGGGAAAAGGTAAAGGTTTCATAAAGCCTATATCTAAAGCTAATAAAGGAGCAGATGGCTACCTTTGGGATATATGATATGGAACCACTCACCATCATACATATTTCATTTGGAAGCAGCTAGTGTATTCTCTCTTGAAGATATGCTCATATTCAACTCCTAAGAAACTTAGAGTTCCAAAGCTTGAAATCGTCATATATCTATTTCACAAGCTCTGAATGCGGTTTCTGGCATATGGGCATACCCCTGATAGAGTATCGGCCCACCATCAAACCTTTTCCTTTTGGATGAAATTTGAGTGTTGACTTTCAAAAAATGCGCACTCTGAAAAACTTTGTTTCTGAATGCGGGAAAAGTTAAAGTTTTTATAAGGCCAATATCTAAAGCTCCTAAAGGAGCACATGGCTACCTTTGGGATATATGATATGGAACCACTCACCATCATACATATTTCATTTTGGAGCAGCTAGTGTATTCTCTCTTGAAGATATGCTCATATTCAACTCCTAAGAAACTTAGAGTTCCAAAGCTTGAAATCGTCATATATCTATTTCACAAGCTCTGAATGCGGTTTCTGGCATATGGGCATACACCTGATAGAGTATCGGCCCACCATCAAACCTTTTCCTTTTGGATGAAATTTGAGTGTTGACTTTCAAGAAACGCACAGTTTGAAAAACGTTGTTTCTGAATGCGGGAAAAGGTAAAGGTTTCATAAAGCCTATATCTAAAGCTCCTAAAGGAGCAGATGGCTACCTTTGGGATAAATGATATGAAACCACTCACCATCATACATATTTCATTTGGAAGCAGCTAGTGTATTCTCTCTTGAAGATATGCTCATATTCAACTCCTAAGAAACTTAGAGTTCCAAAGCTTGAAATCGTCATATATCTATTTCACAAGCTCTGAATGCGGTTTCTGGCATATGGGCATACCCCTGATAGAGTATCGGCCCACCATGAAACCTTTTCCTTTTGGATGAAATTTGAGTGTTGACTTTCAAAAAATGCGCACTCTGAAAAACTTTGTTTCTGAATGCGGGAAAAGTTAAAGTTTTTATAAGGCCAATATCTAAAGCTCCTAAAGGAGCACATGGCTACCTTTGGGATATATGATATGGAACCACTCACCATCATACATATTTCATTTTGGAGCAGCTAGTGTATTCTCTCTTGAAGATATGCTCATATTCAACTCCTAAGAAACTTAGAGTTCCAAAGCTTGAAATCGTCATATATCTATTTCACAAGCTCTGAATGCGGTTTCTGGCATATGGGCATACACCTGATAGAGTATCGGCCCACCATCAAACCTTTTCCTTTTGGATGAAATTTGAGTGTTGACTTTCAAGAAACGCACAGTTTGAAAAACGTTGTTTCTGAATGCGGGAAAAGGTAAAGGTTTCATAAAGCCTATATCTAAAGCTCCTAAAGGAGCAGATGGCTACCTTTGGGATATATGATATGGAACCACTCACCATCATACATATTTCATTTGGAAGCAGCTAGTGTATTCTCTCTTGAAGATATGCTCATATTCAACTCCTAAGAAACTTAGAGTTCCAAAGCTTGAAATCGTCATATATCTATTTCACAAGCTCTGAATGCGGTTTCTGGCATATGGGCATACCCCTGATAGAGTATCGGCCCACCATCAAACCTTTTCCTTTTGGATGAAATTTGAGTGTTGACTTTCCAAAAATGCGCACTCTGAAAAACTTTGTTTCTGAATGCGGGAAAAGTTAAAGTTTTTATAAGGCCAATATCTAAAGCTCCTAAAGGAGCACATGGCTACCTTTGGGATATATGATATGGAACCACTCACCATCATACATATTTCATTTTGGAGCAGCTAGTGTATTCTCTCTTGAAGATATGCTCATATTCAACTCCTAAGAAACTTAGAGTTCCAAAGCTTGAAATCGTCATATATCTATTTCACAAGCTCTGAATGCGGTTTCTGGCATATGGGCATACCCCTGATAGAGTATCGGCCCACCATCAAACCTTTTCCTTTTGGATGAAATTTGAGTGTTGACTTTCAAGAAACGCACAGTTTGAAAAACGTTGTTTCTGAATGCGGGAAAAGGTAAAGGTTTCATAAAGCCTATATCTAAAGCTCCTAAAGGAGCAGATGGCTACCTTTGGGATATATGATATGAAACCACTCACAATCATACATATTTCATTTGGAAGCAGCTAGTGTATTCTCTCTTGAAGATATGCTCATATTCAACTCCTAAGAAACTTAGAGTTCCAAAGCTTGAAATCGTCATATATCTATTTCACAAGCTCTGAATGCGGTTTCTGGCATATGGGCATACCCCTGATAGAGTATCGGCCCACCATCAAACCTTTTCCTTTTGGATGAAATTTGAGTGTTGACTTTCAAAAAATGCGCACTCTGAAAAACTTTGTTTCTGAATGCGGGAAAAGGTAAAGGTTTCATAAAGCCTATATCTAAAGCTCCTAAAGGAGCAGATGGCTACCTTTGGGATATATGATATGGAACCACTCACCATCATACATATTTCATTTGGAAGCAGCTAGTGTATTCTCTCTTGAAGATATGCTCATATTCAACTCCTAAGAAACTTAGAGTTCCAAAGCGTGAAATCGTCATATATCTATTTCACAAGCTCTGAATGCGGTTTCTGGCATATGGGCATACACCTGATAGAGTATCGGCCCACCATCAAACCTTTTCCTTTTGGATGAAATTTGAGTGTTGACTTTCAAAAAATGCGCACTCTGAAAAACTTTGTTTCTGAATGCGGGAAAAGTTAAAGTTTTTATAAGGCCTATATCTAAAGCTCCTAAAGGAGCACATGGCTACCTTTGGGATATATGATATGGAACCACTCACCATCATACATATTTCATTTTGGTGCAGCTAGTGTATTCTCTCTTGAAGATATGCTCATATTCAACTCCTAAGAAACTTAGAGTTCCAAAGCTTGAAATCGTCATATATCTATTTCACAAGCTCTGAATGCGGTTTCTGGCATATGGGCATACACCTGATAGAGTATCGGCCCACCATCAAACCTTTTCCTTTTGGATGAAATTTGAGTGTTGACTTTCAAGAAACGCACAGTTTGAAAAACGTTGTTTCTGAATGCGGGAAAAGGTAAAGGTTTCATAAAGCCTATATCTAAAGCTCCTAAAGGAGCAGATGGCTACCTTTGGGATATATGATATGAAACCACTCACCATCATACATATTTCATTTGGAAGCAGATAGTGTATTCTCTCTTGAAGATATGCTCATATTCAACTCCTAAGAAACTTAGAGTTCCAAAGCTTGAAATCGTCATATATCTATTTCACAAGCTCTGAATGCGGTTTCTGGCATATGGGCATACCCCTGATAGAGTATCGGCCCACCATCAAACCTTTTCCTTTTGGATGAAATTTGAGTGTTGACTTTCAAAAAATGCGCACTCTGAAAAACTTTGTTTCTGAATGCGGGAAAAGTTAAAGTTTTTATAAGGCCAATATCTAAAGCTCCTAAAAGAGCACATGGCTACCTTTGGGATATATGATATGAAACCACTCACCATCATACATATTTCATTTGGAAGCAGCTAGTGTATTCTCTCTTGAAGATATGCTCATATTCAACTCCTAAGAAACTTAGAGTTCCAAAGCTTGAAATCGTCATATATCTATTTCACAAGCTCTGAATGCGGTTTCTGGCATATGGGCATACCCCTGATAGAGTATGGGCCCACCATGAAACCTTTTCCTTTTGGATGAAATTTGAGTGTTGACTTTCAAAAAATGCGCACTCTGAAAAACTTTGTTTCTGAATGCGGGAAAAGGTAAAGGTTTCATAAAGCCTATATCTAAAGCTCCTAAAGGAGCAGATGGCTACCTTTGGGATATATGATATGGAACCACTCACCATCATACATATTTCATTTTGGAGCAGCTAGTGTATTCTCTCTTGAAGATATGCTCATATTCAACTCCTAAGAAACTTAGAGTTCCAAAGCGTGAAATCGTCATATATCTATTTCACAAGCTCTGAATGCGGTTTCTGGCATATGGGCATACACCTGATAGAGTATCGGCCCACCATCAAACCTTTTCCTTTTGGATGAAATTTGAGTGTTGACTTTCAAGAAACGCACAGTTTGAAAAACTTTGTTTCTGAATGCGGGAAAAGTTAAAGTTTTTATAAGGCCAATATCTAAAGCTCCTAAAGGAGCACATGGCAACCTTTGGGATATATGATATGAAACCACTCACCATCATACATATTTCATTTGGAAGCAGCTAGTGTATTCTCTCTTGAAGATATGCTCATATTCAACTCCTAAGAAACTTAGAGTTCCAAAGCTTGAAATCGTCATATATCTATTTCACAAGCTCTGAATGCGGTTTCTGGCATATGGGCATACCCCTGATAGAGTATCGGCCCACCATGAAACCTTTTCCTTTTGGATGAAATTTGAGTGTTGACTTTCAAAAAATGCGCACTCTGAAAAACTTTGTTTCTGAATGCGGGAAAAGGTAAAGGTTTCATAAAGCCTATATCTAAAGCTCCTAAAGGAGCAGATGGCTACCTTTGGGATATATGATATGGAACCACTCACCATCATACATATTTCATTTGGAAGCAGCTAGTGTATTCTCTCTTGAAGATATGCTCATATTCAACTCCTAAGAAACTTAGAGTTCCAAAGCGTGAAATCGTCATATATCTATTTCACAAGCTCTGAATGCGGTTTCTGGAATATGGGCATACACCTGATAGAGTATCGGCCCACCATCAAACCTTTTCCTTTTGGATGAAATTTGAGTGTTGACTTTCAAGAAACGCACAGTTTGAAAAACGTTGTTTCTGAATGCGGGAAAAGGTAAAGGTTTCATAAAGCCTATATCTAAAGCTCCTAAAGGAGCAGATGGCTACCTTTGGGATATATGATATGAAACCACTCACCATCATACATATTTCATTTGGAAGCAGATAGTGTATTCTCTCTTGAAGATATGCTCATATTCAACTCCTAAGAAACTTAGAGTTCCAAAGCTTGAAATCGTCATATATCTATTTCACAAGCTCTGAATGCGGTTTCTGGCATATGGGCATACCCCTGATAGAGTATCGGCCCACCATCAAACCTTTTCCTTTTGGATGAAATTTGAGTGTTGACTTTCAAAAAATGCGCACTCTGAAAAACTTTGTTTCTGAATGCGGGAAAAGTTAAAGTTTTTATAAGGCCAATATCTAAAGCTCCTAAAGGAGCACATGGCTACCTTTGGGATATATGATATGGAACCACTCACCATCATACATATTTCATTTTGGAGCAGCTAGTGTATTCTCTCTTGAAGATATGCTCATATTCAACTCCTAAGAAACTTAGAGTTCCAAAGCTTGAAATCGTCATATATCTATTTCACAAGCTCTGAATGCGGTTTCTGGCATATGGGCATACACCTGATAGAGTATCGGCCCACCATCAAACCTTTTCCTTTTGGAGGAAATTTGAGTGTTGACTTTCAAGAAACGCACAGTTTGAAAAACGTTGTTTCTGAATGCGGGAAAAGGTAAAGGTTTCATAAAGCCTATATCTAAAGCTCCTAAAGGAGCAGATGGCTACCTTTGGGATATATGATATGGAACCACTCACCATCATACATATTTCATTTGGAAGCAGCTAGTGTATTCTCTCTTGAAGATATGCTCATATTCAACTCCTAAGAAACTTAGAGTTCCAAAGCTTGAAATCGTCATATATCTATTTCACAATCTCTGAATGCGGTTTCTGGCATATGGGCATACCCCTGATAGAGTATCGGCCCACCATCAAACCTTTTCCTTTTGGATGAAATTTGAGTGTTGACTTTCAAAAAATGCGCACTCTGAAAAACTTTGTTTCTGAATGCGGGAAAAGTTAAAGTTTTTATAAGGCCAATATCTAAAGCTCCTAAAGGAGCACATGGCTACCTTTGGGATATATGATATGGAACCACTCACCATCATACATATTTCATTTTGGAGCAGCTAGTGTATTCTCTCTTGAAGATATGCTCATATTCAACTCCTAAGAAACTTAGAGTTCCAAAGCTTGAAATCGTCATATATCTATTTCACAAGCTCTGAATGCGGTTTCTGGCATATGGGCATACACCTGATAGAGTATCGGCCCACCATCAAACCTTTTCCTTTTGGATGAAATTTGAGTGTTGACTTTCAAAAAATGCGCACTCTGAAAAACTTTGTTTCTGAATGCGGGAAAAGTTAAAGTTTTTATAAGGCCTATATCTAAAGCTCCTAAAGGAGCACATGGCTACCTTCGGGATATATGATATGAAACCACTCACCATCATACATATTTCATTTGGAAGCAGCTAGTGTATTCTCTCTTGAAGATATGCTCATATTCAACTCCTAAGAAACTTAGAGTTCCAAAGCTTGAAATCGTCATATATCTATTTCACAAGCTCTGAATGCGGTTTCTGGCATATGGGCATACACCTGATAGAGTATCGGCCCACCATCAAACCTTTTCCTTTTGGATGAAATTTGAGTGTTGACTTTCAAGAAACGCACAGTTTGAAAAACGTTGTTTCTGAATGCGGGAAAAGGTAAAGGTTTCATAAAGCCTATATCTAAAGCTCCTAAAGGAGCAGATGGCTACCTTTGGGATATATGATATGAAACCACTCACCATCATACATATTTCATTTGGAAGCAGATAGTGTATTCTCTCTTGAAGATATGCTCATATTCAACTCCTAAGAAACTTAGAGTTCCAAAGCTTGAAATCGTCATATATCTATTTCACAAGCTCTGAATGCGGTTTCTGGCATATGGGCATACCCCTGATAGAGTATCGGCCCACCATCAAACCTTTTCCTTTTGGATGAAATTTGAGTGTTGACTTTCAAAAAATGCGCACTCTGAAAAACTTTGTTTCTGAATGCGGGAAAAGTTAAAGTTTTTATAAGGCCAATATCTAAAGCTCCTAAAAGAGCACATGGCTACCTTTGGGATATATGATATGAAACCACTCACCATCATACATATTTCATTTGGAAGCAGCTAGTGTATTCTCTCTTGAAGATATGCTCATATTCAACTCCTAAGAAACTTAGAGTTCCAAAGCTTGAAATCGTCATATATCTATTTCACAAGCTCTGAATGCGGTTTCTGGCATATGGGCATACCCCTGATAGAGTATGGGCCCACCATGAAACCTTTTCCTTTTGGATGAAATTTGAGTGTTGACTTTCAAAAAATGCGCACTCTGAAAAACTTTGTTTCTGAATGCGGGAAAAGGTAAAGGTTTCATAAAGCCTATATCTAAAGCTCCTAAAGGAGCAGATGGCTACCTTTGGGATATATGATATGGAACCACTCACCATCATACATATTTCATTTTGGAGCAGCTAGTGTATTCTCTCTTGAAGATATGCTCATATTCAACTCGTAAGAAACTTAGAGTTCCAAAGCGTGAAATCGTCATATATCTATTTCACAAGCTCTGAATGCGGTTTCTGGCATATGGGCATACACCTGATAGAGTATCGGCCCACCATCAAACCTTTTCCTTTTGGATGAAATTTGAGTGTTGACTTTCAAGAAACGCACAGTTTGAAAAACTTTGTTTCTGAATGCGGGAAAAGTTAAAGTTTTTATAAGGCCAATATCTAAAGCTCCTAAAGGAGCACATGGCTACCTTTGGGATATATGATATGAAACCACTCACCATCATACATATTTCATTTGGAAGCAGCTAGTGTATTCTCTCTTGAAGATATGCTCATATTCAACTCCTAAGAAACTTAGAGTTCCAAAGCTTGAAATCGTCATATATCTATTTCACAAGCTCTGAATGCGGTTTCTGGCATATGGGCATACCCCTGATAGAGTATCGGCCCACCATGAAACCTTTTCCTTTTGGATGAAATTTGAGTGTTGACTTTCAAAAAATGCGCACTCTGAAAAACTTTGTTTCTGAATGCGGGAAAAGGTAAAGGTTTCATAAAGCCTATATCTAAAGCTCCTAAAGGAGCAGATGGCTACCTTTGGGATATATGATATGGAACCACTCACCATCATACATATTTCATTTGGAAGCAGCTAGTGTATTCTCTCTTGAAGATATGCTCATATTCAACTCCTAAGAAACTTAGAGTTCCAAAGCTTGAAATCGTCATATGTCTATTTCACAAGCTCTGAATGCGGTTTCTGGCATATGGGCATACCCCTGATAGAGTATCGGCCCACCATCAAACCTTTTCCTTTTGGATGAAATTTGAGTGTTGACTTTCAAAAAATGCGCACTCTGAAAAACTTTGTTTCTGAATGCGGGAAAAGTTAAAGTTTTTATAAGGCCAATATCTAAAGCTCCTAAAGGAGCACATGGCTACCTTTGGGATATATGATATGGAACCACTCACCATCATACATATTTCATTTTGGAGCAGCTAGTGTATTCTCTCTTGAAGATATGCTCATATTCAACTCCTAAGAAACTTAGAGTTCCAAAGCTTGAAATCGTCATATATCTATTTCACAAGCTCTGAATGCGGTTTCTGGCATATGGGCATACCCCTGATAGAGTATCGGCCCACCATCAAACCTTTTCCTTTTGGATGAAATTTGAGTGTTGACTTTCAAAAAATGCGCACTCTGAAAAACTTTGTTTCTGAATGCGGGAAAAGTTAAAGTTTTTATAAGGCCAATATCTAAAGCTCCTAAAGGAGCACATGGCTACCTTTGGGATATATGATATGGAACCACTCACCATCATACATATTTCATTTTGGAGCAGCTAGTGTATTCTCTCTTGAAGATATGCTCATATTCAACTCCTAAGAAACTTAGAGTTCCAAAGCTTGAAATCGTCATATATCAATTTCACAAGCTCTGAATGCGGTTTCTGGCATATGGGCATACACCTGATAGAGTATCGGCCCACCATCAAACCTTTTCCTTTTGGATGAAATTTGAGTGTTGACTTTCAAGAAATGCACAGTTTGAAAAACGTTGTTTCTGAATGCGGGAAAAGGTAAAGGTTTCATAAAGCCTATATCTAAAGCTCCTAAAGGAGCAGATGGCTACCTTTGGGATATATGATATGAAACCACTCACCATCATACATATTTCATTTGGAAGCAGCTAGTGTATTCTCTCTTGAAGATATGCTCATATTCAACTCCTAAGAAACTTAGAGTTCCAAAGCTTGAAATCGTCATATATCTATTTCACAAGCTCTGAATGCGGTTTCTGGCATATGGGCATACCCCTGATAGAGTATCGGCCCACCATGAAACCTTTTCCTTTTGGATGAAATTTGAGTGTTGACTTTCAAAAAATGCGCACTCTGAAAAACTTTGTTTCTGAATGCGGGAAAAGTTAAAGTTTTTATAAGGCCTATATCTAAAGCTCCTAAAGGAGCACATGGCTACCTTTGGGATATATGATATGAAACCACTCACCATCATACATATTTCATTTGGAAGCAGCTAGTGTATTCTCTCTTGAAGATATGCTCATATTCAACTCCTAAGAAACTTAGAGTTCCAAAGCTTGAAATCGTCATATATCTATTTCACAAGCTCTGAATGCGGTTTCTGGCATATGGGCATACCCCTGATAGAGTATCGGCCCACCATGAAACCTTTTCCTTTTGGATGAAATTTGAGTGTTGACTTTCAAAAAATGCGCACTCTGAAAAACTTTGTTTCTGAATGCGGGAAAAGGTAAAGGTTTCATAAAGCCTATATCTAAAGCTCCTAAAGGAGCAGATGGCTACCTTTGGGATATATGATATGGAACCACTCACCATCATACATATTTCATTTGGAAGCAGCTAGTGTATTCTCTCTTGAAGATATGCTCATATTCAACTCCTAAGAAACTTAGAGTTCCAAAGCGTGAAATCGTCATATATCTATTTCACAAGCTCTGAATGCGGTTTCTGGCATATGGGCATACACCTGATAGAGTATCGGCCCACCATCAAACCTTTTCCTTTTGGATGAAATTTGAGTGTTGACTTTCAAGAAACGCACAGTTTGAAAAACGTTGTTTCTGAATGCGGGAAAAGGTAAAGGTTTCATAAAGCCTATATCTAAAGCTCCTAAAGGAGCAGATGGCTACCTTTGGGATATATGATATGAAACCACTCACCATCATACATATTTCATTTGGAAGCAGATAGTGTATTCTCTCTTGAAGATATGCTCATATTCAACTCCTAAGAAACTTAGAGTTCCAAAGCTTGAAATCGTCATATATCTATTTCACAAGCTCTGAATGCGGTTTCTGGCATATGGGCATACACCTGATAGAGTATCGGCCCACCATCAAACCTTTTCCTTTTGGATGAAATTTGAGTGTTGACTTTCAAGAAACGCACAGTTTGAAAAACTTTGTTTCTGAATGCGAGAAAAGTTAAAGTTTTTATAAGGCCAATATCTAAAGCTCCTAAAGGAGCACTTGGCTACCTTTGGGATATATGATATGGAACCACTCACCATCATACATATTTCATTTGGAAGCAGCTAGTGTATTCTCTCTTGAAGATATGCTCATATTCAACTCCTAAGAAACTTAGAGTTCCAAAGCGTGAAATCGTCATATATCTATTTCACAAGCTCTGAATGCGGTTTCTGGCATATGGGCATACACCTGATAGAGTATCGGCCCACCATCAAACCTTTTCCTTTTGGATGAAATTTGAGTGTTGACTTTCAAGAAACGCACAGTTTGAAAAACGTTGTTTCTGAATGCGGGAAAAGGTAAAGGTTTCATAAAGCCTATATCTAAAGCTCCTAAAGGAGCAGATGGCTACCTTTGGGATATATGATATGAAACCACTCACCATCATACATATTTCATTTGGAAGCAGATAGTGTATTCTCTCTTGAAGATATGCTCATATTCAACTCCTAAGAAACTTAGAGTTCCAAAGCTTGAAATCGTCATATATCTATTTCACAAGCTCTGAATGCGGTTTCTGGCATATGGGCATACACCTGATAGAGTATCGGCCCACCATCAAACCTTTTCCTTTTGGATGAAATTTGAGTGTTGACTTTCAAGAAACGCACAGTTTGAAAAACGTTGTTTCTGAATGCGGGAAAAGGTAAAGGTTTCATAAAGCCTATATCTAAAGCTCCTAAAGGAGCAGATGGCTACCTTTGGGATATATGATATGAAACCACTCACCATCATACATATTTCATTTGGAAGCAGATAGTGTATTCTCTCTTGAAGATATGCTCATATTCAACTCCTAAGAAACTTAGAGTTCCAAAGCTTGAAATCGTCATATATCTATTTCACAAGCTCTGAATGCGGTTTCTGGCATATGGGCATACACCTGATAGAGTATCGGCCCACCATCAAACCTTTTCCTTTTGGATGAAATTTGAGTGTTGACTTTCAAGAAACGCACAGTTTGAAAAACTTTGTTTCTGAATGCGAGAAAAGTTAAAGTTTTTATAAGGCCAATATCTAAAGCTCCTAAAGGAGCACTTGGCTACCTTTGGGATATATGATATGGAACCACTCACCATCATACATATTTCATTTGGAAGCAGCTAGTGTATTCTCTCTTGAAGATATGCTCATATTCAACTCCTAAGAAACTTAGAGTTCCAAAGCGTGAAATCGTCATATATCTATTTCACAAGCTCTGAATGCGGTTTCTGGCATATGGGCATACACCTGATAGAGTATCGGCCCACCATCAAACCTTTTCCTTTTGGATGAAATTTGAGTGTTGACTTTCAAGAAACGCACAGTTTGAAAAACGTTGTTTCTGAATGCGGGAAAAGGTAAAGGTTTCATAAAGCCTATATCTAAAGCTCCTAAAGGAGCAGATGGCTACCTTTGGGATATATGATATGAAACCACTCACCATCATACATATTTCATTTGGAAGCAGATAGTGTATTCTCTCTTGAAGATATGCTCATATTCAACTCCTAAGAAACTTAGAGTTCCAAAGCTTGAAATCGTCATATATCTATTTCACAAGCTCTGAATGCGGTTTCTGGCATATGGGCATACACCTGATAGAGTATCGGCCCACCATCAAACCTTTTCCTTTTGGATGAAATTTGAGTGTTGACTTTCAAGAAACGCACAGTTTGAAAAACTTTGTTTCTGAATGCGGGAAAAGTTAAAGTTTTTATAAGGCCAATATCTAAAGCTCCTAAAGGAGCACATGGCTACCTTTGGGATATATGATATGAAACCACTCACCATCATACATATTTCATTTGGAAGCAGCTAGTGTATTCTCTCTTGAAGATATGCTCATATTCAACTCCTAAGAAACTTAGAGTTCCAAAGCTTGAAATCGTCATATATCTATTTCACAAGCTCTGAATGCGGTTTCTGGCATATGGGCATACCCCTGATAGAGTATCGGCCCACCATGAAACCTTTTCCTTTTGGATGAAATTTGAGTGTTGACTTTCAAAAAATGCGCACTCTGAAAAACTTTGTTTCTGAATGCGGGAAAAGGTAAAGGTTTCATAAAGCCTATATCTAAAGCTCCTAAAGGAGCAGATGGCTACCTTTGGGATATATGATATGGAACCACTCACCATCATACATATTTCATTTGGAAGCAGCTAGTGTATTCTCTCTTGAAGATATGCTCATATTCAACTCCTAAGAAACTTAGAGTTCCAAAGCTTGAAATCGTCATATATCTATTTCACAAGCTCTGAATGCGGTTTCTGGAATATGGGCATACACCTGATAGAGTATCGGCCCACCATCAAACCTTTTCCTTTTGGATGAAATTTGAGTGTTGACTTTCAAGAAACGCACAGTTTGAAAAACGTTGTTTCTGAATGCGGGAAAAGGTAAAGGTTTCATAAAGCCTATATCTAAAGCTCCTAAAGGAGCAGATGGCTACCTTTGGGATATATGATATGAAACCACTCACCATCATACATATTTCATTTGGAAGCAGATAGTGTATTCTCTCTTGAAGATATGCTCATATTCAACTCCTAAGAAACTTAGAGTTCCAAAGCTTGAAATCGTCATATATCTATTTCACAAGCTCTGAATGCGGTTTCTGGCATATGGGCATACCCCTGATAGAGTATCGGCCCACCATCAAACCTTTTCCTTTTGGATGAAATTTGAGTGTTGACTTTCAAAAAATGCGCACTCTGAAAAACTTTGTTTCTGAATGCGGGAAAAGGTAAAGGTTTCATAAAGCCTATATCTAAAGCTCCTAAAGGAGCAGATGGCTACCTTTGGGATATATGATATGGAACCACTCACCATCATACATATTTCATTTGGAAGCAGCTAGTGTATTCTCTCTTGAAGATATGCTCATATTCAACTCCTAAGAAACTTAGAGTTCCAAAGCGTGAAATCGTCATATATCTATTTCACAAGCTCTGAATGCGGTTTCTGGCATATGGGCATACACCTGATAGAGTATCGGCCCACCATCAAACCTTTTCCTTTTGGATGAAATTTGAGTGTTGACTTTCAAAAAATGCGCACTCTGAAAAACTTTGTTTCTGAATGCGGGAAAAGTTAAAGTTTTTATAAGGCCTATATCTAAAGCTCCTAAAGGAGCACATGGCTACCTTTGGGATATATGATATGGAACCACTCACCATCATACATATTTCATTTTGGAGCAGCTAGTGTATTCTCTCTTGAAGATATGCTCATATTCAACTCCTAAGAAACTTAGAGTTCCAAAGCTTGAAATCGTCATATATCTATTTCACAAGCTCTGAATGCGGTTTCTGGCATATGGGCATACACCTGATAGAGTATCGGCCCACCATCAAACCTTTTCCTTTTGGATGAAATTTGAGTGTTGACTTTCAAGAAACGCACAGTTTGAAAAACGTTGTTTCTGAATGCGGGAAAAGGTAAAGGTTTCATAAAGCCTATATCTAAAGCTCCTAAAGGAGCAGATGGCTACCTTTGGGATAAATGATATGAAACCACTCACCATCATACATATTTCATTTGGAAGCAGCTAGTGTATTCTCTCTTGAAGATATGCTCATATTCAACTCCTAAGAAACTTAGAGTTCCAAAGCTTGAAATCGTCATATATCTATTTCACAAGCTCTGAATGCGGTTTCTGGCATATGGGCATACCCCTGATAGAGTATCGGCCCACCATCAAACCTTTTCCTTTTGGATGAAATTTGAGTGTTGACTTTCAAAAAAAGCGCACTCTGAAAAACGTTGTTTCTGAATGCGGGAAAAGGTAAAGGTTTCATAAAGCCTATATCTAAAGCTCCTAAAGGAGCAGATGGCTACCTTTGGGATATATGATATGGAACCACTCACCATCATACATATTTCATTTGGAAGCAGCTAGTGTATTCTCTCTTGAAGATATGCTCATATTCAACTCCTAAGAAACTTAGAGTTCCAAAGCGTGAAATCGTCATATATCTATTTCACAAGCTCTGAATGCGGTTTCTGGCATATGGGCATACACCTGATAGAGTATCGGCCCACCATCAAACCTTTTCCTTTTGGATGAAATTTGAGTGTTGACTTTCAAGAAACGCACAGTTTGAAAAACGTTGTTTCTGAATGCGGGAAAAGGTAAAGGTTTCATAAAGCCTATATCTAAAGCTCCTAAAAGAGCAGATGGCTACCTTTGGGATATATGATATGAAACCACTCACCATCATACATATTTCATTTGGAAGCAGCTAGTGTATTCTCTCTTGAAGATATGCTCATATTCAACTCCTAAGAAACTTAGAGTTCCAAAGCGTTAAAAATCGTCATATATCTATTTCACAAGCTCTGAATGCGGTTTCTGGCATATGGGCATACACCTGATAGAGTATCGGCCCACCATCAAACCTTTTCCTTTTGGATGAAATTTGAGTGTTGACTTTCAAAAAATGCGCACTCTGAAAAACTTTGTTTCTGAATGCGGGAAAAGGTAAAGGTTTCATAAAGCCTATATCTAAAGCTCCTAAAGGAGCAGATGGCTACCTTTGGGATATATGATATGGAACCACTCACCATCATACATATTTCATTTGGAAGCAGCTAGTGTATTCTCTCTTGAAGATATGCTCATATTCAACTCCTAAGAAACTTAGAGTTCCAAAGCGTGAAATCGTCATATATCTATTTCACAAGCTCTGAATGCGGTTTCTGGCATATGGGCATACACCTGATAGAGTATCGGCCCACCATCAAACCTTTTCCTTTTGGATGAAATTTGAGTGTTGACTTTCAAAAAATGCGCACTCTGAAAAACTTTGTTTCTGAATGCGGGAAAAGTTAAAGTTTTTATAAGGCCTATATCTAAAGCTCCTAAAGGAGCACATGGCTACCTTTGGGATATATGATATGGAACCACTCACCATCATACATATTTCATTTTGGAGCAGCTAGTGTATTCTCTCTTGAAGATATGCTCATATTCAACTCCTAAGAAACTTAGAGTTCCAAAGCTTGAAATCGTCATATATCTATTTCACAAGCTCTGAATGCGGTTTCTGGCATATGGGCATACACCTGATAGAGTATCGGCCCACCATCAAACCTTTTCCTTTTGGATGAAATTTGAGTGTTGACTTTCAAGAAACGCACAGTTTGAAAAACGTTGTTTCTGAATGCGGGAAAAGGTAAAGGTTTCATAAAGCCTATATCTAAAGCTCCTAAAGGAGCAGATGGCTACCTTTGGGATAAATGATATGAAACCACTCACCATCATACATATTTCATTTGGAAGCAGCTAGTGTATTCTCTCTTGAAGATATGCTCATATTCAACTCCTAAGAAACTTAGAGTTCCAAAGCTTGAAATCGTCATATATCTATTTCACAAGCTCTGAATGCGGTTTCTGGCATATGGGCATACCCCTGATAGAGTATCGGCCCACCATCAAACCTTTTCCTTTTGGATGAAATTTGAGTGTTGACTTTCAAAAAAAGCGCACTCTGAAAAACGTTGTTTCTGAATGCGGGAAAAGGTAAAGGTTTCATAAAGCCTATATCTAAAGCTCCTAAAGGAGCAGATGGCTACCTTTGGGATATATGATATGGAACCACTCACCATCATACATATTTCATTTGGAAGCAGCTAGTGTATTCTCTCTTGAAGATATGCTCATATTCAACTCCTAAGAAACTTAGAGTTCCAAAGCGTGAAATCGTCATATATCTATTTCACAAGCTCTGAATGCGGTTTCTGGCATATGGGCATACACCTGATAGAGTATCGGCCCACCATCAAACCTTTTCCTTTTGGATGAAATTTGAGTGTTGACTTTCAAGAAACGCACAGTTTGAAAAACGTTGTTTCTGAATGCGGGAAAAGGTAAAGGTTTCATAAAGCCTATATCTAAAGCTCCTAAAAGAGCAGATGGCTACCTTTGGGATATATGATATGAAACCACTCACCATCATACATATTTCATTTGGAAGCAGCTAGTGTATTCTCTCTTGAAGATATGCTCATATTCAACTCCTAAGAAACTTAGAGTTCCAAAGCTTGAAATCGTCATATATCTATTTCACAAGCTCTGAATGCGGTTTCTGGCATATGGGCATACCCCTGATAGAGTATCGGCCCACCATGAAACCTTTTCCTTTTGGATGAAATTTGAGTGTTGACTTTCAAAAAATGCGCACTCTGAAAAACTTTGTTTCTGAATGCGGGAAAAGGTAAAGGTTTCATAAAGCCTATATCTAAAGCTCCTAAAGGAGCAGATGACTACCTTTGGGATATATGATATGGAACCACTCACCATCATACATATTTCATTTGGAAGCAGCTAGTGTATTCTCTCTTGAAGATATGCTCATATTCAACTCCTAAGAAACTTAGAGTTCCAAAGCGTTAAAAATCGTCATATATCTATTTCACAAGCTCTGAATGCGGTTTCTGGCATATGGGCATACACCTGATAGAGTATCGGCCCACCATCAAACCTTTTCCTTTTGGATGAAATTTGAGTGTTGACTTTCAAGAAACGCACAGTTTGAAAAACGTTGTTTCTGAATGCGGGAAAAGGTAAAGGTTTCATAAAGCCTATATCTAAAGCTCCTAAAGGAGCAGATGGCTACCTTTGGGATATATGATATGAAACCACTCACCATCATACATATTTCATTTGGAAGCAGATAGTGTATTCTCTCTTGAAGATATGCTCATATTCAACTCCTAAGAAACTTAGAGTTCCAAAGCTTGAAATCGTCATATATCTATTTCACAAGCTCTGAATGCGGTTTCTGGCATATGGGCATACACCTGATAGAGTATCGGCCCACCATCAAACCTTTTCCTTTTGGATGAAATTTGAGTGTTGACTTTCAAAAAATGCGCACTCTGAAAAACTTTGTTTCTGAATGCGGGAAAAGTTAAAGTTTTTATAAGGCCAATATCTAAAGCTCCTAAAGGAGCACATGGCTACCTTTGGGATATATGATATGAAACCACTCACCATCATACATATTTCATTTTGGAGCAGCTAGTGTATTCTCTTTTGAAGATATGCTCATATTCAACTCCTAAGAAACTTAGAGTTCCAAAGCTTGAAATCGTCATATATCTATTTCACAAGCTCTGAATGCGGTTTCTGGCATATGGGCATACCCCTGATAGAGTATCGGCCCACCATGAAACCTTTTCCTTTTGGATGAAATTTGAGTGTTGACTTTCAAAAAATGCGCACTCTGAAAAACGTTGTTTCTGAATGCGGGAAAAGTTAAAGGTTTCATAAAGCCTATATCTAAAGCTCCTAAAAGAGTAGATGGCTACCTTTGGGATATGTGATATGGAACCACTCACCATCATACATATTTCATTTTGGAGCAGCTAGTGTATTCTCTCTTGAAGATATGCTCATATTCAACTCCTAAGAAACTTAGAGTTCCAAAGCTTGAAATCGTCATATATCTATTTCACAAGCTCTGAATGCGGTTTCTGGCATATGGGCATACCCCTGATAGAGTATCGGCCCACCATCAAACCTTTTCCTTTTGGATGAAATATGAGTGTTGACTTTCAAAAAATGCGCACTCTGAAAAACTTTGTTTCTGAATGCGGGAAAAGTTAAAGTTTTTTAAGGCCTATATCTAAAGCTCCTAAAAGAGCACATGGCTACCTTTGGGATATATGATATGGAACCACTCACCATCATACATATTTCATTTGGAAGCAGCTAGTGTATTCTCTCTTGAAGATATGCTCATATTCAACTCCTAAGAAACTTAGAGTTCCAAAGCGTGAAATCGTCATATATCTATTTCACAAGCTCTGAATGCGGTTTCTGGCATATGGGCATACACCTGATAGAGAATCGGCCCACCATCAAACCTTTTCCTTTTGGATGAAATTTGAGTGTTGACTTTCAAGAAACGCACAGTTTGAAAAACGTTGTTTCTGAATGCGGGAAAAGGTAAAGGTTTCATAAAGCCTATATCTAAAGCTCCTAAAGGAGCAGATGGCTACCTTTGGGATATATGATATGGAACCACTCACCATCATACATATTTCATTTGGAAGCAGCTAGTGTATTCTCTCTTGAAGATATGCTCATATTCAACTCCTAAGAAACTTAGAGTTCCAAAGCGTGAAATCGTCATATATCTATTTCACAAGCTCTGAATGCGGTTTCTGGCATATGGGCATACACCTGATAGAGTATCGGCCCACCATCAAACCTTTTCCTTTTGGATGAAATTTGAGTGTTGACTTTCAAGAAACGCACAGTTTGAAAAACGTTGTTTCTGAATGCGGGAAAAGGTAAAGGTTTCATAAAGCCTATATCTAAAGCTCCTAAAAGAGCAGATGGCTACCTTTGGGATATATGATATGAAACCACTCACCATCATACATATTTCATTTGGAAGCAGCTAGTGTATTCTCTCTTGAAGATATGCTCATATTCAACTCCTAAGAAACTTAGAGTTCCAAAGCTTGAAATCGTCATATATCTATTTCACAAGCTCTGAATGCGGTTTCTGGCATATGGGCATACCCCTGATAGAGTATCGGCCCACCATGAAACCTTTTCCTTTTGGATGAAATTTGAGTGTTGACTTTCAAAAAATGCGCACTCTGAAAAACTTTGTTTCTGAATGCGGGAAAAGGTAAAGGTTTCATAAAGCCTATATCTAAAGCTCCTAAAGGAGCAGATGACTACCTTTGGGATATATGATATGGAACCACTCACCATCATACATATTTCATTTGGAAGCAGCTAGTGTATTCTCTCTTGAAGATATGCTCATATTCAACTCCTAAGAAACTTAGAGTTCCAAAGCGTTAAAAATCGTCATATATCTATTTCACAAGCTCTGAATGCGGTTTCTGGCATATGGGCATACACCTGATAGAGTATCGGCCCACCATCAAACCTTTTCCTTTTGGATGAAATTTGAGTGTTGACTTTCAAGAAACGCACAGTTTGAAAAACGTTGTTTCTGAATGCGGGAAAAGGTAAAGGTTTCATAAAGCCTATATCTAAAGCTCCTAAAGGAGCAGATGGCTACCTTTGGGATATATGATATGAAACCACTCACCATCATACATATTTCATTTGGAAGCAGATAGTGTATTCTCTCTTGAAGATATGCTCATATTCAACTCCTAAGAAACTTAGAGTTCCAAAGCTTGAAATCGTCATATATCTATTTCACAAGCTCTGAATGCGGTTTCTGGCATATGGGCATACACCTGATAGAGTATCGGCCCACCATCAAACCTTTTCCTTTTGGATGAAATTTGAGTGTTGACTTTCAAAAAATGCGCACTCTGAAAAACTTTGTTTCTGAATGCGGGAAAAGTTAAAGTTTTTATAAGGCCAATATCTAAAGCTCCTAAAGGAGCACATGGCTACCTTTGGGATATATGATATGAAACCACTCACCATCATACATATTTCATTTTGGAGCAGCTAGTGTATTCTCTTTTGAAGATATGCTCATATTCAACTCCTAAGAAACTTAGAGTTCCAAAGCTTGAAATCGTCATATATCTATTTCACAAGCTCTGAATGCGGTTTCTGGCATATGGGCATACCCCTGATAGAGTATCGGCCCACCATGAAACCTTTTCCTTTTGGATGAAATTTGAGTGTTGACTTTCAAAAAATGCGCACTCTGAAAAACGTTGTTTCTGAATGCGGGAAAAGTTAAAGGTTTCATAAAGCCTATATCTAAAGCTCCTAAAAGAGTAGATGGCTACCTTTGGGATATGTGATATGGAACCACTCACCATCATACATATTTCATTTTGGAGCAGCTAGTGTATTCTCTCTTGAAGATATGCTCATATTCAACTCCTAAGAAACTTAGAGTTCCAAAGCTTGAAATCGTCATATATCTATTTCACAAGCTCTGAATGCGGTTTCTGGCATATGGGCATACCCCTGATAGAGTATCGGCCCACCATCAAACCTTTTCCTTTTGGATGAAATATGAGTGTTGACTTTCAAAAAATGCGCACTCTGAAAAACTTTGTTTCTGAATGCGGGAAAAGTTAAAGTTTTTTAAGGCCTATATCTAAAGCTCCTAAAAGAGCACATGGCTACCTTTGGGATATATGATATGGAACCACTCACCATCATACATATTTCATTTGGAAGCAGCTAGTGTATTCTCTCTTGAAGATATGCTCATATTCAACTCCTAAGAAACTTAGAGTTCCAAAGCGTGAAATCGTCATATATCTATTTCACAAGCTCTGAATGCGGTTTCTGGCATATGGGCATACACCTGATAGAGAATCGGCCCACCATCAAACCTTTTCCTTTTGGATGAAATTTGAGTGTTGACTTTCAAGAAACGCACAGTTTGAAAAACGTTGTTTCTGAATGCGGGAAAAGGTAAAGGTTTCATAAAGCCTATATCTAAAGCTCCTAAAGGAGCAGATGGCTACCTTTGGGATATATGATATGAAACCACTCACCATCATACATATTTCATTTGGAAGCAGATAGTGTATTCTCTCTTGAAGATATGCTCATATTCAACTCCTAAGAAACTTAGAGTTCCAAAGCTTGAAATCGTCATATATCTATTTCACAAGCTCTGAATGCGGTTTCTGGCATATGGGCATACACCTGATAGAGTATCGGCCCACCATCAAACCTTTTCCTTTTGGATGAAATTTGAGTGTTGACTTTCAAAAAATGCGCACTCTGAAAAACTTTGTTTCTGAATGCGGGAAAAGTTAAAGTTTTTATAAGGCCAATATCTAAAGCTCCTAAAGGAGCACATGGCTACCTTTGGGATATATGATATGAAACCACTCACCATCATACATATTTCATTTTGGAGCAGCTAGTGTATTCTCTCTTGAAGATATGCTCATATTCAACTCCTAAGAAACTTAGAGTTCCAAAGCTTGAAATCGTCATATATCTATTTCACAAGCTCTGAATGCGGTTTCTGGCATATGGGCATACCCCTGATAGAGTATCGGCCCACCATGAAACCTTTTCCTTTTGGATGAAATTTGAGTGTTGACTTTCAAAAAATGCGCACTCTGAAAAACGTTGTTTCTGAATGCGGGAAAAGGTAAAGGTTTCATAAAGCCTATATCTAAAGCTCCTAAAAGAGTAGATGGCTACCTTTGGGATATGTGATATGGAACCACTCACCATCATACATATTTCATTTTGGAGCAGCTAGTGTATTCTCTCTTGAAGATATGCTCATATTCAACTCCTAAGAAACTTAGAGTTCCAAAGCTTGAAATCGTCATATATCTATTTCACAAGCTCAGAATGCGGTTTCTGGCATATGGGCATACCCCTGATAGAGTATCGGCCCACCATCAAACCTTTTCCTTTTGGATGAAATATGAGTGTTGACTTTCAAAAAATGCGCACTCTGAAAAACTTTGTTTCTGAATGCGGGAAAAGTTAAAGTTTTTATAAGGCCTATATCTAAAGCTCCTAAAAGAGCACATGGCTACCTTTGGGATATATGATATGGAACCACTCACCATCATACATATTTCATTTGGAAGCAGCTAGTGTATTCTCTCTTGAAGATATGCTCATATTCAACTCCTAAGAAACTTAGAGTTCCAAAGCTTGAAATCGTCATAAATCTATTTCACAAGCTCTGAATGCGGTTTCTGGCATATGGGCATACCCCTGATAGAGTATCGGCCCACCATGAAACCTTTTCCTTTTGGATGAAATTTGAGTGTTGACTTTCAAAAAATGCGCACTCTGAAAAACTTTGTTTCTGAATGCGTGAAAAGGTAAAGGTTTCATAAAGCCTATATCTAAAGCTCCTAAAGGAGCAGATGGCTACCTTTGGGATATATGATATGGAACCACTCACCATCATACATATTTCATTTGGAAGCAGCTAGTGTATTCTCTCTTGAAGATATGCTCATATTCAACTCCTAAGAAACTTAGAGTTCCAAAGCGTGAAATCGTCATATATCTATTTCACAAGCTCTGAATGCGGTTTCTGGCATATGGGCATACACCTGATAGAGTATCGGCCCACCATCAAACCTTTTCCTTTTGGATGAAATTTGAGTGTTGACTTTCAAGAAACGCACAGCTTGAAAAACGTTGTTTCTGAATGCGGGAAAAGGTAAAGGTTTCATAAAGCCTATATCTAAAGCTCCTAAAGGAGCAGATGGCTACCTTTGGGATATATGATATGAAACCACTCACCATCATACATATTTCATTTGGAAGCAGATAGTGTATTCTCTCTTGAAGATATGCTCATATTCAACTCCTAAGAAACTTAGAGTTCCAAAGCTTGAAATCGTCATATATCTATTTCACAAGCTCTGAATGCGGTTTCTGGCATATGGGCATACACCTGATAGAGTATCGGCCCACCATCAAACCTTTTCCTTTTGGATGAAATTTGAGTGTTGACTTTCAAGAAACGCACAGTTTGAAAAACGTTGTTTCTGAATGCGGGAAAAGGTAAAGGTTTCATAAAGCCTATATCTAAAGCTCCTAAAGGAGCAGATGGCTACCTTTGGGATATATGATATGAAACCACTCACCATCATACATATTTCATTTGGAAGCAGATAGTGTATTCTCTCTCGAAGATATGCTCATATTCAACTCCTAAGAAACTTAGAGTTCCAAAGCTTGAAATCGTCATATATCTATTTCACAAGCTCTGAATGCGGTTTCTGGCATATGGGCATACCCCTGATAGAGTATCGGCCCACCATGAAACCTTTTCCTTTTGGATGAAATTTGAGTGTTGACTTTCAAAAAATGCGCACTCTGAAAAACGTTGTTTCTGAATGCGGGAAAAGGTAAAGGTTTCATAAAGCCTATATCTAAAGCTCCTAAAAGAGTAGATGGCTACCTTTGGGATATGTGATATGGAACCACTCACCATCATACATATTTCATTTTGGAGCAGCTAGTGTATTCTCTCTTGAAGATATGCTCATATTCAACTCCTAAGAAACTTAGAGTTCCAAAGCTTGAAATCGTCATATATCTATTTCACAAGCTCTGAATGCGGTTTCTGGCATATGGGCATACCCCTGATAGAGTATCGGCCCACCATCAAACCTTTTCCTTTTGGATGAAATATGAGTGTTGACTTTCAAAAAATGCGCACTCTGAAAAACTTTGTTTCTGAATGCGGGAAAAGTTAAAGTTTTTATAAGGCCTATATCTAAAGCTCCTAAAAGAGCACATGGCTACCTTTGGGATATATGATATGGAACCACTCACCATCATACATATTTCATTTTGGAGCAGCTAGTGTATTCTCTCTTGAAGATATGCTCATATTCAACTCCTAAGAAACTTAGAGTTCCAAAGCTTGAAATCGTCATATATCTATTTCACAAGCTCTGAATGCGGTTTCTGGCATATGGGCATACCCCTGATAGAGTATCGGCCCACCATCAAACCTTTTCCTTTTGGATGAAATTTGAGTGTTGACTTTCAAAAAATGCGCACTCTGAAAAACTTTGTTTCTGAATGCGGGAAAAGTTAAAGTTTTTATAAGGCCTATATCTAAAGCTCCTAAAGGAGCACATGGCTACCTTTGGGATATATGATATGGAACCACTCACCATCATACATATTTCATTTTGGAGCAGCTAGTGTATTCTCTCTTGAAGATATGCTCATATTCAACTCCTAAGAAACTTAGAGTTCCAAAGCTTGAAATCGTCATATATCTATTTCACAAGCTCTGAATGCGGTTTCTGGCATATGGGCATACACCTGATAGAGTATCGGCCCACCATCAAACCTTTTCCTTTTGGATGAAATTTGAGTGTTGACTTTCAAGAAACGCACAGTTTGAAAAACGTTGTTTCTGAATGCGGGAAAAGGTAAAGGTTTCATAAAGCCTATATCTAAAGCTCCTAAAGGAGCAGATGGCTACCTTTGGGATATATGATATGAAACCACTCACCATCATACATATTTCATTTGGAAGCAGCTAGTGTATTCTCTCTTGAAGATATGCTCATATTCAACACCTAAGAAACTTAGAGTTCCAAAGCTTGAAATCGTCATATATCTATTTCACAAGCTCTGAATGCGGTTTCTGGCATATGGGCATACACCTGATAGAGTATCGGCCCACCATGAAACCTTTTCCTTTTGGATGAAATTTGAGTGTTGACTTTCAAAGCAGTCGCTGAAGCAAAAACCCGGGTATGGGAGGAGTTCGGGGAGGCTATGGAGAAGGACTTTCGGTTGGCCTCGAGGAAGTTCTGGCAAACCATCCGACGACTCAGAAAGGGAAAGCAGGGCTTGTCTCAGGCTGTTTTCAGCAGGGGAGGAGAACTGCTGACCCGGACTGGGGATATTGTCGGGCGGTGGAAAGAGCACTTCGAGGAGCTCCTGAACCCGAACAACACGTCCTCTGTGGAAGAGGCAGAGCCTGAAGACTCGGGGGAATCTGCACCTATATCCCTGGCAGAAGTTGCTGAGGTAGTCAAAAAGCTCCTCAGTGGCAAGTCGCCGGGTGTAGATGAGATTCGCCCTGAGATGCTGAAGGCTCTGGACATTGTTGGGCTGTCTTGGCTGACACGCCTCTTCAGTGTCGCGTGGAGATCGGGGACAGTACCTGTAGAGTGGCAGACCGGGGTGGTGGTCCCCATTTTCAAGAAGGGGGACCGGAGGGTGTGCTCCAATTACCGGGGTATCACACTCCTCAGCCTCCCTGGGAAAGCTTACTCTAGGGTACTGGAAAGGAGGCTCCGACCGACGGTCGAACCTCGGATTCAGGAGGAGCAATGTGGCTTCCGTCCTGGCCGTGGAACAGTGGACCAGCTCTTTACCTTGGCAGGGTTGCTGGCGGGGTCATGGGAGTTTGCCCATCCAGTCCACATGTGCTTTGTGGACTTGGAGAAGGCTTTCGACCGTGTCCCCCGGGGAACCCTGTGGGGTGTACTGCGGGAGTATGGGGTACCGGGGCCGTTGTTACGAGCCATCAGGTCCCTGTATAACCAAAGTGAGAGCTGTGTCCGCATTCTCGGCACAAAGTCAAGCACGTTTCCGGTGGGTGTTGGACTCCGCCAAGGTTGCCCCTTGTCACCGGTCCTGTTTGTGGTATTCATGGACAGGATCTCAAGGCGCAGCCGAGGTGAGGAGAGTGTCCGGTTTGGTGACCTCAGAATCGCATCTCTGCTTTTTGCGGATGATGTGGTTCTGCTGGCTTCATCGGACCGTGACCTTCAGCACGCACTGGAGCGGTTTGCAGCCGAGTGTGAAGCGGCCGGGATGAGAGTCAGCACCTCCAAGTCCGAGGCCATGGTTCTCTGCCGGAAAACGGTGGATTGCTCCCTCCGGGTTGGGAACGAGTCTTTGCCCCAAGTGAAGGAGTTCAAGTATCTCGGGGTCTTGTTCACGAGTGAGGGTAGAAGGGAGCGTGAGATCGACAGGCGGATCGGTGCAGCGTCAGCAGTAATGCGGGCGTTGCACCGGACCGTTGTGGTGAAGAAGGAGCTGAGCCGGAAGGCGAAGCTCTCGATTTACTGGTCGATCTACGTCCCAACCCTCACCTATGGTCACGAGCTTTGGGTAGTGACCGAAAGAACGAGATCGCGTATACAAGCGGCCGAAATGAGCTTCCTCCGTAGGGTGGCCGGGCTCAGCCTTAGAGATAGGGTGAGGAGCTCGGACATCCGGAGGGAGCTCGGAGTAGAGCCGCTGCTCCTTCGCATCGAAAGGAGCCAATTGAGGTGGTTCGGGCATCTCATCAGGATGCCTCCCGGGCGCCTCCCTTTGGAGGTTTTCCGGGCTCGTCCAACTGGGCGGAGACCCCGAGGGAGACCCAGAGCCCGCTGGAGAGATTATATATCTCTCCTGGCCAGGGAACGCCTCGGGATCCCCCAGGAGGAGCTAGAATGCGTTGCTGGGGAGAGGGACGCCTGGAATACCCGGCTTTGCCTACTGCCCCCGCGACCCGACTCCGGATAAGCGGGTGACGATGGATGGATGGATGGATGGACTTTCAAAAAATGCGCACTCTGAAAAACGTTGTTTCTGAATGCGGGAAAAGGTAAAGGTTTCATAAAGCCTATATCTAAAGCTCCTAAAAGAGTAGATGGCTACCTTTGGGATATGTGATATGGAACCACTCACCATCATACATATTTCATTTTGGAGCAGCTAGTGTATTCTCTCTTGAAGATATGCTCATATTCAACTCCTAAGAAACTTAGAGTTCCAAAGCTTGAAATCGTCATATATCTATTTCACAAGCTCTGAATGCGGTTTCTGGCATATGGGCATACCCCTGATAGAGTATCGGCCCACCATCAAACCTTTTCCTTTTGGATGAAATTTGAGTGTTGACTTTCAAAAAATGCGCACTCTGAAAAACTTTGTTTCTGAATGCGGGAAAAGGTAAAGGTTTCATAAAGCCTATATCTAAAGCTCCTAAAGGAGCAGATGGCTACCTTTGGGATATATGATATGGAACCACTCACCATCATACATATTTCATTTGGAAGCAGCTAGTGTATTCTCTCTTGAAGATATGCTCATATTCAACTCCTAAGAAACTTAGAGTTCCAAAGCGTGAAATCGTCATATATCTATTTCACAAGCTCTGAATGCGGTTTCTGGCATATGGGCATACACCTGATAGAGTATCGGCCCACCATCAAACCTTTTCCTTTTGGATGAAATTTGAGTGTTGACTTTCAAGAAACGCACAGCTTGAAAAACGTTGTTTCTGAATGCGGGAAAAGGTAAAGGTTTCATAAAGCCTATATCTAAAGCTCCTAAAGGAGCAGATGGCTACCTTTGGGATATATGATATGAAACCACTCACCATCATACATATTTCATTTGGAAGCAGATAGTGTATTCTCTCTTGAAGATATGCTCATATTCAACTCCTAAGAAACTTAGAGTTCCAAAGCTTGAAATCGTCATATATCTATTTCACAAGCTCTGAATGCGGTTTCTGGCATATGGGCATACCCCTGATAGAGTATCGGCCCACCATCAAACCTTTTCCTTTTGGATGAAATTTGAGTGTTGACTTTCAAAAAATGCGCACTCTGAAAAACTTTGTTTCTGAATGCGGGAAAAGTTAAAGTTTTTATAAGGCCTATATCTAAAGCTCCTAAAGGAGCACATGGCTACCTTTGGGATATATGATATGGAACCACTCACCATCATACATATTTCATTTTGGAGCAGCTAGTGTATTCTCTCTTGAAGATATGCTCATATTCAACTCCTAAGAAACTTAGAGTTCCAAAGCTTGAAATCGTCATATATCTATTTCACAAGCTCTGAATGCGGTTTCTGGCATATGGGCATACACCTGATAGAGTATCGGCCCACCATCAAACCTTTTCCTTTTGGATGAAATTTGAGTGTTGACTTTCAAGAAACGCACAGTTTGAAAAACGTTGTTTCTGAATGCGGGAAAAGGTAAAGGTTTCATAAAGCCTATATCTAAAGCTCCTAAAGGAGCACATGGCTACCTTTGGGATATATGATATGGAACCACTCACCATCATACATATTTCATTTTGGAGCAGCTAGTGTATTCTCTCTTGAAGATATGCTCATATTCAACTCCTAAGAAACTTAGAGTTCCAAAGCTTGAAATCGTCATATATCTATTTCACAAGCTCTGAATGCGGTTTCTGGCATATGGGCATACACCTGATAGAGTATCGGCCCACCATCAAACCTTTTCCTTTTGGATGAAATTTGAGTGTTGACTTTCAAGAAACGCACAGTTTGAAAAACGTTGTTTCTGAATGCGGGAAAAGGTAAAGGTTTCATAAAGCCTATATCTAAAGCTCCTAAAAGAGTAGATGGCTACCTTTGGGATATGTGATATGGAACCACTCACCATCATACATATTTCATTTTGGAGCAGCTAGTGTATTCTCTCTTGAAGATATGCTCATATTCAACTCCTAAGAAACTTAGAGTTCCAAAGCTTGAAATCGTCATATATCTATTTCACAAGCTCTGAATGCGGTTTCTGGCATATGGGCATACCCCTGATAGAGTATCGGCCCACCATCAAACCTTTTCCTTTTGGATGAAATATGAGTGTTGACTTTCAAAAAATGCGCACTCTGAAAAACTTTGTTTCTGAATGCGGGAAAAGTTAAAGTTTTTATAAGGCCTATATCTAAAGCTCCTAAAGGAGCACATGGCTACCTTTGGGATATATGATATGGAACCACTCACCATCATACATATTTCATTTTGGAGCAGCTAGTGTATTCTCTCTTGAAGATATGCTCATATTCAACTCCTAAGAAACTTAGAGTTCCAAAGCTTGAAATCGTCATATATCTATTTCACAAGCTCTGAATGCGGTTTCTGGCATATGGGCATACACCTGATAGAGTATCGGCCCACCATCAAACCTTTTCCTTTTGGATGAAATTTGAGTGTTGACTTTCAAGAAACGCACAGTTTGAAAAACGTTGTTTCTGAATGCGGGAAAAGGTAAAGGTTTCATAAAGCCTATATCTAAAGCTCCTAAAAGAGTAGATGGCTACCTTTGGGATATGTGATATGGAACCACTCACCATCATACATATTTCATTTTGGAGCAGCTAGTGTATTCTCTCTTGAAGATATGCTCATATTCAACTCCTAAGAAACTTAGAGTTCCAAAGCTTGAAATCGTCATATATCTATTTCACAAGCTCTGAATGCGGTTTCTGGCATATGGGCATACCCCTGATAGAGTATCGGCCCACCATCAAACCTTTTCCTTTTGGATGAAATATGAGTGTTGACTTTCAAAAAATGCGCACTCTGAAAAACTTTGTTTCTGAATGCGGGAAAAGTTAAAGTTTTTATAAGGCCTATATCTAAAGCTCCTAAAAGAGCACATGGCTACCTTTGGGATATATGATATGGAACCACTCACCATCATACATATTTCATTTTGGAGCAGCTAGTGTATTCTCTCTTGAAGATATGCTCATATTCAACTCCTAAGAAACTTAGAGTTCCAAAGCTTGAAATCGTCATATATCTATTTCACAAGCTCTGAATGCGGTTTCTGGCATATGGGCATACCCCTGATAGAGTATCGGCCCACCATGAAACCTTTTCCTTTTGGATGAAATTTGAGTGTTGACTTTCAAAAAATGCGCACTCTGAAAAACTTTGTTTCTGAATGCGGGAAAAGGTAAAGGTTTCATAAAGCCTATATCTAAAGCTCCTAAAGGAGCAGATGGCTACCTTTGGGATATATGATATGGAACCACTCACCATCATACATATTTCATTTGGAAGCAGCTAGTGTATTCTCTCTTGAAGATATGCTCATATTCAACTCCTAAGAAACTTAGAGTTCCAAAGCGTGAAATCGTCATATATCTATTTCACAAGCTCTGAATGCGGTTTCTGGCATATGGGCATACACCTGATAGAGTATCGGCCCACCATCAAACCTTTTCCTTTTGGATGAAATTTGAGTGTTGACTTTTAAGAAACGCACAGCTTGAAAAACGTTGTTTCTGAATGCGGGAAAAGGTAAAGGTTTCATAAAGCCTATATCTAAAGCTCCTAAAGGAGCAGATGGCTACCTTTGGGATATATGATATGAAACCACTCACCATCATACATATTTCATTTGGAAGCAGATAGTGTATTCTCTCTTGAAGATATGCTCATATTCAACTCCTAAGAAACTTAGAGTTCCAAAGCTTGAAATCGTCATATATCTATTTCACAAGCTCTGAATGCGGTTTCTGGCATATGGGCATACCCCTGATAGAGTATCGGCCCACCATCAAACCTTTTCCTTTTGGATGAAATTTGAGTGTTGACTTTCAAAAAATGCGCACTCTGAAAAACTTTGTTTCTGAATGCGGGAAAAGTTAAAGTTTTTATAAGGCCTATATCTAAAGCTCCTAAAGGAGCACATTGTTTCTGAATGCGGGAAAAGGTAAAGGTTTCATAAAGCCTATATCTAAAGCTCCTAAAAGAGCACATGGCTACCTTTGGGATATGTGATATGGAACCACTCACCATCATACATATTTCATTTTGGAGCAGCTAGTGTATTCTCTCTTGAAGATATGCTCATATTCAACTCCTAAGAAACTTAGAGTTCCAAAGCTTGAAATCGTCATATATCTATTTCACAAGCTCTGAATGCGGTTTCTGGCATATGGGCATACACCTGATAGAGTATCGGCCCACCATCAAACCTTTTCCTTTTGGATGAAATTTGAGTGTTGACTTTCAAGAAACGCACAGTTTGAAAAACGTTGTTTCTGAATGCGGGAAAAGGTAAAGGTTTCATAAAGCCTATATCTAAAGCTCCTAAAGGAGCAGATGGCTACCTTTGGGATATATGATATGAAACCACTCACCATCATACATATTTCATTTGGAAGCAGCTAGTGTATTCTCTCTTGAAGATATGCTCATATTCAACTCCTAAGAAACTTAGAGTTCCAAAGCTTGAAATCGTCATATATCTATTTCACAAGCTCTGAATGCGGTTTCTGGCATATGGGCATACCCCTGATAGAGTATCGGCCCACCATGAAACCTTTTCCTTTTGGATGAAATTTGAGTGTTGACTTTCAAGAAACGCACAGTTTGAAAAACGTTGTTTCTGAATGCGGGAAAAAAAGGTTTCATAAAGCCTATATCTAAAGCTCCTAAAGGAGCTGATGGCTACCTTTGGGATATATGATATGAAACCACTCACCATCATACATATTTCATTTGGAAGCAGCTAGTGTATTCTCTCTTGAAGATATGCTCATATTCAACTCCTAAGAAACTTAGAGTTCCAAAGCTTGAAATCGTCATATATCTATTTCACAAGCTCTGAATGCGGTTTCTGGCATATGGGCATACACCTGATAGAGTATCGGCCCACCATCAAACCTTTTCCTTTTGGATGAAATTTGAGTGTTGACTTTCAAGAAACGCACAGTTTGAAAAACGTTGTTTCTGAATGCGGGAAAAGGTAAAGGTTTCATAAAGCCTATATCTAAAGCTCCTAAAGGAGCAGATGGCTACCTTTGGGATATATGATATGAAACCACTCACCATCATACATATTTCATTTGGAAGCAGCTAGTGTATTCTCTCTTGAAGATATGCTCATATTCAACTCCTAAGAAACTTAGAGTTCCAAAGCTTGAAATCGTCATATATCTATTTCACAAGCTCTGAATGCGGTTTCTGGCATATGGGCATACACCTGATAGAGTATCGGCCCACCATCAAACCTTTTCCTTTTGGATGAAATTTGAGTGTTGACTTTCAAGAAACGCACAGTTTGAAAAACGTTGTTTCTGAATGCGGGAAAAGGTAAAGGTTTCATAAAGCCTATATCTAAAGCTCCTAAAGGAGCAGATGACTACCTTTGGGATATATGATATGAAACCACTCACCATCATACATATTTCATTTGGAAGCAGCTAGTGTATTCTCTCTTGAAGATATGCTCATTTTCAACTCCTAAGAAACTTAGAGTTCCAAAGCTTGAAATCGTCATATATCTATTTCACAAGCTCTGAATGCGGTTTCTGGCATATGGGCATACCCCTGATAGAGTATCGGCCCACCATGAAACCTTTTCCTTTTGGATGAAATTTGAGTGTTGACTTTCAAGAAACGCACAGTTTGAAAAACGTTGTTTCTGAATGCGGGAAAAGGTAAAGGTTTCATAAAGCCTATATCTAAAGCTCCTAAAGGAGCAGATGGCTACCTTTGGGATATATGATATGAAACCACTCACCATCATACATATTTCATTTGGAAGCAGCTAGTGTATTCTCTCTTGAAGATATGCTCATATTCAACTCCTAAGAAACTTAGAGTTCCAAAGCTTGAAATCGTCATATATCTATTTCACAAGCTCTGAATGCGGTTTCTGGCATATGGGCATACACCTGATAGAGTATCGGCCCACCATCAAACCTTTTCCTTTTGGATGAAATTTGAGTGTTGACTTTCAAGAAACGCACAGTTTGAAAAACGTTGTTTCTGAATGCGGGAAAAGGTAAAGGTTTCATAAAGCCTATATCTAAAGCTCCTAAAGGAGCAGATGGCTACCTTTGGGATATATGATATGAAACCACTCACCATCATACATATTTCATTTGGAAGCAGCTAGTGTATTCTCTCTTGAAGATATGCTCATATTCAACTCCTAAGAAACTTAGAGTTCCAAAGCTTGAAATCGTCATATATCTATTTCACAAGCTCTGAATGCGGTTTCTGGCATATGGGCATACCCCTGATAGAGTATCGGCCCACCATGAAACCTTTTCCTTTTGGATGAAATTTGAGTGTTGACTTTCAAAAAATGCGCACTCTGAAAAACTTTGTTTCTGAATGCGGGAAAAGGTAAAGGTTTCATAAAGCCTATATCTAAAGCTCCTAAAAGAGCAGATGGCTATCTTTGGGATATGTGATATGGAACCACTCACCATCATACATATTTCATTTTGGAGCAGCTAGTGTATTCTCTCTTGAAGATATGCTCATATTCAACTCCTAAGAAACTTAGAGTTCCAAAGCTTGAAATCGTCATATATCTATTTCACAAGCTCTGAATGCGGTTTCTGGCATATGGGCATACACCTGATAGAGTATCGGCCCACCATCAAACCTTTTCCTTTTGGATGAAATATGAGTGTTGACTTTCAAAAAATGCGCACTCTGAAAAACTTTGTTTCTGAATGCGGGAAAAGTTAAAGTTTTTATAAGGCCTATATCTAAAGCTTTTAAAGGAGCACATGGCTACCTTTGGGATATATGATATGGAACCACTCACCATCATACATATTTCATTTTGGAGCAGCTAGTGTATTCTCTCTTGAAGATATGCTCATATTCAACTCCTAAGAAACTTAGAGTTCCAAAGCTTGAAATCGTCATATATCTATTTCACAAGCTCTGAATGCGGTTTCTGGCATATGGGCATACACCTGATAGAGTATCGGCCCACCATCAAACCTTTTCCTTTTGGATGAAATTTGAGTGTTGACTTTCAAGAAACGCACAGTTTGAAAAACGTTGTTTCTGAATGCGGGAAAAGGTAAAGGTTTCATAAAGCCTATATCTAAAGCTCCTAAAGGAGCAGATGGCTACCTTTGGGATATATGATATGAAACCACTCACCATCATACATATTTCATTTGGAAGCAGCTAGTGTATTCTCTCTTGAAGATATGCTCATATTCAACTCCTAAGAAACTTAGAGTTCCAAAGCTTGAAATCGTCATATATCTATTTCACAAGCTCTGAATGCGGTTTCTGGCATATGGGCATACCCCTGATAGAGTATCGGCCCACCATGAAACCTTTTCCTTTTGGATGAAATTTGAGTGTTGACTTTCAAAAAATGCGCACTCTGAAAAACGTTGTTTCTGAATGCGGGAAAAGGTAAAGGTTTCATAAAGCCTATATCTAAAGCTCCTAAAAGAGCAGATGGCTACCTTTGGGATATGTGATATGGAACCACTCACCATCATACATATTTCATTTTGGAGCAGCTAGTGTATTCTCTCTTGAAGATATGCTCATATTCAACTCCTAAGAAACTTAGAGTTCCAAAGCTTGAAATCGTCATATATCTATTTCACAAGCTCTGAATGCGGTTTCTGGCATATGGGCATACACCTGATAGAGTATCGGCCCACCATCAAACCTTTTCCTTTTGGATGAAATTTGAGTGTTGACTTTCAAAAAATGCGCACTCTGAAAAACTTTGTTTCTGAATGCGGGAAAAGTTAAAGTTTTAATAAGGCCAATATCTAAAGCTCCTAAAGGAGCACATGGCTACCTTTGGGATATATGATATGGAACCACTCACCATCATACAAATTTCATTTTGGAGCAGCTAGTGTATTCAGACTTGAAGATATGCTCATATTCAACTCCTAAGAAACTTAGAGTTCCAAAGCTTGAAATCGTCATATATCTATTTCACAAGCTCTGAATGCGGTTTCTGGCATATGGGCATACACCTGATAGAGTATCGGCCCACCATCAAACCTTTTCCTTTTGGATGAAATTTGAGTGTTGACTTTCAAGAAACGCACAGTTTGAAAAACGTTGTTTCTGAATGCGGGAAAAGGTAAAGGTTTCATAAAGCCTATATCTAAAGCTCCTAAAGGAGCAGATGGCTACCTTTGGGATATATGATATGAAACCACTCACCATCATACATATTTCATTTGGAAGCAGCTAGTGTATTCTCTCTTGAAGATATGCTCATATTCAACTCCTAAGAAACTTAGAGTTCCAAAGCTTGAAATCGTCATATATCTATTTCACAAGCTCTGAATGCGGTTTCTGGCATATGGGCATACACCTGATAGAGTATCGGCCCACCATCAAACCTTTTCCTTTTGGATGAAATTTGAGTGTTGACTTTCAAGAAACGCACAGTTTGAAAAACGTTGTTTCTGAATGCGGGAAAAGGTAAAGGTTTCATAAAGCCTATATCTAAAGCTCCTAAAGGAGCAGATGGCTACCTTTGGGATATATGATATGAAACCACTCACCATCATACATATTTCATTTGGAAGCAGCTAGTGTATTCTCTCTTGAAGATATGCTCATTTTCAACTCCTAAGAAACTTAGAGTTCCAAAGCTTGAAATCGTCATATATCTATTTCACAAGCTCTGAATGCGGTTTCTGGCATATGGGCATACCCCTGATAGAGTATCGGCCCACCATGAAACCTTTTCCTTTTGGATGAAATTTGAGTGTTGACTTTCAAAAAATGCGCACTCTGAAAAACTTTGTTTCTGAATGCGGGAAAAGGTAAAGGTTTCATAAAGCCTATATCTAAAGCTCCTAAAAGAGCAGATGGCTATCTTTGGGATATGTGATATGGAACCACTCACCATCATACATATTTCATTTTGGAGCAGCTAGTGTATTCTCTCTTGAAGATATGCTCATATTCAACTCCTAAGAAACTTAGAGTTCCAAAGCTTGAAATCGTCATATATCTATTTCACAAGCTCTGAATGCGGTTTCTGGCATATGGGCATACACCTGATAGAGTATCGGCCCACCATCAAACCTTTTCCTTTTGGATGAAATATGAGTGTTGACTTTCAAAAAATGCGCACTCTGAAAAACTTTGTTTCTGAATGCGGGAAAAGTTAAAGTTTTTATAAGGCCTATATCTAAAGCTTTTAAAGGAGCACATGGCTACCTTTGGGATATATGATATGGAACCACTCACCATCATACATATTTCATTTTGGAGCAGCTAGTGTATTCTCTCTTGAAGATATGCTCATATTCAACTCCTAAGAAACTTAGAGTTCCAAAGCTTGAAATCGTCATATATCTATTTCACAAGCTCTGAATGCGGTTTCTGGCATATGGGCATACACCTGATAGAGTATCGGCCCACCATCAAACCTTTTCCTTTTGGATGAAATTTGAGTGTTGACTTTCAAGAAACGCACAGTTTGAAAAACGTTGTTTCTGAATGCGGGAAAAGGTAAAGGTTTCATAAAGCCTATATCTAAAGCTCCTAAAGGAGCAGATGGCTACCTTTGGGATATATGATATGAAACCACTCACCATCATACATATTTCATTTGGAAGCAGCTAGTGTATTCTCTCTTGAAGATATGCTCATATTCAACTCCTAAGAAACTTAGAGTTCCAAAGCTTGAAATCGTCATATATCTATTTCACAAGCTCTGAATGCGGTTTCTGGCATATGGGCATACCCCTGATAGAGTATCGGCCCACCATGAAACCTTTTCCTTTTGGATGAAATTTGAGTGTTGACTTTCAAAAAATGCGCACTCTGAAAAACGTTGTTTCTGAATGCGGGAAAAGGTAAAGGTTTCATAAAGCCTATATCTAAAGCTCCTAAAAGAGCAGATGGCTACCTTTGGGATATGTGATATGGAACCACTCACCATCATACATATTTCATTTTGGAGCAGCTAGTGTATTCTCTCTTGAAGATATGCTCATATTCAACTCCTAAGAAACTTAGAGTTCCAAAGCTTGAAATCGTCATATATCTATTTCACAAGCTCTGAATGCGGTTTCTGGCATATGGGCATACACCTGATAGAGTATCGGCCCACCATCAAACCTTTTCCTTTTGGATGAAATTTGAGTGTTGACTTTCAAAAAATGCGCACTCTGAAAAACTTTGTTTCTGAATGCGGGAAAAGTTAAAGTTTTTATAAGGCCAATATCTAAAGCTCCTAAAGGAGCACATGGCTACCTTTGGGATATATGATATGGAACCACTCACCATCATACAAATTTCATTTTGGAGCAGCTAGTGTATTCAGACTTGAAGATATGCTCATATTCAACTCCTAAGAAACTTAGAGTTCCAAAGCTTGAAATCGTCATATATCTATTTCACAAGCTCTGAATGCGGTTTCTGGCATATGGGCATACACCTGATAGAGTATCGGCCCACCATCAAACCTTTTCCTTTTGGATGAAATTTGAGTGTTGACTTTCAAGAAACGCACAGTTTGAAAAACGTTGTTTCTGAATGCGGGAAAAGGTAAAGGTTTCATAAAGCCTATATCTAAAGCTCCTAAAGGAGCAGATGGCTACCTTTGGGATATATGATATGAAACCACTCACCATCATACATATTTCATTTGGAAGCAGCTAGTGTATTCTCTCTTGAAGATATGCTCATATTCAACTCCTAAGAAACTTAGAGTTCCAAAGCTTGAAATCGTCATATATCTATTTCACAAGCTCTGAATGCGGTTTCTGGCATATGGGCATACACCTGATAGAGTATCGGCCCACCATCAAACCTTTTCCTTTTGGATGAAATTTGAGTGTTGACTTTCAAGAAACGCACAGTTTGAAAAACGTTGTTTCTGAATGCGGGAAAAGGTAAAGGTTTCATAAAGCCTATATCTAAAGCTCCTAAAGGAGCAGATGGCTACCTTTGGGATATATGATATGAAACCACTCACCATCATACATATTTCATTTGGAAGCAGCTAGTGTATTCTCTCTTGAAGATATGCTCATTTTCAACTCCTAAGAAACTTAGAGTTCCAAAGCTTGAAATCGTCATATATCTATTTCACAAGCTCTGAATGCGGTTTCTGGCATATGGGCATACCCCTGATAGAGTATCGGCCCACCATGAAACCTTTTCCTTTTGGATGAAATTTGAGTGTTGACTTTCAAAAAATGCGCACTCTGAAAAACTTTGTTTCTGAATGCGGGAAAAGGTAAAGGTTTCATAAAGCCTATATCTAAAGCTCCTAAAAGAGCAGATGGCTATCTTTGGGATATGTGATATGGAACCACTCACCATCATACATATTTCATTTTGGAGCAGCTAGTGTATTCTCTCTTGAAGATATGCTCATATTCAACTCCTAAGAAACTTAGAGTTCCAAAGCTTGAAATCGTCATATATCTATTTCACAAGCTCTGAATGCGGTTTCTGGCATATGGGCATACACCTGATAGAGTATCGGCCCACCATCAAACCTTTTCCTTTTGGATGAAATATGAGTGTTGACTTTCAAAAAATGCGCACTCTGAAAAACTTTGTTTCTGAATGCGGGAAAAGTTAAAGTTTTTATAAGGCCTATATCTAAAGCTTTTAAAGGAGCACATGGCTACCTTTGGGATATATGATATGGAACCACTCACCATCATACATATTTCATTTTGGAGCAGCTAGTGTATTCTCTCTTGAAGATATGCTCATATTCAACTCCTAAGAAACTTAGAGTTCCAAAGCGTGAAATCGTCATATATCTATTTCACAAGCTCTGAATGCGGTTTCTGGCATATGGGCATACACCTGATAGAGTATCGGCCCACCATCAAACCTTTTCCTTTTGGATGAAATTTGAGTGTTGACTTTCAAGAAACGCACAGTTTGAAAAACGTTGTTTCTGAATGCGGGAAAAGGTAAAGGTTTCATAAAGCCTATATCTAAAGCTCCTAAAGGAGCAGATGGCTACCTTTGGGATATATGATATGAAACCACTCACCATCATACATATTTCATTTGGAAGCAGCTAGTGTATTCTCTCTTGAAGATATGCTCATATTCAACTCCTAAGAAACTTAGAGTTCCAAAGCTTGAAATCGTCATATATCTATTTCACAAGCTCTGAATGCGGTTTCTGGCATATGGGCATACCCCTGATAGAGTATCGGCCCACCATGAAACCTTTTCCTTTTGGATGAAATTTGAGTGTTGACTTTCAAAAAATGCGCACTCTGAAAAACGTTGTTTCTGAATGCGGGAAAAGGTAAAGGTTTCATAAAGCCTATATCTAAAGCTCCTAAAAGAGCAGATGGCTACCTTTGGGATATGTGATATGGAACCACTCACCATCATACATATTTCATTTTGGAGCAGCTAGTGTATTCTCTCTTGAAGATATGCTCATATTCAACTCCTAAGAAACTTAGAGTTCCAAAGCTTGAAATCGTCATATATCTATTTCACAAGCTCTGAATGCGGTTTCTGGCATATGGGCATACACCTGATAGAGTATCGGCCCACCATCAAACCTTTTCCTTTTGGATGAAATTTGAGTGTTGACTTTCAAAAAATGCGCACTCTGAAAAACTTTGTTTCTGAATGCGGGAAAAGTTAAAGTTTTTATAAGGCCAATATCTAAAGCTCCTAAAGGAGCACATGGCTACCTTTGGGATATATGATATGGAACCACTCACCATCATACAAATTTCATTTTGGAGCAGCTAGTGTATTCAGACTTGAAGATATGCTCATATTCAACTCCTAAGAAACTTAGAGTTCCAAAGCTTGAAATCGTCATATATCTATTTCACAAGCTCTGAATGCGGTTTCTGGCATATGGGCATACACCTGATAGAGTATCGGCCCACCATCAAACCTTTTCCTTTTGGATGAAATTTGAGTGTTGACTTTCAAGAAACGCACAGTTTGAAAAACGTTGTTTCTGAATGCGGGAAAAGGTAAAGGTTTCATAAAGCCTATATCTAAAGCTCCTAAAGGAGCAGATGGCTACCTTTGGGATATATGATATGAAACCACTCACCATCATACATATTTCATTTGGAAGCAGCTAGTGTATTCTCTCTTGAAGATATGCTCATATTCAACTCCTAAGAAACTTAGAGTTCCAAAGCTTGAAATCGTCATATATCTATTTCACAAGCTCTGAATGCGGTTTCTGGCATATGGGCATACACCTGATAGAGTATCGGCCCACCATCAAACCTTTTCCTTTTGGATGAAATTTGAGTGTTGACTTTCAAGAAACGCACAGTTTGAAAAACGTTGTTTCTGAATGCGGGAAAAGGTAAAGGTTTCATAAAGCCTATATCTAAAGCTCCTAAAGGAGCAGATGGCTACCTTTGGGATATATGATATGAAACCACTCACCATCATACATATTTCATTTGGAAGCAGCTAGTGTATTCTCTCTTGAAGATATGCTCATTTTCAACTCCTAAGAAACTTAGAGTTCCAAAGCTTGAAATCGTCATATATCTATTTCACAAGCTCTGAATGCGGTTTCTGGCATATGGGCATACCCCTGATAGAGTATCGGCCCACCATGAAACCTTTTCCTTTTGGATGAAATTTGAGTGTTGACTTTCAAAAAATGCGCACTCTGAAAAACTTTGTTTCTGAATGCGGGAAAAGGTAAAGGTTTCATAAAGCCTATATCTAAAGCTCCTAAAAGAGCAGATGGCTATCTTTGGGATATGTGATATGGAACCACTCACCATCATACATATTTCATTTTGGAGCAGCTAGTGTATTCTCTCTTGAAGATATGCTCATATTCAACTCCTAAGAAACTTAGAGTTCCAAAGCTTGAAATCGTCATATATCTATTTCACAAGCTCTGAATGCGGTTTCTGGCATATGGGCATACACCTGATAGAGTATCGGCCCACCATCAAACCTTTTCCTTTTGGATGAAATATGAGTGTTGACTTTCAAAAAATGCGCACTCTGAAAAACTTTGTTTCTGAATGCGGGAAAAGTTAAAGTTTTTATAAGGCCAATATCTAAAGCTCCTAAAGGAGCACATGGCTACCTTTGGGATATATGATATGGAACCACTCACCATCATACATATTTCATTTTGGAGCAGCTAGTGTATTCTCTCTTGAAGATATGCTCATATTCAACTCCTAAGAAACTTAGAGTTCCAAAGCTTGAAATCGTCATATATCTATTTCACAAGCTCTGAATGCGGTTTCTGGCATATGGGCATACACCTGATAGAGTATCGGCCCACCATCAAACCTTTTCCTTTTGGATGAAATTTGAGTGTTGACTTTCAAGAAACGCACAGTTTGAAAAACGTTGTTTCTGAATGCGGGAAAAGGTAAAGGTTTCATAAAGCCTATATCTAAAGCTCCTAAAGGAGCAGATGGCTACCTTTGGGATATATGATATGAAACCACTCACCATCATACATATTTCATTTGGAAGCAGCTAGTGTATTCTCTCTTGAAGATATGCTCATATTCAACTCCTAAGAAACTTAGAGTTCCAAAGCTTGAAATCGTCATATATCTATTTCACAAGCTCTGAATGCGGTTTCTGGCATATGGGCATACCCCTGATAGAGTATCGGCCCACCATGAAACCTTTTCCTTTTGGATGAAATTTGAGTGTTGACTTTCAAAAAATGCGCACTCTGAAAAACTTTGTTTCTGAATGCGGGAAAAGGCAAAGGTTTCATAAAGCCTATATCTAAAGCTCCTAAAAGAGCAGATGGCTACCTTTGGGATATGTGATATGGAACCACTCACCATCATACATATTTCATTTTGGAGCAGCTAGTGTATTCTCTCTTGAAGATATGCTCATATTCAACTCCTAAGAAACTTAGAGTTCCAAAGCTTGAAATCGTCATATATCTATTTCACAAGCTCTGAATGCGGTTTCTGGCATATGGGCATACACCTGATAGAGTATCGGCCCACCATCAAACCTTTTCCTTTTGGATGAAATTTGAGTGTTGACTTTCAAGAAACGCACAGTTTGAAAAACGTTGTTTCTGAATGCGGGAAAAGGTAAAGGTTTCATAAAGCCTATATCTAAAGCTCCTAAAGGAGCAGATGGCTACCTTTGGGATATATGATATGAAACCACTCACCATCATACATATTTCATTTGGAAGCAGCTAGTGTATTCTCTCTTGAAGATATGCTCATATTCAACTCCTAAGAAACTTAGAGTTCCAAAGCTTGAAATCGTCATATATCTATTTCACAAGCTCTGAATGCGGTTTCTGGCATATGGGCATACACCTGATAGAGTATCGGCCCACCATCAAACCTTTTCCTTTTGGATGAAATTTGAGTGTTGACTTTCAAGAAACGCACAGTTTGAAAAACGTTGTTTCTGAATGCGGGAAAAGGTAAAGGTTTCATAAAGCCTATATCTAAAGCTCCTAAAGGAGCAGATGGCTACCTTTGGGATATATGATATGAAACCACTCACCATCATACATATTTCATTTGGAAGCAGCTAGTGTATTCTCTCTTGAAGATATGCTCATATTCAACTCCTAAGAAACTTAGAGTTCCAAAGCTTGAAATCGTCATATATCTATTTCACAAGCTCTGAATGCGGTTTCTGGCATATGGGCATACCCCTGATAGAGTATCGGCCCACCATGAAACCTTTTCCTTTTGGATGAAATTTGAGTGTTGACTTTCAAAAAATGCGCACTCTGAAAAACTTTGTTTCTGAATGCGGGAAAAGGTAAAGGTTTCATAAAGCCTATATCTAAAGCTCCTAAAAGAGCAGATGGCTATCTTTGGGATATGTGATATGGAACCACTCACCATCATACATATTTCATTTTGGAGCAGCTAGTGTATTCTCTCTTGAAGATATGCTCATATTCAACTCCTAAGAAACTTAGAGTTCCAAAGCTTGAAATCGTCATATATCTATTTCACAAGCTCTGAATGCGGTTTCTGGCATATGGGCATACACCTGATAGAGTATCGGCCCACCATCAAACCTTTTCCTTTTGGATGAAATATGAGTGTTGACTTTCAAAAAATGCGCACTCTGAAAAACTTTGTTTCTGAATGCGGGAAAAGTTAAAGTTTTTATAAGGCCTATATCTAAAGCTTTTAAAGGAGCACATGGCTACCTTTGGGATATATGATATGGAACCACTCACCATCATACATATTTCATTTTGGAGCAGCTAGTGTATTCTCTCTTGAAGATATGCTCATATTCAACTCCTAAGAAACTTAGAGTTCCAAAGCTTGAAATCGTCATATATCTATTTCACAAGCTCTGAATGCGGTTTCTGGCATATGGGCATACACCTGATAGAGTATCGGCCCACCATCAAACCTTTTCCTTTTGGATGAAATTTGAGTGTTGACTTTCAAGAAACGCACAGTTTGAAAAACGTTGTTTCTGAATGCGGGAAAAGGTAAAGGTTTCATAAAGCCTATATCTAAAGCTCCTAAAGGAGCAGATGGCTACCTTTGGGATATATGATATGAAACCACTCACCATCATACATATTTCATTTGGAAGCAGCTAGTGTATTCTCTCTTGAAGATATGCTCATATTCAACTCCTAAGAAACTTAGAGTTCCAAAGCTTGAAATCGTCATATATCTATTTCACAAGCTCTGAATGCGGTTTCTGGCATATGGGCATACCCCTGATAGAGTATCGGCTCACCATGAAACCTTTTCCTTTTGGATGAAATTTGAGTGTTGACTTTCAAAAAATTCGCACTCTGAAAAACTTTGTTTCTGAATGCGGGAAAAGGCAAAGGTTTCATAAAGCCTATATCTAAAGCTCCTAAAAGAGCAGATGGCTACCTTTGGGATATGTGATATGGAACCACTCACCATCATACATATTTCATTTTGGAGCAGCTAGTGTATTCTCTCTTGAAGATATGCTCATATTCAACTCCTAAGAAACTTAGAGTTCCAAAGCTTGAAATCGTCATATATCTATTTCACAAGCTCTGAATGCGGTTTCTGGCATATGGGCATACACCTGATAGAGTATCGGCCCACCATCAAACCTTTTCCTTTTGGATGAAATTTGAGTGTTGACTTTCAAGAAACGCACAGTTTGAAAAACTTTGTTTCTGAATGCGGGAAAAGTTAAAGTTTTTATAAGGCCAATATCTAAAGCTCCTAAAGGAGCACATGGCTACCTTTGGGATATATGATATGGAACCACTCACCATCATACATATTTCATTTTGGAGCAGCTAGTGTATTCAGACTTGAAGATATGCTCATATTCAACTCCTAAGAAACTTAGAGTTCCAAAGCTTGAAATCGTCATATATCTATTTCACAAGCTCTGAATGCGGTTTCTGGCATATGGGCATACACCTGATAGAGTATCGGCCCACCATCAAACCTTTTCCTTTTGGATGAAATTTGAGTGTTGACTTTCAAGAAACGCACAGTTTGAAAAACGTTGTTTCTGAATGCGGGAAAAGGTAAAGGTTTCATAAAGCCTATATCTAAAGCTCCTAAAGGAGCAGATGGCTACCTTTGGGATATATGATATGAAACCACTCACCATCATACATATTTCATTTGGAAGCAGCTAGTGTATTCTCTCTTGAAGATATGCTCATATTCAACTCCTAAGAAACGTAGAGTTCCAAAGCTTGAAATCGTCATATATCTATTTCACAAGCTCTGAATGCGGTTTCTGGCATATGGGCATACACCTGATAGAGTATCGGCCCACCATGAAACCTTTTCCTTTTGGATGAAATTTGAGTGTTGACTTTCAAGAAACGCACAGTTTGAAAAACGTTGTTTCTTAATGCGGGAAAAAAAGGTTTCATAAAGCCTATATCTAAAGCTCCTAAAGGAGCTGATGGCTACCTTTGGGATATATGATATGAAACCACTCACCATCATACATATTTCATTTGGAAGCAGCTAGTGTATTCTCTCTTGAAGATATGCTCATATTCAACTCCTAAGAAACTTAGAGTTCCAAAGCTTGAAATCGTCATATATCTATTTCACAAGCTCTGAATGCGGTTTCTGGCATATGGGCATACCCCTGATAGAGTATCGGCCCACCATGAAACCTTTTCCTTTTGGATGAAATTTGAGTGTTGACTTTCAAAAAATGCGCACTCTGAAAAACGTTGTTTCTGAATGCGGGAAAAGGTAAAGGTTTCATAAAGCCTATATCTAAAGCTCCTAAAAGAGCAGATGGCTACCTTTGGGATATGTGATATGGAACCACTCACCATCATACATATTTCATTTTGGAGCAGCTAGTGTATTCTCTCTTGAAGATATGCTCATATTCAACTCCTAAGAAACTTAGAGTTCCAAAGCTTGAAATCGTCATATATCTATTTCACAAGCTCTGAATGCGGTTTCTGGCATATGGGCATACACCTGATAGAGTATCGGCCCACCATCAAACCTTTTCCTTTTGGATGAAATTTGAGTGTTGACTTTCAAGAAACGCACAGTTTGAAAAACTTTGTTTCTGAATGCGGGAAAAGTTAAAGTTTTTATAAGGCCAATATCTAAAGCTCCTAAAGGAGCACATGGCTACCTTTGGGATATATGATATGAAACCACTCACCATCATACATATTTCATTTGGAAGCAGCTAGTGTATTCTCTCTTGAAGATATGCTCATATTCAACTCCTAAGAAACTTAGAGTTCCAAAGCGTGAAATCGTCATATATCTATTTCACAAGCTCTGAATGCGGTTTCTGGCATATGGGCATACACCTGATAGAGTATCGGCCCACCATCAAACCTTTTCCTTTTGGATGAAATTTGAGTGTTGACTTTCAAAAAATGCGCACTCTGAAAAACTTTGTTTCTGAATGCGGGAAAAGGTAAAGGTTTCATAAAGCCTATATCTAAAGCTCCTAAAGGAGCAGATGGCTACCTTTGGGATATATGATATGGAACCACTCACCATCATACATATTTCATTTGGAAGCAGCTAGTGTATTCTCTCTTGAAGATATGCTCATATTCAACTCCTAAGAAACTTAGAGTTCCAAAGCGTGAAATCGTCATATATCTATTTCACAAGCTCTGAATGCGGTTTCTGGCATATGGGCATACACCTGATAGAGTATCGGCCCACCATCAAACCTTTTCCTTTTGGATGAAATTTGAGTGTTGACTTTCAAGAAACGCACAGTTTGAAAAACGTTGTTTCTGAATGCGGGAAAAGGTAAAGGTTTCATAAAGCCTATATCTAAAGCTCCTAAAGGAGCAGATGGCTACCTTTGGGATATATGATATGAAACCACTCACCATCATACATATTTCATTTGGAAGCAGATAGTGTATTCTCTCTTGAAGATATGCTCATATTCAACTCCTAAGAAACTTAGAGTTCCAAAGCTTGAAATCGTCATATATCTATTTCACAAGCTCTGAATGCGGTTTCTGGCATATGGGCATACACCTGATAGAGTATCGGCCCACCATCAAACCTTTTCCTTTTGGATGAAATTTGAGTGTTGACTTTCAAGAAACGCACAGCTTGAAAAACGTTGTTTCTGAATGCGGGAAAAGGTAAAGGTTTCATAAAGCCTATATCTAAAGCTCCTAAAGGAGCAGATGGCTACCTTTGGGATATATGATATGAAACCACTCACCATCATACATATTTCATTTGGAAGCAGATAGTGTATTCTCTCTTGAAGATATGCTCATATTCAACTCCTAAGAAACTTAGAGTTCCAAAGCTTGAAATCGTCATATATCTATTTCACAAGCTCTGAATGCGGTTTCTGGCATATGGGCATACCCCTGATAGAGTATCGGCCCACCATCAAACCTTTTCCTTTTGGATGAAATTTGAGTGTTGACTTTCAAAAAATGCGCACTCTGAAAAACTTTGTTTCTGAATGCGGGAAAAGTTAAAGTTTTTATAAGGCCAATATCTAAAGCTCCTAAAGGAGCACATGGCTACCTTTGGGATATATGATATGGAACCACTCACCATCATACATATTTCATTTTGGAGCAGCTAGTGTATTCTCTCTTGAAGATATGCTCATATTCAACTCCTAAGAAACTTAGAGTTCCAAAGCTTGAAATCGTCATATATCTATTTCACAAGCTCTGAATGCGGTTTCTGGCATATGGGCATACCCCTGATAGAGTATCGGCCCACCATCAAACCTTTTCCTTTTGGATGAAATTTGAGTGTTGACTTTCAAAAAATGCGCACTCTGAAAAACTTTGTTTCTGAATGCGGGAAAAGTTAAAGTTTTTATAAGGCCAATATCTAAAGCTCCTAAAGGAGCACATGGCTACCTTTGGGATATATGATATGGAACCACTCACCATCATACATATTTCATTTTGGAGCAGCTAGTGTATTCTCTCTTGAAGATATGCTCATATTCAACTCCTAAGAAACTTAGAGTTCCAAAGCTTGAAATCGTCATATATCTATTTCACAAGCTCTGAATGCGGTTTCTGGCATATGGGCATACACCTGATAGAGTATCGGCCCACCATCAAACCTTTTCCTTTTGGATGAAATTTGAGTGTTGACTTTCAAGAAACGCACAGTTTGAAAAACGTTGTTTCTGAATGCGGGAAAAGGTAAAGGTTTCATAAAGCCTATATCTAAAGCTCCTAAAGGAGCAGATGGCTACCTTTGGGATATATGATATGAAACCACTCACCATCATACATATTTCATTTGGAAGCAGCTAGTGTATTCTCTCTTGAAGATATGCTCTTATTCAACTCCTAAGAAACTTAGAGTTCCAAAGCTTGAAATCGTCATATATCTATTTCACAAGCTCTGAATGCGGTTTCTGGCATATGGGCATACCCCTGATAGAGTATCGGCCCACCATCAAACCTTTTCCTTTTGGATGAAATTTGAGTGTTGACTTTCAAAAAATGCGCACTCTGAAAAACTTTGTTTCTGAATGCGGGAAAAGGTAAAAGTTTCATAAAGCCTTTATCTAAAGCTCCTAAAAGAGCAGATGGCTACCTTTGGGATATATGATATGGAACCACTCACCATCATACATATTTCATTTGGAAGCAGCTAGTGTATTCTCTCTTGAAGATATGCTCATATTCAACTCCTAAGAAACTTAGAGTTCCAAAGCGTGAAATCGTCATATATCTATTTCACAAGCTCTGAATGCGGTTTCTGGCATATGGGCATACACCTGATAGAGTATCGGCCCACCATCAAACCTTTTCCTTTTGGATGAAATTTGAGTGTTGACTTTCAAGAAACGCACAGTTTGAAAAACTTTGTTTCTGAATGCGGGAAAAGTTAAAGTTTTTATAAGGCCAATATCTAAAGCTCCTAAAGGAGCACATGGCTACCTTTGGGATATATTATATGGAACCACTCACCATCATACATATTTCATTTTGGAGCAGCTAGTGTATTCAGACTTGAAGATATGCTCATATTCAACTCCTAAGAAACTTAGAGTTCCAAAGCTTGAAATCGTCATATATCTATTTCACAAGCTCTGAATGCGGTTTCTGGCATATGGGCATACACCTGATAGAGTATCGGCCCACCATCAAACCTTTTCCTTTTGGATGAAATTTGAGTGTTGACTTTCAAGAAACGCACAGTTTGAAAAACGTTGTTTCTGAATGCGGGAAAAGGTAAAGGTTTCATAAAGCCTATATCTAAAGCTCCTAAAGGAGCACATGGCTACCTTTGGGATATATGATATGGAACCACTCACCATCATACATATTTCATTTTGGAGCAGCTAGTGTATTCTCTCTTGAAGATATGCTCATATTCAACTCCTAAGAAACTTAGAGTTCCAAAGCTTGAAATCGTCATATATCTATTTCACAAGCTCTGAATGCGGTTTCTGGCATATGGGCATACACCTGATAGAGTATCGGCCCACCATCAAACCTTTTCCTTTTGGATGAAATTTGAGTGTTGACTTTCAAGAAACGCACAGTTTGAAAAACGTTGTTTCTGAATGCGGGAAAAGGTAAAGGTTTCATAAAGCCTATATCTAAAGCTCCTAAAGGAGCAGATGGCTACCTTTGGGATATATGATATGAAACCACTCACCATCATACATATTTCATTTGGAAGCAGCTAGTGTATTCTCTCTTGAAGATATGCTCTTATTCAACTCCTAAGAAACTTAGAGTTCCAAAGCTTGAAATCGTCATATATCTATTTCACAAGCTCTGAATGCGGTTTCTGGCATATGGGCATACCCCTGATAGAGTATCGGCCCACCATCAAACCTTTTCCTTTTGGATGAAATTTGAGTGTTGACTTTCAAAAAATGCGCACTCTGAAAAACTTTGTTTCTGAATGCGGGAAAAGGTAAAAGTTTCATAAAGCCTTTATCTAAAGCTCCTAAAAGAGCAGATGGCTACCTTTGGGATATATGATATGGAACCACTCACCATCATACATATTTCATTTGGAAGCAGCTAGTGTATTCTCTCTTGAAGATATGCTCATATTCAACTCCTAAGAAACTTAGAGTTCCAAAGCGTGAAATCGTCATATATCTATTTCACAAGCTCTGAATGCGGTTTCTGGCATATGGGCATACACCTGATAGAGTATCGGCCCACCATCAAACCTTTTCCTTTTGGATGAAATTTGAGTGTTGACTTTCAAGAAACGCACAGTTTGAAAAACTTTGTTTCTGAATGCGGGAAAAGTTAAAGTTTTTATAAGGCCAATATCTAAAGCTCCTAAAGGAGCACATGGCTACCTTTGGGATATATGATATGGAACCACTCACCATCATACATATTTCATTTTGGAGCAGCTAGTGTATTCAGACTTGAAGATATGCTCATATTCAACTCCTAAGAAACTTAGAGTTCCAAAGCTTGAAATCGTCATATATCTATTTCACAAGCTCTGAATGCGGTTTCTGGCATATGGGCATACACCTGATAGAGTATCGGCCCACCATCAAACCTTTTCCTTTTGGATGAAATTTGAGTGTTGACTTTCAAGAAACGCACAGTTTGAAAAACGTTGTTTCTGAATGCGGGAAAAGGTAAAGGTTTCATAAAGCCTATATCTAAAGCTCCTAAAGGAGCAGATGGCTACCTTTGGGATATATGATATGAAACCACTCACCATCATACATATTTCATTTGGAAGCAGCTAGTGTATTCTCTCTTGAAGATATGCTCATATTCAACTCCTAAGAAACTTAGAGTTCCAAAGCTTGAAATCGTCATATATCTATTTCACAAGCTCTGAATGCGGTTTCTGGCATATGGGCATACACCTGATAGAGTATCGGCCCACCATCAAACCTTTTCCTTTTGGATGAAATATGAGTGTTGACTTTCAAAAAATGCGCACTCTGAAAAACTTTGTTTCTGAATGCGGGAAAAGTTAAAGTTTTTATAAGGCCTATATCTAAAGCTCCTAAAGGAGCACATGGCTACCTTTGGGATATATGATATGGAACCACTCACCATCATACATATTTCATTTTGGAGCAGCTAGTGTATTCTCTCTTGAAGATATGCTCATATTCAACTCCTAAGAAACTTAGAGTTCCAAAGCTTGAAATCGTCATATATCTATTTCACAAGCTCTGAATGCGGTTTCTGGCATATGGGCATACACCTGATAGAGTATCGGCCCACCATCAAACCTTTTCCTTTTGGATGAAATTTGAGTGTTGACTTTCAAGAAACGCACAGCTTGAAAAACGTTGTTTCTGAATGCGGGAAAAGGTAAAGGTTTCATAAAGCCTATATCTAAAGCTCCTAAAGGAGCAGATGGCTACCTTTGGGATATATGATATGAAACCACTCACCATCATACATATTTCATTTGGAAGCAGATAGTGTATTCTCTCTTGAAGATATGCTCATATTCAACTCCTAAGAAACTTAGAGTTCCAAAGCTTGAAATCGTCATATATCTATTTCACAAGCTCTGAATGCGGTTTCTGGCATATGGGCATACCCCTGATAGAGTATCGGCCCACCATCAAACCTTTTCCTTTTGGATGAAATTTGAGTGTTGACTTTCAAAAAATGCGCACTCTGAAAAACTTTGTTTCTGAATGCGGGAAAAGTTAAAGTTTTTATAAGGCCAATATCTAAAGCTCCTAAAGGAGCACATGGCTACCTTTGGGATATATGATATGGAACCACTCACCATCATACATATTTCATTTTGGAGCAGCTAGTGTATTCTCTCTTGAAGATATGCTCATATTCAACTCCTAAGAAACTTAGAGTTCCAAAGCTTGAAATCGTCATATATCTATTTCACAAGCTCTGAATGCGGTTTCTGGCATATGGGCATACCCCTGATAGAGTATCGGCCCACCATCAAACCTTTTCCTTTTGGATGAAATTTGAGTGTTGACTTTCAAAAAATGCGCACTCTGAAAAACTTTGTTTCTGAATGCGGGAAAAGTTAAAGTTTTTATAAGGCCAATATCTAAAGCTCCTAAAGGAGCACATGGCTACCTTTGGGATATATGATATGGAACCACTCACCATCATACATATTTCATTTTGGAGCAGCTAGTGTATTCTCTCTTGAAGATATGCTCATATTCAACTCCTAAGAAACTTAGAGTTCCAAAGCTTGAAATCGTCATATATCTATTTCACAAGCTCTGAATGCGGTTTCTGGCATATGGGCATACACCTGATAGAGTATCGGCCCACCATCAAACCTTTTCCTTTTGGATGAAATTTGAGTGTTGACTTTCAAGAAACGCACAGTTTGAAAAACGTTGTTTCTGAATGCGGGAAAAGGTAAAGGTTTCATAAAGCCTATATCTAAAGCTCCTAAAGGAGCAGATGGCTACCTTTGGGATATATGATATGAAACCACTCACCATCATACATATTTCATTTGGAAGCAGCTAGTGTATTCTCTCTTGAAGATATGCTCTTATTCAACTCCTAAGAAACTTAGAGTTCCAAAGCTTGAAATCGTCATATATCTATTTCACAAGCTCTGAATGCGGTTTCTGGCATATGGGCATACCCCTGATAGAGTATCGGCCCACCATGAAACCTTTTCCTTTTGGATGAAATTTGAGTGTTGACTTTCAAAAAATGCGCACTCTGAAAAACTTTGTTTCTGAATGCGGGAAAAGGTAAAGGTTTCATAAAGCCTATATCTAAAGCTCCTAAAAGAGCAGATGGCTACCTTTGGGATATATGATATGGAACCACTCACCATCATACATATTTCATTTGGAAGCAGCTAGTGTATTCTCTCTTGAAGATATGCTCATATTCAACTCCTAAGAAACTTAGAGTTCCAAAGCGTGAAATCGTCATATATCTATTTCACAAGCTCTGAATGCGGTTTCTGGCATATGGGCATACACCTGATAGAGTATCGGCCCACCATCAAACCTTTTCCTTTTGGATGAAATTTGAGTGTTGACTTTCAAGAAACGCACAGTTTGAAAAACTTTGTTTCTGAATGCGGGAAAAGTTAAAGTTTTTATAAGGCCAATATCTAAAGCTCCTAAAGGAGCACATGGCTACCTTTGGGATATATGATATGGAACCACTCACCATCATACATATTTCATTTTGGAGCAGCTAGTGTATTCAGACTTGAAGATATGCTCATATTCAACTCCTAAGAAACTTAGAGTTCCAAAGCTTGAAATCGTCATATATCTATTTCACAAGCTCTGAATGCGGTTTCTGGCATATGGGCATACACCTGATAGAGTATCGGCCCACCATCAAACCTTTTCCTTTTGGATGAAATTTGAGTGTTGACTTTCAAGAAACGCACAGTTTGAAAAACGTTGTTTCTGAATGCGGGAAAAGGTAAAGGTTTCATAAAGCCTATATCTAAAGCTCCTAAAGGAGCAGATGGCTACCTTTGGGATATATGATATGAAACCACTCACCATCATACATATTTCATTTGGAAGCAGATAGTGTATTCTCTCTTGAAGATATGCTCATATTCAACTCCTAAGAAACTTAGAGTTCCAAAGCTTGAAATCGTCATATATCTATTTCACAAGCTCTGAATGCGGTTTCTGGCATATGGGCATACCCCTGATAGAGTATCGGCCCACCATCAAACCTTTTCCTTTTGGATGAAATATGAGTGTTGACTTTCAAAAAATGCGCACTCTGAAAAACTTTGTTTCTGAATGCGGGAAAAGTTAAAGTTTTTATAAGGCCTATATCTAAAGCTCCTAAAGGAGCACATGGCTACCTTTGGGATATATGATATGGAACCACTCACCATCATACATATTTCATTTTGGAGCAGCTAGTGTATTCTCTCTTGAAGATATGCTCATATTCAACTCCTTAGAAACTTAGAGTTCCAAAGCTTGAAATCGTCATATATCTATTTCACAAGCTCTGAATGCGGTTTCTGGCATATGGGCATACACCTGATAGAGTATCGGCCCACCATCAAACCTTTTCCTTTTGGATGAAATTTGAGTGTTGACTTTCAAGAAACGCACAGTTTGAAAAACGTTGTTTCTGAATGCGGGAAAAGGTAAAGGTTTCATAAAGCCTATATCTAAAGCTCCTAAAGGAGCAGATGGCTACCTTTGGGATATATGATATGAAACCACTCACCATCATACATATTTCATTTGGAAGCAGATAGTGTATTCTCTCTTGAAGATATGCTCATATTCAACTCCTAAGAAACTTAGAGTTCCAAAGCTTGAAATCGTCATATATCTATTTCACAAGCTCTGAATGCGGTTTCTGGCATAAGGGCATACCCCTGATAGAGTATTGGCCCACCATGAAACCTTTTCCTTTTGTATGAAATTTGAGTGTTGACTTTCAAAAAATGCGCACTCTGAAAAACTTTGTTTCTGAATGCGGGAAAAGGTAAAGGTTTCATAAAGCCTATATCTAAAGCTCCTAAAAGAGCAGATGGCTACCTTTGGGATATGTGATATGGAACCACTCACCATCATACATATTTCATTTTGGAGCAGCTAGTGTATTCTCTCTTGAAGATATGCTCATATTCAACTCCTAAGAAACTTAGAGTTCCAAAGCTTGAAATCGTCATATATCTATTTCACAAGCTCTGAATGCGGTTTCTGGCATATGGGCATACACCTGATAGAGTATCGGCCCACCATCAAACCTTTTCCTTTTGGATGAAATTTGAGTGTTGACTTTCAAGAAACGCACAGTTTGAAAAACGTTGTTTCTGAATGCGGGAAAAGGTAAAGGTTTCATAAAGCCTATATCTAAAGCTCCTAAAGGAGCAGATGGCTACCTTTGGGATATATGATATGAAACCACTCACCATCATACATATTTCATTTGGAAGCAGCTAGTGTATTCTCTCTTGAAGATATGCTCATATTCAACTCCTAAGAAACTTAGAGTTCCAAAGCTTGAAATCGTCATATATCTATTTCACAAGCTCTGAATGCGGTTTCTGGCATAAGGGCATACCCCTGATAGAGTATTGGCCCACCATGAAACCTTTTCCTTTTGTATGAAATTTGAGTGTTGACTTTCAAAAAATGCGCACTCTGAAAAACTTTGTTTCTGAATGCGGGAAAAGGTAAAGGTTTCATAAAGCCTAGAACTAAAGCTCCTAAAAGAGCAGATGGCTACCTTTGGGATATGTGATATGGAACCACTCACCATCATACATATTTCATTTTGGAGCAGCTAGTGTATTCTCTCTTGAAGATATGCTCATATTCAACTCCTAAGAAACTTAGAGTTCCAAAGCTTGAAATCGTCATATATCTATTTCACAAGCTCTGAATGCGGTTTCTGGCATATGGGCATACACCTGATAGAGTATCGGCCCACCACCAAACCTTTTCCTTTTGGATGAAATTTGAGTGTTGACTTTCAAGAAACGCACAGTTTGAAAAACGTTGTTTCTGAATGCGGGAAAAGGTAAAGGTTTCATAAAGCCTATATCTAAAGCTCCTAAAGGAGCACATGGCTACCTTTGGGATATATGATATGGAACCACTCACCATCATACATATTTCATTTTGGAGCAGCTAGTGTATTCTCTCTTGAAGATATGCTCATATTCAACTCCTAAGAAACTTAGAGTTCCAAAGCTTGAAATCGTCATATATCTATTTCACAAGCTCTGAATGCGGTTTCTGGCATATGGGCATACACCTGATAGAGTATCGGCCCACCATCAAACCTTTTCCTTTTGGATGAAATTTGAGTGTTGACTTTCAAGAAACGCACAGTTTGAAAAACGTTGTTTCTGAATGCGGGAAAAGGTAAAGGTTTCATAAAGCCTATATCTAAAGCTCCTAAAGGAGCAGATGGCTACCTTTGGGATATATGATATGGAACCACTCACCATCATACATATTTCATTTGGAAGCAGCTAGTGTATTCTCTCTTGAAGATATGCTCATATTCAACTCCTAAGAAACTTAGAGTTCCAAAGCTTGAAATCGTCATATATCTATTTCACAAGCTCTGAATGCGGTTTCTGGCATATGGGCATACCCCTGATAAAGTATCGGCCCACCATCAAACTTTTTCCTTTTGGATGAAATTTGAGTGTTGACTTTCAAAAAATGCGCACTCTGAAAAACTTTGTTTCTGAATGCGGGAAAAGTTAAAGTTTTTATAAGGCCAATATCTAAAGCTCCTAAAGGAGCACATGGCTACCTTTGGGATATATGATATGGAACCACTCACCATCATACATATTTCATTTTGGAGCAGCTAGTGTATTCTCTCTTGAAGATATGCTCATATTCAACTCCTAAGAAACTTAGAGTTCCAAAGCTTGAAATCGTCATATATCTATTTCACAAGCTCTGAATGCGGTTTCTGGCATATGGGCATACACCTGATAGAGAATCGGCCCACCATCAAACCTTTTCCTTTTGGATGAAATTTGAGTGTTGACTTTCAAGAAACGCACAGTTTGAAAAACTTTGTTTCTGAATGCGGGAAAAGTTAAAGTTTTTATAAGGCCAATATCTAAAGCTCCTAAAGGAGCACATGGCTACCTTTGGGATATATGATATGGAACCACTCACCATCATACATATTTCATTTTGGAGCAGCTAGTGTATTCAGACTTGAAGATATGCTCATATTCAACTCCTAAGAAACTTAGAGTTCCAAAGCTTGAAATCGTCATATATCTATTTCACAAGCTCTGAATGCGGTTTCTGGCATATGGGCATACACCTGATAGAGTATCGGCCCACCATCAAACCTTTTCCTTTTGGATGAAATTTGAGTGTTGACTTTCAAGAAACGCACAGTTTGAAAAACGTTGTTTCTGAATGCGGGAAAAGGTAAAGGTTTCATAAAGCCTATATCTAAAGCTCCTAAAGGAGCAGATGGCTACCTTTGGGATATATGATATGAAACCACTCACCATCATACATATTTCATTTGGAAGCAGCTAGTGTATTCTCTCTTGAAGATATGCTCATTTTCAACTCCTAAGAAACTTAGAGTTCCAAAGCTTGAAATCGTCATATATCTATTTCACAAGCTCTGAATGCGGTTTCTGGCATATGGGCATACCCCTGATAGAGTATCGGCCCACCATGAAACCTTTTCCTTTTGGATGAAATTTGAGTGTTGACTTTCAAAAAATGCGCACTCTGAAAAACTTTGTTTATGAATGCGGGAAAAGGTAAAGGTTTCATAAAGCCTATATCTAAAGCTCCTAAAAGAGCAGATGGCTATCTTTGGGATATGTGATATGGAACCACTCACCATCATACATATTTCATTTTGGAGCAGCTAGTGTATTCTCTCTTGAAGATATGCTCATATTCAACTCCTAAGAAACTTAGAGTTCCAAAGCTTGAAATCGTCATATATCTATTTCACAAGCTCTGAATGCGGTTTCTGGCATATGGGCATACCCCTGATAGAGTATCGGCCCACCATCAAACCTTTTCCTTTTGGATGAAATATGAGTGTTGACTTTCAAAAAATGCGCACTCTGAAAAACTTTGTTTCTGAATGCGGGAAAAGTTAAAGTTTTTATAAGGCCTATATCTAAAGCTTTTAAAGGAGCACATGGCTACCTTTGGGATATATGATATGGAACCACTCACCATCATACATATTTCATTTTGGAGCAGCTAGTGTATTCTCTCTTGAAGATATGCTCATATTCAACTCCTAAGAAACTTAGAGTTCCAAAGCTTGAAATCGTCATATATCTATTTCACAAGCTCTGAATGCGGTTTCTGGCATATGGGCATACACCTGATAGAGTATCGGCCCACCATCAAACCTTTTCCTTTTGGATGAAATTTGAGTGTTGACTTTCAAGAAACGCACAGTTTGAAAAACGTTGTTTCTGAATGCGGGAAAAGGTAAAGGTTTCATAAAGCCTATATCTAAAGCTCCTAAAGGAGCAGATGGCTACCTTTGGGATATATGATATGAAACCACTCACCATCATACATATTTCATTTGGAAGCAGCTAGTGTATTCTCTCTTGAAGATATGCTCATATTCAACTCCTAAGAAACTTAGAGTTCCAAAGCTTGAAATCGTCATATATCTATTTCACAAGCTCTGAATGCGGTTTCTGGCATATGGGCATACCCCTGATAGAGTATCGGCCCACCATGAAACCTTTTCCTTTTGGATGAAATTTGAGTGTTGACTTTCAAAAAATGCGCACTCTGAAAAACTTTGTTTCTGAATGCGGGAAAAGGCAAAGGTTTCATAAAGCCTATATCTAAAGCTCCTAAAAGAGCAGATGGCTACCTTTTGGATATGTGATATGGAACCACTCACCATCATACATATTTCATTTTGGAGCAGCTAGTGTATTCTCTCTTGAAGATATGCTCATATTCAACTCCTAAGAAACTTAGAGTTCCAATGCTTGAAATCGTCATATGTCTATTTCACAAGCTCTGAATGCGGTTTCTGGCATATGGGCATACACCTGATAGAGTATCGGCCCACCATCAAACCTTTTCCTTTTGGATGAAATTTGAGTGTTGACTTTCAAGAAACGCACAGTTTGAAAAACGTTGTTTCTGAATGCGGGAAAAGGTAAAGGTTTCATAAAGCCTATATCTAAAGCTCCTAAAGGAGCAGATGGCTACCTTTGGGATATATGATATGAAACCACTCACCATCATACATATTTCATTTGGAAGCAGCTAGTGTATTCTCTCTTGAAGATATGCTCATATTCAACTCCTAAGAAACTTAGAGTTCCAAAGCTTGAAATCGTCATATATCTATTTCACAAGCTCTGAATGCGGTTTCTGGCATATGGGCATACCCCTGATAGAGTATCGGCCCACCATCAAACCTTTTCCTTTTGGATGAAATTTGAGTGTTGACTTTCAAAAAATGCGCACTCTGAAAAACTTTGTTTCTGAATGCGGGAAAAGTTAAAGTTTTTATAAGGCCAATATCTAAAGCTCCTAAAGGAGCACATGGCTACCTTTGGGATATATGATATGGAACCACTCACCATCATACATATTTCATTTTGGAGCAGCTAGTGTATTCAGACTTGAAGATATGCTCATATTCAACTCCTAAGAAACTTAGAGTTCCAAAGCTTGAAATCGTCATATATCTATTTCACAAGCTCTGAATGCGGTTTCTGGCATATGGGCATACACCTGATAGAGTATCGGCCCACCATCAAACCTTTTCCTTTTGGATGAAATTTGAGTGTTGACTTTCAAGAAACGCACAGTTTGAAAAACGTTGTTTCTGAATACGGGAAAAGGTAAAGGTTTCATAAAGCCTATATCTAAAGCTCCTAAAGGAGCAGATGGCTACCTTTGGGATATATGATATGAAACCACTCACCATCATACATATTTCATTTGGAAGCAGCTAGTGTATTCTCTCTTGAAGATATGCTCATATTCAACTCCTAAGAAACTTAGAGTTCCAAAGCTTGAAATCGTCATATATCTATTTCACAAGCTCTGAATGCGGTTTCTGGCATATGGGCATACCCCTGATAGAGTATCGGCCCACCATGAAACCTTTTCCTTTTGGATGAAATTTGAGTGTTGACTTTCAAAAAATGCGCACTCTGAAAAACGTTGTTTCTGAAAGCGGGAAAAGGTAAAGGTTTCATAAAGCCTATATCTAAAGCTCCTAAAAGAGCAGATGGCTACCTTAGGGATATGTGATATGGAACCACTCACCATCATACATATTTCATTTTGGAGCAGCTAGTGTATTCTCTCTTGAAGATATGCTCATATTCAACTCCTAAGAAACTTAGAGTTCCAAAGCTTGAAATCGTCATATATCTATTTCACAAGCTCTGAATGCGGTTTCTTGCATATGGGCATACACCTGATAGAGTATCGGCCCACCATCAAACCTTTTCCTTTTGGATGAAATTTGAGTGTTGACTTTCAAGAAACGCACAGTTTGAAAAACTTTGTTTCTGAATGCGGGAAAAGTTAAAGTTTTTATAAGGCCAATATCTAAAGCTCCTAAAGGAGCACATGGCTACCTTTGGGATATATGATATGAAACCACTCACCATCATACATATTTCATTTGGAAGCAGCTAGTGTATTCTCTCTTGAAGATATGCTCATATTCAACTCCTAAGAAACTTAGAGTTCCAAAGCTTGAAATCGTCATATATCTATTTCACAAGCTCTGAATGCGGTTTCTGGCATATGGGCATACCCCTGATAGAGTATCGGCCCACCATCAAACCTTTTCCTTTTGGATGAAATTTGAGTGTTGACTTTCAAAAAATGCGCACTCTGAAAAACTTTGTTTCTGAATGCGGGAAAAGGTAAAGGTTTCATAAAGCCTATATCTAAAGCTCCTAAAGGAGCAGATGGCTACCTTTGGGATATATGATATGGAACCACTCACCATCATACATATTTCATTTGGAAGCAGCTAGTGTATTCTCTCTTGAAGATATGCTCATATTCAACTCCTAAGAAACTTAGAGTTCCAAAGCGTGAAATCGTCATATATCTATTTCACAAGCTCTGAATGCGGTTTCTGGCATATGGGCATACACCTGATAGAGTATCGGCCCACCATCAAACCTTTTCCTTTTGGATGAAATTTGAGTGTTGACTTTCAAGAAACGCACAGTTTGAAAAACGTTGTTTCTGAATGCGGGAAAAGGTAAAGGTTTCATAAAGCCTATATCTAAAGCTCCTAAAGGAGCAGATGGCTACCTTTGGGATATATGATATGAAACCACTCACCATCATACATATTTCATTTGGAAGCAGATAGTGTATTCTCTCTTGAAGATATGCTCATATTCAACTCCTAAGAAACTTAGAGTTCCAAAGCTTGAAATCGTCATATATCTATTTCACAAGCTCTGAATGCGGTTTCTGGCATATGGGCATACACCTGATAGAGTATCGGCCCACCATCAAACCTTTTCCTTTTGGATGAAATTTGAGTGTTGACTTTCAAGAAACGCACAGCTTGAAAAACGTTGTTTCTGAATGCGGGAAAAGGTAAAGGTTTCATAAAGCCTATATCTAAAGCTCCTAAAGGAGCAGATGGCTACCTTTGGGATATATGATATGAAACCACTCACCATCATACATATTTCATTTGGAAGCAGATAGTGTATTCTCTCTTGAAGATATGCTCATATTCAACTCCTAAGAAACTTAGAGTTCCAAAGCTTGAAATCGTCATATATCTATTTCACAAGCTCTGAATGCGGTTTCTGGCATATGGGCATACCCCTGATAGAGTATCGGCCCACCATCAAACCTTTTCCTTTTGGATGAAATTTGAGTGTTGACTTTCAAAAAATGCGCACTCTGAAAAACTTTGTTTCTGAATGCGGGAAAAGGCAAAGGTTTCATAAAGCCTATATCTAAAGCTCCTAAAAGAGCAGATGGCTACCTTTGGGATATGTGATATGGAACCACTCACCATCATACATATTTCATTTTGGAGCAGCTAGTGTATTCTCTCTTGAAGATATGCTCATATTCAACTCCTAAGAAACTTAGAGTTCCAAAGCTTGAAATCGTCATATATCTATTTCACAAGCTCTGAATGCGGTTTCTGGCATATGGGCATACACCTGATAGAGTATCGGCCCACCATCAAACCTTTTCCTTTTGGATGAAATTTGAGTGTTGACTTTCAAGAAACGCACAGTTTGAAAAACGTTGTTTCTGAATGCGGGAAAAGGTAAAGGTTTCATAAAGCCTATATCTAAAGCTCCTAAAGGAGCAGATGGCTACCTTTGGGATATATGATATGAAACCACTCACCATCATACATATTTCATTTGGAAGCAGCTAGTGTATTCTCTCTTGAAGATATGCTCATATTCAACTCCTAAGAAACTTAGAGTTCCAAAGCTTGAAATCGTCATATATCTATTTCACAAGCTCTGAATGCGGTTTCTGGCATATGGGCATACCCCTGATAGAGTATCGGCCCACCATGAAACCTTTTCCTTTTGGATGAAATTTGAGTGTTGACTTTCAAAAAATGCGCACTCTGAAAAACTTTGTTTCTGAATGCGGGAAAAGGCAAAGGTTTCATAAAGCCTATATCTAAAGCTCCTAAAAGAGCAGATGGCTACCTTTGGGATATGTGATATGGAACCACTCACCATCATACATATTTCATTTTGGAGCAGCTAGTGTATTCTCTCTTGAAGATATGCTCATATTCAACTCCTAAGAAACTTAGAGTTCCAAAGCTTGAAATCGTCATATATCTATTTCACAAGCTCTGAATGCGGTTTCTGGCATATGGGCAAACACCTGATAGAGTATCGGCCCACCATCAAACCTTTTCCTTTTGGATGAAATTTGAGTGTTGACTTTCAAGAAACGCACAGTTTGAAAAACGTTGTTTCTGAATGCGGGAAAAGGTAAAGGTTTCATAAAGCCTATATCTAAAGCTCCTAAAGGAGCACATGGCTACCTTTGGGATATATGATATGAAACCACTCACCATCATACATATTTCATTTTGGAGCAGCTAGTGTATTCTCTCTTGAAGATATGCTCATATTCAACTCCTAAGAAACTTAGAGTTCCAAAGCTTGAAATCGTCATATATCTATTTCACAAGCTCTGAATGCGGTTTCTGGCATATGGGCATACACCTGATAGAGTATCGGCCCACCATCAAACCTTTTCCTTTTGGATGAAATTTGAGTGTTGACTTTCAAGAAACGCACAGTTTGAAAAACGTTGTTTCTGAATGCGGGAAAAGGTAAAGGTTTCATAAAGCCTATATCTAAAGCTCCTAAAGGAGCAGATGGCTACCTTTGGGATATATGATATGAAACCACTCACCATCATACATATTTCATTTGGAAGCAGCTAGTGTATTCTCTCTTGAAGATATGCTCATATTCAACTCCTAAGAAACTTAGAGTTCCAAAGCTTGAAATCGTCATATATCTATTTCACAAGCTCTGAATGCGGTTTCTGGCATATGGGCATACCCCTGATAGAGTATCGGCCCACCATGAAACCTTTTCCTTTTGGATGAAATTTGAGTGTTGACTTTCAAAAAATGCGCACTCTGAAAAACGTTGTTTCTGAATGCGGGAAAAGGTAAAGGTTTCATAAAGCCTATATCTAAAGCTCCTAAAAGAGCAGATGGCTACCTTAGGGATATGTGATATGGAACAACTCACCATCATACATATTTCATTTTGGAGCAGCTAGTGTATTCTCTCTTGAAGATATGCTCATATTCAACTCCTAAGAAACTTAGAGTTCCAAAGCTTGAAATCGTCATATATCTATTTCACAAGCTCTGAATGCGGTTTCTGGCATATGGGCATACACCTGATAGAGTATCGGCCCACCATCAAACCTTTTCCTTTTGGATGAAATTTGAGTGTTGACTTTCAAGAAACGCACAGTTTGAAAAACTTTGTTTCTGAATGCGGGAAAAGTTAAAGTTTTTATTAGGCCAATATCTAAAGCTCCTAAAGGAGCACATGGCTACCTTTGGGATATATGATATGAAACCACTCACCATCATACATATTTCATTTGGAAGCAGCTAGTGTATTCTCTCTTGAAGATATGCTCATATTCAACTCCTAAGAAACTTAGAGTTCCAAAGCTTGAAATCGTCATATATCTATTTCACAAGCTCTGAATGCGGTTTCTGGCATATGGGCATACACCTGATAGAGTATCGGCCCACCATCAAACCTTTTCCTTTTGGATGAAATTTGAGTGTTGACTTTCAAAAAATGCGCACAGTTTGAAAAACGTTGTTTCTGAATGCGGGAAAAGGCAAAGGTTTCATAAAGCCTATATCTAAAGCTCCTAAAAGAGCAGATGGCTACCTTTGGGATATGTGATATGGAACCACTCACCATCATACATATTTCATTTGGAAGCAGATAGTGTATTCTCTCTTGAAGATATGCTCATATTCAACTCCTAAGAAACTTAGAGTTCCAAAGCTTGAAATCGTCATATATCTATTTCACAAGCTCTGAATGCGGTTTCTGGCATATGGGCATACACCTGATAGAGTATCGGCCCACCATCAAACCTTTTCCTTTTGGATGAAATTTGAGTGTTGACTTTCAAGAAACGCACAGTTTGAAAAACGTTGTTTCTGAATGCGGGAAAAGGTAAAGGTTTCATAAAGCCTATATCTAAAGCTCCTAAAGGAGCACATGGCTACCTTTGGGATATATGATATGAAACCACTCACCATCATACATATTTCATTTTGGAGCAGCTAGTGTATTCTCTCTTGAAGATATGCTCATATTCAACTCCTAAGAAACTTAGAGTTCCAAAGCTTGAAATCGTCATATATCTATTTCACAAGCTCTGAATGCGGTTTCTGGCATATGGGCATACACCTGATAGAGTATCGGCCCACCATCAAACCTTTTCCTTTTGGATGAAATTTGAGTGTTGACTTTCAAGAAACGCACAGTTTGAAAAACGTTGTTTCTGAATGCGGGAAAAGGTAAAGGTTTCATAAAGCCTATATCTAAAGCTCCTAAAGGAGCAGATGGCTACCTTTGGGATATATGATATGAAACCACTCACCATCATACATATTTCATTTGGAAGCAGCTAGTGTATTCTCTCTTGAAGATATGCTCATATTCAACTCCTAAGAAACTTAGAGTTCCAAAGCTTGAAATCGTCATATATCTATTTCACAAGCTCTGAATGCGGTTTCTGGCATATGGGCATACCCCTGATAGAGTATCGGCCCACCATGAAACCTTTTCCTTTTGGATGAAATTTGAGTGTTGACTTTCAAAAAATGCGCACTCTGAAAAACGTTGTTTCTGAATGCGGGAAAAGGTAAAGGTTTCATAAAGCCTATATCTAAAGCTCCTAAAAGAGCAGATGGCTACCTTAGGGATATGTGATATGGAACAACTCACCATCATACATATTTCATTTTGGAGCAGCTAGTGTATTCTCTCTTGAAGATATGCTCATATTCAACTCCTAAGAAACTTAGAGTTCCAAAGCTTGAAATCGTCATATATCTATTTCACAAGCTCTGAATGCGGTTTCTGGCATATGGGCATACACCTGATAGAGTATCGGCCCACCATCAAACCTTTTCCTTTTGGATGAAATTTGAGTGTTGACTTTCAAGAAACGCACAGTTTGAAAAACTTTGTTTCTGAATGCGGGAAAAGTTAAAGTTTTTATAAGGCCAATATCTAAAGCTCCTAAAGGAGCACATGGCTACCTTTGGGATATATGATATGAAACCACTCACCATCATACATATTTCATTTGGAAGCAGCTAGTGTATTCTCTCTTGAAGATATGCTCATATTCAACTCCTAAGAAACTTAGAGTTCCAAAGCTTGAAATCGTCATATATCTATTTCACAAGCTCTGAATGCGGTTTCTGGCATATGGGCATACACCTGATAGAGTATCGGCCCACCATCAAACCTTTTCCTTTTGGATGAAATTTGAGTGTTGACTTTCAAGAAACGCACAGTTTGAAAAACGTTGTTTCTGAATGCGGGAAAAGGTAAAGGTTTCATAAAGCCTATATCTAAAGCTCCTAAAGGAGCAGATGGCTACCTTTGGGATATATGATATGAAACCACTCACCATCATACATATTTCATTTGGAAGCAGCTAGTGTATTCTCTCTTGAAGATATGCTCATATTCAACTCCTAAGAAACTTAGAGTTCCAAAGCTTGAAATCGTCATATATCTATTTCACAAGCTCTGAATGCGGTTTCTGGCATATGGGCATACCCCTGATAGAGTATCGGCCCACCATGAAACCTTTTCCTTTTGGATGAAATTTGAGTGTTGACTTTCAAAAAATGCGCACTCTGAAAAACGTTGTTTCTGAATGCGGGAAAAGGTAAAGGTTTCATAAAGCCTATATCTAAAGCTCCTAAAAGAGCAGATGGCTACCTTAGGGATATGTGATATGGAACAACTCACCATCATACATATTTCATTTTGGAGCAGCTAGTGTATTCTCTCTTGAAGATATGCTCATATTCAACTCCTAAGAAACTTAGAGTTCCAAAGCTTGAAATCGTCATATATCTATTTCACAAGCTCTGAATGCGGTTTCTGGCATATGGGCATACACCTGATAGAGTATCGGCCCACCATCAAACCTTTTCCTTTTGGATGAAATTTGAGTGTTGACTTTCAAGAAACGCACAGTTTGAAAAACTTTGTTTCTGAATGCGGGAAAAGTTAAAGTTTTTATAAGGCCAATATCTAAAGCTCCTAAAGGAGCACATGGCTACCTTTGGGATATATGATATGAAACCACTCACCATCATACATATTTCATTTGGAAGCAGCTAGTGTATTCTCTCTTGAAGATATGCTCATATTCAACTCCTAAGAAACTTAGAGTTCCAAAGCTTGAAATCGTCATATATCTATTTCACAAGCTCTGAATGCGGTTTCTGGCATATGGGCATACACCTGATAGAGTATCGGCCCACCATCAAACCTTTTCCTTTTGGATGAAATTTGAGTGTTGACTTTCAAGAAACGCACAGTTTGAAAAACGTTGTTTCTGAATGCGGGAAAAGGTAAAGGTTTCATAAAGCCTATATCTAAAGCTCCTAAAGGAGCAGATGGCTACCTTTGGGATATATGATATGAAACCACTCACCATCATACATATTTCATTTGGAAGCAGATAGTGTATTCTCTCTTGAAGATATGCTCATATTCAACTCCTAAGAAACTTAGAGTTCCAAAGCTTGAAATCGTCATATATCTATTTCACAAGCTCTGAATGCGGTTTCTGGCATATGGGCATACACCTGATAGAGTATCGGCCCACCATCAAACCTTTTCCTTTTGGATGAAATTTGAGTGTTGACTTTCAAGAAACGCACAGCTTGAAAAACGTTGTTTCTGAATGCGGGAAAAGGTAAAGGTTTCATAAAGCCTATATCTAAAGCTCCTAAAGGAGCAGATGGCTACCTTTGGGATATATGATATGAAACAACTCACCATCATACATATTTCATTTGGAAGCAGATAGTGTATTCTCTCTTGAAGATATGCTCATATTCAACTCCTAAGAAACTTAGAGTTCCAAAGCTTGAAATCGTCATATATCTATTTCACAAGCTCTGAATGCGGTTTCTGGCATATGGGCATACCCCTGATAGAGTATCGGCCCACCATCAAACCTTTTCCTTTTGGATGAAATTTGAGTGTTGACTTTCAAAAAATGCGCACTCTGAAAAACTTTGTTTCTGAATGCGGGAAAAGGCAAAGGTTTCATAAAGCCTATATCTAAAGCTCCTAAAAGAGCAGATGGCTACCTTTGGGATATGTGATATGGAACCACTCACCATCATACATATTTCATTTTGGAGCAGCTAGTGTATTCTCTCTTGAAGATATGCTCATATTCAACTCCTAAGAAACTTAGAGTTCCAAAGCTTGAAATCGTCATATATCTATTTCACAAGCTCTGAATGCGGTTTCTGGCATATGGGCATACACCTGATAGAGTATCGGCCCACCATCAAACCTTTTCCTTTTGGATGAAATTTGAGTGTTGACTTTCAAGAAACGCACAGTTTGAAAAACGTTGTTTCTGAATGCGGGAAAAGGTAAAGGTTTCATAAAGCCTATATCTAAAGCTCCTAAAGGAGCAGATGGCTACCTTTGGGATATATGATATGAAACCACTCACCATCATACATATTTCATTTGGAAGCAGCTAGTGTATTCTCTCTTGAAGATATGCTCATATTCAACTCCTAAGAAACTTAGAGTTCCAAAGCTTGAAATCGTCATATATCTATTTCACAAGCTCTGAATGCGGTTTCTGGCATATGGGCATACCCCTGATAGAGTATCGGCCCACCATGAAACCTTTTCCTTTTGGATGAAATTTGAGTGTTGACTTTCAAAAAATGCGCACTCTGAAAAACTTTGTTTCTGAATGCGGGAAAAGGCAAAGGTTTCATAAAGCCTATATCTAAAGCTCCTAAAAGAGCAGATGGCTACCTTTGGGATATGTGATATGGAACCACTCACCATCATACATATTTCATTTTGGAGCAGCTAGTGTATTCTCTCTTGAAGATATGCTCATATTCAACTCCTAAGAAACTTAGAGTTCCAAAGCTTGAAATCGTCATATATCTATTTCACAAGCTCTGAATGCGGTTTCTGGCATATGGGCATACACCTGATAGAGTATCGGCCCACCATCAAACCTTTTCCTTTTGGATGAAATTTGAGTGTTGACTTTCAAGAAACGCACAGTTTGAAAAACGTTGTTTCTGAATGCGGGAAAAGGTAAAGGTTTCATAAAGCCTATATCTAAAGCTCCTAAAGGAGCACATGGCTACCTTTGGGATATATGATATGAAACCACTCACCATCATACATATTTCATTTTGGAGCAGCTAGTGTATTCTCTCTTGAAGATATGCTCATATTCAACTCCTAAGAAACTTAGAGTTCCAAAGCTTGAAATCGTCATATATCTATTTCACAAGCTCTGAATGCGGTTTCTGGCATATGGGCATACACCTGATAGAGTATCGGCCCACCATCAAACCTTTTCCTTTTGGATGAAATTTGAGTGTTGACTTTCAAGAAACGCACAGTTTGAAAAACGTTGTTTCTGAATGCGGGAAAAGGTAAAGGTTTCATAAAGCCTATATCTAAAGCTCCTAAAGGAGCAGATGGCTACCGTTGGGATATGTGATATGGAACCACTCACCATCATACATATTTCATTTTGGAGCAGCTAGTGTATTCTCTCTTGAAGATATGCTCATATTCAACTCCTAAGAAACTTAGAGTTCCAAAGCTTGAAATCGTCATATATCTATTTCACAAGCTCTGAATGCGGTTTCTGGCATATGGGCATACACCTGATAGAGTATCGGCCCACCATCAAACCTTTTCCTTTTGGATGAAATTTGAGTGTTGACTTTCAAGAAACGCACAGTTTGAAAAACTTTGTTTCTGAATGCGGGAAAAGTTAAAGTTTTTATAAGGCCAATATCTAAAGCTCCTAAAGGAGCACATGGCTACCTTTGGGATATATGATATGAAACCACTCACCATCATACATATTTCATTTGGAAGCAGCTAGTGTATTCTCTCTTGAAGATATGCTCATATTCAACTCCTAAGAAACTTAGAGTTCCAAAGCTTGAAATCGTCATATATCTATTTCACAAGCTCTGAATGCGGTTTCTGGCATATGGGCATACCCCTGGTAGAGTATCGGCCCACCATCAAACCTTTTCCTTTTGGATGAAATTTGAGTGTTGACTTTCAAAAAATGCGCACTCTGAAAAACTTTGTTTCTGAATGCGGGAAAAGGTAAAGGTTTCATAAAGCCTATATCTAAAGCTCCTAAAGGAGCAGATGGCTACCTTTGGGATATATGATATGGAACCACTCACCATCATACATATTTCATTTGGAAGCAGCTAGTGTATTCTCTCTTGAAGATATGCTCATATTCAACTCCTAAGAAACTTAGAGTTCCAAAGCGTGAAATCGTCATATATCTATTTCACAAGCTCTGAATGCGGTTTCTGGCATATGGGCATACACCTGATAGAGTATCGGCCCACCATGAAACCTTTTCCTTTTGGATGAAATTTGAGTGTTGACTTTCAAAAAATGCGCACTCTGAAAAACGTTGTTTCTGAATGCGGGAAAAGGTAAAGGTTTCATAAAGCCTATATCTAAAGCTCCTAAAAGAGCAGATGGCTACCTTAGGGATATGTGATATGGAACCACTCACCATCATACATATTTCATTTTGGAGCAGCTAGTGTATTCTCTCTTGAAGATATGCTCATATTCAACTCCTAAGAAACTTAGAGTTCCAAAGCTTGAAATCGTCATATATCTATTTCACAAGCTCTGAATGCGGTTTCTGGCATATGGGCATACACCTGATAGAGTATCGGCCCACCATCAAACCTTTTCCTTTTGGATGAAATTTGAGTGTTGACTTTCAAAAAATGCGCACTCTGAAAAACTTTGTTTCTGAATGCGGGAAAAGGTAAAGGTTTCATAAAGCCTATATCTAAAGCTCCTAAAGGAGCAGATGGCTACCTTTGGGATATATGATATGGAACCACTCACCATCATACATATTTCATTTGGAAGCAGCTAGTGTATTCTCTCTTGAAGATATGCTCATATTCAACTCCTAAGAAACTTAGAGTTCCAAAGCGTGAAATCGTCATATATCTATTTCACAAGCTCTGAATGCGGTTTCTGGCATATGGGCATACACCTGATAGAGTATCGGCCCACCATCAAACCTTTTCCTTTTGGATGAAATTTGAGTGTTGACTTTCAAGAAACGCACAGTTTGAAAAACGTTGTTTCTGAATGCGGGAAAAGGTAAAGGTTTCATAAAGCCTATATCTAAAGCTCCTAAAGGAGCAGATGGCTACCTTTGGGATATATGATATGAAACCACTCACCATCATACATATTTCATTTGGAAGCAGATAGTGTATTCTCTCTTGAAGATATGCTCATATTCAACTCCTAAGAAACTTAGAGTTCCAAAGCTTGAAATCGTCATATATCTATTTCACAAGCTCTGAATGCGGTTTCTGGCATATGGGCATACACCTGATAGAGTATCGGCCCACCATCAAACCTTTTCCTTTTGGATGAAATTTGAGTGTTGACTTTCAAGAAACGCACAGCTTGAAAAACGTTGTTTCTGAATGCGGGAAAAGGTAAAGGTTTCATAAAGCCTATGTCTAAAGCTCCTAAAGGAGCAGATGGCTACCTTTGGGATATATGATATGAAACCACTCACCATCATACATATTTCATTTGGAAGCAGATAGTGTATTCTCTCTTGAAGATATGCTCATATTCAACTCCTAAGAAACTTAGAGTTCCAAAGCTTGAAATCGTCATATATCTATTTCACAAGCTCTGAATGCGGTTTCTGGCATATGGGCATACCCCTGATAGAGTATCGGCCCACCATCAAACCTTTTCCTTTTGGATGAAATTTGAGTGTTGACTTTCAAAAAATGCGCACTCTGAAAAACTTTGTTTCTGAATGCGGGAAAAGGCAAAGGTTTCATAAAGCCTATATCTAAAGCTCCTAAAAGAGCAGATGGCTACCTTTGGGATATGTGATATGGAACCACTCACCATCATACATATTTCATTTTGGAGCAGCTAGTGTATTCTCTCTTGAAGATATGCTCATATTCAACTCCTAAGAAACTTAGAGTTCCAAAGCTTGAAATCGTCATATATCTATTTCACAAGCTCTGAATGCGGTTTCTGGCATATGGGCATACACCTGATAGAGTATCGGCCCACCATCAAACCTTTTCCTTTTGGATGAAATTTGAGTGTTGACTTTCAAGAAACGCACAGTTTGAAAAACGTTGTTTCTGAATGCGGGAAAAGGTAAAGGTTTCATAAAGCCTATATCTAAAGCTCCTAAAGGAGCAGATGGCTACCTTTGGGATATATGATATGAAACCACTCACCATCATACATATTTCATTTGGAAGCAGCTAGTGTATTCTCTCTTGAAGATATGCTCATATTCAACTCCTAAGAAACTTAGAGTTCCAAAGCTTGAAATCGTCATATATCTATTTCACAAGCTCTGAATGCGGTTTCTGGCATATGGGCATACCCCTGATAGAGTATCGGCCCACCATGAAACCTTTTCCTTTTGGATGAAATTTGAGTGTTGACTTTCAAAAAATGCGCACTCTGAAAAACGTTGTTTCTGAATGCGGGAAAAGGTAAAGGTTTCATAAAGCCTATATCTAAAGCTCCTAAAAGAGCAGATGGCTACCTTAGGGATATGTGATATGGAACCACTCACCATCATACATATTTCATTTTGGAGCAGCTAGTGTATTCTCTCTTGAAGATATGCTCATATTCAACTCCTAAGAAACTTAGAGTTCCAAAGCTTGAAATCGTCATATATCTATTTCACAAGCTCTGAATGCGGTTTCTGGCATATGGGCATACACCTGATAGAGTATCGGCCCACCATCAAACCTTTTCCTTTTGGATGAAATTTGAGTGTTGACTTTCAAGAAACGCACAGTTTGAAAAACTTTGTTTCTGAATGCGGGAAAAGTTAAAGTTTTTATAAGGCCAATATCTAAAGCTCCTAAAGGAGCACATGGCTACCTTTGGGATATATGATATGAAACCACTCACCATCATACATATTTCATTTGGAAGCAGCTAGTGTATTCTCTCTTGAAGATATGCTCATATTCAACTCCTAAGAAACTTAGAGTTCCAAAGCTTGAAATCGTCATATATCTATTTCACAAGCTCTGAATGCGGTTTCTGGCATATGGGCATACCCCTGATAGAGTATCGGCCCACCATCAAACCTTTTCCTTTTGGATGAAATTTGAGTGTTGACTTTCAAAAAATGCGCACTCTGAAAAACTTTGTTTCTGAATGCGGGAAAAGGTAAAGGTTGAAATTTGAAATTTGAAATTTGAGTGTTGACTTTCAAGAAACGCACAGTTTGAAAAACTTTGTTTCTGAATGCGGGAAAAGTTAAAGTTTTTATAAGGCCAATATCTAAAGCTCCTAAAGGAGCACATGGCTACCTTTGGGATATATGATATGGAACCACTCACCATCATACATATTTCATTTTGGAGCAGCTAGTGTATTCAGACTTGAAGATATGCTCATATTCAACTCCTAAGAAACTTAGAGTTCCAAAGCTTGAAATCGTCATATATCTATTTCACAAGCTCTGAATGCGGTTTCTGGCATATGGGCATACACCTGATAGAGTATCGGCCCACCATCAAACCTTTTCCTTTTGGATGAAATTTGAGTGTTGACTTTCAAGAAACGCACAGTTTGAAAAACGTTGTTTCTGAATGCGGGAAAAGGTAAAGGTTTCATAAAGCCTATATCTAAAGCTCCTAAAGGAGCAGATGGCTACCTTTGGGATATATGATATGAAACCACTCACCATCATACATATTTCATTTGGAAGCAGCTAGTGTATTCTCTCTTGAAGATATGCTCATATTCAACTCCTAAGGAACTTAGAGTTCCAAAGCTTGAAATCGTCATATATCTATTTCACAAGCTCTGAATGCGGTTTCTGGCATATGGGCATACCCCTGATAGAGTATCGGCCCACCATGAAACCTTTTCCTTTTGGATGAAATTTGAGTGTTGACTTTCAAAAAATGCACACTCTGAAAAACGTTGTTTCTGAATGCGGGAAAAGGTAAAGGTTTCATAAAGCCTATATCTAAAGCTCCTAAAAGAGCAGATGGCTACCTTTGGGATATGTGATATGGAACCACTCACCATCATACATATTTCATTTTGGAGCAGCTAGTGTATTCTCTCTTGAAGATATGCTCATATTCAACTCCTAAGAAACTTAGAGTTCCAAAGCTTGAAATCGTCATATATCTATTTCACAAGCTCTGAATGCGGTTTCTGGCATATGGGCATACACCTGATAGAGTATCGGCCCACCATCAAACCTTTTCCTTTTGGATGAAATATGAGTGTTGACTTTCAAAAAATGCGCACTCTGAAAAACTTTGTTTCTGAATGCGGGAAAAGTTAAAGTTTTTATAAGGCCAATATCTAAAGCTCCTAAAGGAGCACATGGCTACCTTTGGGATATATGATATGAAACCACTCACCATCATACATATTTCATTTGGAAGCAGCTAGTGTATTCTCTCTTGAAGATATGCTCATATTCAACTCCTAAGAAACTTAGAGTTCCAAAGCTTGAAATCGTCATATATCTATTTCACAAGCTCTGAATGCGGTTTCTGGCATATGGGCATACCCCTGATAGAGTATCGGCCCACCATCAAACCTTTTCCTTTTGGATGAAATTTGAGTGTTGACTTTCAAGAAACGCACAGTTTGAAAAACGTTGTTTCTGAATACGGGAAAAGGTAAAGGTTTCATAAAGCCTATATCTAAAGCTCCTAAAGGAGCAGATGGCTACCTTTGGGATATATGATATGAAACCACTCACCATCATACATATTTCATTTGGAAGCAGCTAGTGTATTCTCTCTTGAAGATATGCTCATATTCAACTCCTAAGAAACTTAGAGTTCCAAAGCTTGAAATCGTCATATATCTATTTCACAAGCTCTGAATGCGGTTTCTGGCATATGGGCATACCCCTGATAGAGTATCGGCCCACCATGAAACCTTTTCCTTTTGGATGAAATTTGAGTGTTGACTTTCAAAAAATGCGCACTCTGAAAAACTTTGTTTCTGAATGCGGGAAAAGGTAAAGGTTTCATAAAGCCTATATCTAAAGCTCCTAAAGGAGCAGATGGCTACCTTTGGGATATATGATATGGAACCACTCACCATCATACATATTTCATTTGGAAGCAGCTAGTGTATTCTCTCTTGAAGATATGCTCATATTCAACTCCTAAGAAACTTAGAGTTCCAAAGCGTGAAATCGTCATATATCTATTTCACAAGCTCTGAATGCGGTTTCTGGCATATGGGCATACACCTGATAGAGTATCGGCCCACCATCAAACCTTTTCCTTTTGGATGAAATTTGAGTGTTGACTTTCAAGAAACGCACAGTTTGAAAAACGTTGTTTCTGAATGCGGGAAAAGGTAAAGGTTTCATAAAGCCTATATCTAAAGCTCCTAAAGGAGCAGATGGCTACCTTTGGGATATATGATATGAAACCACTCACCATCATACATATTTCATTTGGAAGCAGATAGTGTATTCTCTCTTGAAGATATGCTCATATTCAACTCCTAAGAAACTTAGAGTTCCAAAGCTTGAAATCGTCATATATCTATTTCACAAGCTCTGAATGCGGTTTCTGGCATATGGGCATACACCTGATAGAGTATCGGCCCACCATCAAACCTTTTCCTTTTGGATGAAATTTGAGTGTTGACTTTCAAGAAACGCACAGCTTGAAAAACGTTGTTTCTGAATGCGGGAAAAGGTAAAGGTTTCATAAAGCCTATATCTAAAGCTCCTAAAGGAGCAGATGGCTACCTTTGGGATATATGATATGGAACCACTCACCATCATACATATTTCATTTGGAAGCAGATAGTGTATTCTCTCTTGAAGATATGCTCATATTCAACTCCTAAGAAACTTAGAGTTCCAAAGCTTGAAATCGTCATATATCTATTTCACAAGCTCTGAATGCGGTTTCTGGCATATGGGCATACCCCTGATAGAGTATCGGCCCACCATCAAACCTTTTCCTTTTGGATGAAATTTGAGTGTTGACTTTCAAAAAATGCGCACTCTGAAAAACTTTGTTTCTGAATGCGGGAAAAGTTAAAGTTTTTATAAGGCCAATATCTAAAGCTCCTAAAGGAGCACATGGCTACCTTTGGGATATATGATATGGAACCACTCACCATCATACATATTTCATTTTGGAGCAGCTAGTGTATTCTCTCTTGAAGATATGCTCATATTCAACTCCTAAGAAACTTAGAGTTCCAAAGCTTGAAATCGTCATATATCTATTTCACAAGCTCTGAATGCGGTTTCTGGCATATGGGCATACCCCTGATAGAGTATCGGCCCACCATCAAACCTTTTCCTTTTGGATGAAATTTGAGTGTTGACTTTCAAAAAATGCGCACTCTGAAAAACTTTGTTTCTGAATGCGGGACAAGTAAAAGTTTTTATAAGGCCAATATCTAAAGCTCCTAAAGGAGCACATGGCTACCTTTGGGATATATGATATGGAACCACTCACCATCATACATATTTCATTTTGGAGCAGCTAGTGTATTCTCTCTTGAAGATATGCTCATATTCAACTCCTAAGAAACTTAGAGTTCCAAAGCTTGAAATCGTCATATATCTATTTCACAAGCTCTGAATGCGGTTTCTGGCATATGGGCATACACCTGATAGAGTATCGGCCCACCATCAAACCTTTTCCTTTTGGATGAAATTTGAGTGTTGACTTTCAAGAAACGCACAGTTTGAAAAACGTTGTTTCTGAATGCGGGAAAAGGTAAAGGTTTCATAAAGCCTATATCTAAAGCTCCTAAAGGAGCAGATGGCTACCTTTGGGATATATGATATGAAACCACTCACCATCATACATATTTCATTTGGAAGCAGCTAGTGTATTCTCTCTTGAAGATATGCTCATATTCAACTCCTAAGAAACTTAGAGTTCCAAAGCTTGAAATCGTCATATATCTATTTCACAAGCTCTGAATGCGGTTTCTGGCATATGGGCATACCCCTGATAGAGTATCGGCCCACCATGAAACCTTTTCCTTTTGGATGAAATTTGAGTGTTGACTTTCAAAAAATGCACACTCTGAAAAACGTTGTTTCTGAATGCGGGAAAAGGTAAAGGTTTCATAAAGCCTATATCTAAAGCTCCTAAAAGAGCAGATGGCTACCTTTGGGATATGTGATATGGAACCACTCACCATCATACATATTTCATTTTGGAGCAGCTAGTGTATTCTCTCTTGAAGATATGCTCATATTCAACTCCTAAGAAACTTAGAGTTCCAAAGCTTGAAATCGTCATATATCTATTTCACAAGCTCTGAATGCGGTTTCTGGCATATGGGCATACACCTGATAGAGTATCGGCCCACCATCAAACCTTTTCCTTTTGGATGAAATTTGAGTGTTGACTTTCAAGAAACGCACAGTTTGAAAAACTTTGTTTCTGAATGCGGGAAAAGTTAAAGTTTTTATAAGGCCAATATCTAAAGCTCCTAAAGGAGCACATGGCTACCTTTGGGATATATGATATGAAACCACTCACCATCATACATATTTCATTTGGAAGCAGCTAGTGTATTCTCTCTTGAAGATATGCTCATATTCAACTCCTAAGAAACTTAGAGTTCCAAAGCTTGAAATCGTCATATATCTATTTCACAAGCTCTGAATGCGGTTTCTGGCATATGGGCATACCCCTGATAGAGTATCGGCCCACCATCAAACCTTTTCCTTTTGGATGAAATTTGAGTGTTGACTTTCAAGAAACGCACAGTTTGAAAAACGTTGTTTCTGAATACGGGAAAAGGTAAAGGTTTCATAAAGCCTATATCTAAAGCTCCTAAAGGAGCAGATGGCTACCTTTGGGATATATGATATGAAACCACTCACCATCATACATATTTCATTTGGAAGCAGCTAGTGTATTCTCTCTTGAAGATATGCTCATATTCAACTCCTAAGAAACTTAGAGTTCCAAAGCTTGAAATCGTCATATATCTATTTCACAAGCTCTGAATGCGGTTTCTGGCATATGGGCATACCCCTGATAGAGTATCGGCCCACCATGAAACCTTTTCCTTTTGGATGAAATTTGAGTGTTGACTTTCAAAAAATGCGCACTCTGAAAAACTTTGTTTCTGAATGCGGGAAAAGGTAAAGGTTTCATAAAGCCTATATCTAAAGCTCCTAAAGGAGCAGATGGCTACCTTTGGGATATATGATATGGAACCACTCACCATCATACATATTTCATTTGGAAGCAGCTAGTGTATTCTCTCTTGAAGATATGCTCATATTCAACTCCTAAGAAACTTAGAGTTCCAAAGCGTGAAATCGTCATATATCTATTTCACAAGCTCTGAATGCGGTTTCTGGCATATGGGCATACACCTGATAGAGTATCGGCCCACCATCAAACCTTTTCCTTTTGGATGAAATTTGAGTGTTGACTTTCAAGAAACGCACAGTTTGAAAAACGTTGTTTCTGAATGCGGGAAAAGGTAAAGGTTTCATAAAGCCTATATCTAAAGCTCCTAAAGGAGCAGATGGCTACCTTTGGGATATATGATATGAAACCACTCACCATCATACATATTTCATTTGGAAGCAGATAGTGTATTCTCTCTTGAAGATATGCTCATATTCAACTCCTAAGAAACTTAGAGTTCCAAAGCTTGAAATCGTCATATATCTATTTCACAAGCTCTGAATGCGGTTTCTGGCATATGGGCATACACCTGATAGAGTATCGGCCCACCATCAAACCTTTTCCTTTTGGATGAAATTTGAGTGTTGACTTTCAAGAAACGCACAGCTTGAAAAACGTTGTTTCTGAATGCGGGAAAAGGTAAAGGTTTCATAAAGCCTATATCTAAAGCTCCTAAAGGAGCAGATGGCTACCTTTGGGATATATGATATGGAACCACTCACCATCATACATATTTCATTTGGAAGCAGATAGTGTATTCTCTCTTGAAGATATGCTCATATTCAACTCCTAAGAAACTTAGAGTTCCAAAGCTTGAAATCGTCATATATCTATTTCACAAGCTCTGAATGCGGTTTCTGGCATATGGGCATACCCCTGATAGAGTATCGGCCCACCATCAAACCTTTTCCTTTTGGATGAAATTTGAGTGTTGACTTTCAAAAAATGCGCACTCTGAAAAACTTTGTTTCTGAATGCGGGAAAAGTTAAAGTTTTTATAAGGCCAATATCTAAAGCTCCTAATGGAGCACATGGCTACCTTTGGGATATATGATATGGAACCACTCACCATCATACATATTTCATTTTGGAGCAGCTAGTGTATTCTCTCTTGAAGATATGCTCATATTCAACTCCTAAGAAACTTAGAGTTCCAAAGCTTGAAATCGTCATATATCTATTTCACAAGCTCTGAATGCGGTTTCTGGCATATGGGCATACCCCTGATAGAGTATCGGCCCACCATCAAACCTTTTCCTTTTGGATGAAATTTGAGTGTTGACTTTCAAAAAATGCGCACTCTGAAAAACTTTGTTTCTGAATGCGGGACAAGTAAAAGTTTTTATAAGGCCAATATCTAAAGCTCCTAAAGGAGCACATGGCTACCTTTGGGATATATGATATGGAACCACTCACCATCATACATATTTCATTTTGGAGCAGCTAGTGTATTCTCTCTTGAAGATATGCTCATATTCAACTCCTAAGAAACTTAGAGTTCCAAAGCTTGAAATCGTCATATATCTATTTCACAAGCTCTGAATGCGGTTTCTGGCATATGGGCATACACCTGATAGAGTATCGGCCCACCATCAAACCTTTTCCTTTTGGATGAAATTTGAGTGTTGACTTTCAAGAAACGCACAGTTTGAAAAACGTTGTTTCTGAATGCGGGAAAAGGTAAAGGTTTCATAAAGCCTATATCTAAAGCTCCTAAAGGAGCACATGGCTACCTTTGGGATATATGATATGGAACCACTCACCATCATACATATTTCATTTTGGAGCAGCTAGTGTATTCTCTCTTGAAGATATGCTCATATTCAACTCCTAAGAAACTTAGAGTTCCAAAGCTTGAAATCGTCATATATCTATTTCACAAGCTCTGAATGCGGTTTCTGGCATATGGGCATACACCTGATAGAGTATCGGCCCACCATCAAACCTTTTCCTTTTGGATGAAATTTGAGTGTTGACTTTCAAGAAACGCACAGTTTGAAAAACGTTGTTTCTGAATGCGGGAAAAGGTAAAGGTTTCATAAAGCCTATATCTAAAGCTCCTAAAGGAGCAGATGGCTACCTTTGGGATATATGATATGAAACCACTCACCATCATACATATTTCATTTGGAAGCAGCTAGTGTATTCTCTCTTGAAGATATGCTCTTATTCAACTCCTAAGAAACTTAGAGTTCCAAAGCTTGAAATCGTCATATATCTATTTCACAAGCTCTGAATGCGGTTTCTGGCATATGGGCATACCCCTGATAGAGTATCGGCCCACCATGAAACCTTTTCCTTTTGGATGAAATTTGAGTGTTGACTTTCAAAAAATGCGCACTCTGAAAAACTTTGTTTCTGAATGCGGGACAAGTTAAAGTTTTTATAAGGCCAATATCTAAAGCTCCTAAAGGAGCACATGGCTACCTTTGGGATATATGATATGGAACCACTCACCATCATACATATTTCATTTTGGAGCAGCTAGTGTATTCTCTCTTGAAGATATGCTCATATTCAACTCCTAAGAAACTTAGAGTTCCAAAGCTTGAAATCGTCATATATCTATTTCACAAGCTCTGAATGCGGTTTCTGGCATATGGGCATACACCTGATAGAGTATCGGCCCACCATCAAACCTTTTCCTTTTGGATGAAATTTGAGTGTTGACTTTCAAGAAACGCACAGTTTGAAAAACGTTGTTTCTGAATGCGGGAAAAGGTAAAGGTTTCATAAAGCCTATAGCTAAAGCTCCTAAAGGAGCAGATGGCTACCTTTGGGATATATGATATGAAACCACTCACCATCATACATATTTCATTTGGAAGCAGCTAGTGTATTCTCTCTTGAAGATATGCTCTTATTCAACTCCTAAGAAACTTAGAGTTCCAAAGCTTGAAATCGTCATATATCTATTTCACAAGCTCTGAATGCGGTTTCTGGCATATGGGCATACACCTGATAGAGTATCGGCCCACCATCAAACCTTTTCCTTTTGGATGAAATTTGAGTGTTGACTTTCAAGAAACGCACAGTTTGAAAAACGTTGTTTCTGAATGCGGGAAAAGGTAAAGGTTTCATAAAGCCTATATCTAAAGCTCCTAAAGGAGCAGATGGCTACCTTTGGGATATATGATATGAAACCACTCACCATCATACATATTTCATTTGGAAGCAGATAGTGTATTCTCTCTTGAAGATATGCTCATATTCAACTCCTAAGAAACTTAGAGTTCCAAAGCTTGAAATCGTCATATATCTATTTCACAAGCTCTGAATGCGGTTTCTGGCATATGGGCATACACCTGATAGAGTATCGGCCCACCATCAAACCTTTTCCTTTTGGATGAAATTTGAGTGTTGACTTTCAAGAAACGCACAGTTTGAAAAACGTTGTTTCTGAATGCGGGAAAAGGTAAAGGTTTCATAAAGCCTATAGCTAAAGCTCCTAAAGGAGCAGATGGCTACCTTTGGGATATATGATATGAAACCACTCACCATCATACATATTTCATTTGGAAGCAGCTAGTGTATTCTCTCTTGAAGATATGCTCTTATTCAACTCCTAAGAAACTTAGAGTTCCAAAGCTTGAAATCGTCATATATCTATTTCACAAGCTCTGAATGCGGTTTCTGGCATATGGGCATACACCTGATAGAGTATCGGCCCACCATCAAACCTTTTCCTTTTGGATGAAATTTGAGTGTTGACTTTCAAGAAACGCACAGTTTGAAAAACGTTGTTTCTGAATGCGGGAAAAGGTAAAGGTTTCATAAAGCCTATATCTAAAGCTCCTAAAGGAGCAGATGGCTACCTTTGGGATATATGATATGAAACCACTCACCATCATACATATTTCATTTGGAAGCAGATAGTGTATTCTCTCTTGAAGATATGCTCATATTCAACTCCTAAGAAACTTAGAGTTCCAAAGCTTGAAATCGTCATATATCTATTTCACAAGCTCTGAATGCGGTTTCTGGCGTATGGGCATACACCTGATAGAGTATCGGCCCACCATCAAACCTTTTCCTTTTGGATGAAATTTGAGTGTTGACTTTCAAGAAACGCACAGCTTGAAAAACGTTGTTTCTGAATGCGGGAAAAGGTAAAGGTTTCATAAAGCCTATATCTAAAGCTCCTAAAGGAGCACATGGCTACCTTTGGGATATATGATATGAAACCACTCACCATCATACATATTTCATTTGGAAGCAGATAGTGTATTCTCTCTTGAAGATATGCTCATATTCAACTCCTAAGAAACTTAGAGTTCCAAAGCTTGAAATCGTCATATATCTATTTCACAAGCTCTGAATGCGGTTTCTGGCATATGGGCATACCCCTGATAGAGTATCGGCCCACCATCAAACCTTTTCCTTTTGGATGTAATTTGAGTGTTGACTTTCAAAAAATGCGCACTCTGAAAAACTTTGTTTCTGAATGCGTGAAAAGTTAAAGTTTTTATAAGGCCAATATCTAAAGCTCCTAAAGGAGCACATGGCTACCTTTGGGATATATGATATGGAACCACTCACCATCATACATATTTCATTTTGGAGCAGCTAGTGTATTCTCTCTTGAAGATATGCTCATATTCAACTCCTAAGAAACTTAGAGTTCCAAAGCTTGAAATCGTCATATATCTATTTCACAAGCTCTGAATGCGGTTTCTGGCATATGGGCATACCCCTGATAGAGTATCGGCCCACCATCAAACCTTTTCCTTTTGGATGAAATTTGAGTGTTGACTTTCAAGAAACGCACAGTTTGAAAAACGTTGTTTCTGAATGCGGGAAAAGGTAAAGGTTTCATAAAGCCTATATCTAAAGCTCCTAAAGGAGCAGATGGCTACCTTTGGGATATATGATATGGAACCACTCACCATCATACATATTTCATTTTGGAGCAGCTAGTGTATTCTCTCTTGAAGATATGCTCATATTCAACTCCTAAGAAACTTAGAGTTCCAAAGCTTGAAATCGTCATATATCTATTTCACAAGCTCTGAATGCGGTTTCTGGCATATGGGCATACCCCTGATAGAGTATCGGCCCACCATCAAACCTTTTCCTTTTGGATGAAATTTGAGTGTTGACTTTCAAAAAATGCGCACTCTGAAAAACTTTGTTTCTGAATGCGGGACAAGTTAAAGTTTTTATAAGGCCAATATCTAAAGCTCCTAAAGGAGCACATGGCTACCTTTGGGATATATGATATGGAACCACTCACCATCATACATATTTCATTTTGGAGCAGCTAGTGTATTCTCTCTTGAAGATATGCTCATATTCAACTCCTAAGAAACTTAGAGTTCCAAAGCTTGAAATCGTCATATATCTATTTCACAAGCTCTGAATGCGGTTTCTGGCATATGGGCATACACCTGATAGAGTATCGGCCCACCATCAAACCTTTTCCTTTTGGATGAAATTTGAGTGTTGACTTTCAAGAAACGCACAGTTTGAAAAACGTTGTTTCTGAATGCGGGAAAAGGTAAAGGTTTCATAAAGCCTATATCTAAAGCTCCTAAAGGAGCAGATGGCTACCTTTGGGATATATGATATGAAACCACTCACCATCATACATATTTCATTTGGAAGCAGCTAGTGTATTCTCTCTTGAAGATATGCTCTTATTCAACTCCTAAGAAACTTAGAGTTCCAAAGCTTGAAATCGTCATATATCTATTTCACAAGCTCTGAATGCGGTTTCTGGCATATGGGCATACCCCTGATAGAGTATCGGCCCACCATGAAACCTTTTCCTTTTGGATGAAATTTGAGTGTTGACTTTCAAAAAATGCGCACTCTGAAAAACTTTGTTTCTGAATGCGGGACAAGTTAAAGTTTTTATAAGGCCAATATCTAAAGCTCCTAAAGGAGCACATGGCTACCTTTGGGATATATGATATGGAACCACTCACCATCATACATATTTCATTTTGGAGCAGCTAGTGTATTCTCTCTTGAAGATATGCTCATATTCAACTCCTAAGAAACTTAGAGTTCCAAAGCTTGAAATCGTCATATATCTATTTCACAAGCTCTGAATGCGGTTTCTGGCATATGGGCATACACCTGATAGAGTATCGGCCCACCATCAAACCTTTTCCTTTTGGATGAAATTTGAGTGTTGACTTTCAAGAAACGCACAGTTTGAAAAACGTTGTTTCTGAATGCGGGAAAAGGTAAAGGTTTCATAAAGCCTATATCTAAAGCTCCTAAAGGAGCAGATGGCTACCTTTGGGATATATGATATGAAACCACTCACCATCATACATATTTCATTTGGAAGCAGCTAGTGTATTCTCTCTTGAAGATATGCTCTTATTCAACTCCTAAGAAACTTAGAGTTCCAAAGCTTGAAATCGTCATATATCTATTTCACAAGCTCTGAATGCGGTTTCTGGCATATGGGCATACACCTGATAGAGTATCGGCCCACCATCAAACCTTTTCCTTTTGGATGAAATTTGAGTGTTGACTTTCAAGAAACGCACAGTTTGAAAAACGTTGTTTCTGAATGCGGGAAAAGGTAAAGGTTTCATAAAGCCTATATCTAAAGCTCCTAAAGGAGCAGATGGCTACCTTTGGGATATATGATATGAAACCACTCACCATCATACATATTTCATTTGGAAGCAGATAGTGTATTCTCTCTTGAAGATATGCTCATATTCAACTCCTAAGAAACTTAGAGTTCCAAAGCTTGAAATCGTCATATATCTATTTCACAAGCTCTGAATGCGGTTTCTGGCATATGGGCATACACCTGATAGAGTATCGGCCCACCATCAAACCTTTTCCTTTTGGATGAAATTTGAGTGTTGACTTTCAAGAAACGCACAGCTTGAAAAACGTTGTTTCTGAATGCGGGAAAAGGTAAAGGTTTCATAAAGCCTATATCTAAAGCTCCTAAAGGAGCAGATGGCTACCTTTGGGATATATGATATGAAACCACTCACCATCATACATATTTCATTTGGAAGCAGATAGTGTATTCTCTCTTGAAGATATGCTCATATTCAACTCCTAAGAAACTTAGAGTTCCAAAGCTTGAAATCGTCATATATCTATTTCACAAGCTCTGAATGCGGTTTCTGGCATATGGGCATACACCTGATAGAGTATCGGCCCACCATCAAACCTTTTCCTTTTGGATGAAATTTGAGTGTTGACTTTCAAGAAACGCACAGCTTGAAAAACGTTGTTTCTGAATGCGGGAAAAGGTAAAGGTTTCATAAAGCCTATATCTAAAGCTCCTAAAGGAGCAGATGGCTACCTTTGGGATATATGATATGAAACCACTCACCATCATACATATTTCATTTGGAAGCAGATAGTGTATTCTCTCTTGAAGATATGCTCATATTCAACTCCTAAGAAACTTAGAGTTCCAAAGCTTGAAATCGTCATATATCTATTTCACAAGCTCTGAATGCGGTTTCTGGCATATGGGCATACCCCTGATAGAGTATCGGCCCACCATCAAACCTTTTCCTTTTGGATGAAATTTGAGTGTTGACTTTCAAAAAATGCGCACTCTGAAAAACTTTGTTTCTGAATGCGTGAAAAGTTAAAGTTTTTATAAGGCCAATATCTAAAGCTCCTAAAGGAGCACATGGCTACCTTTGGGATATATGATATGGAACCACTCACCATCATACATATTTCATTTTGGAGCAGCTAGTGTATTCTCTCTTGAAGATATGCTCATATTCAACTCCTAAGAAACTTAGAGTTCCAAAGCTTGAAATCGTCATATATCTATTTCACAAGCTCTGAATGCGGTTTCTGGCATATGGGCATACCCCTGATAGAGTATCGGCCCACCATCAAACCTTTTCCTTTTGGATGAAATTTGAGTGTTGACTTTCAAAAAATGCGCACTCTGAAAAACTTTGTTTCTGAATGCGGGACAAGTTAAAGTTTTTATAAGGCCAATATCTAAAGCTCCTAAAGGAGCACATGGCTACCTTTGGGATATATGATATGGAACCACTCACCATCATACATATTTCATTTTGGAGCAGCTAGTGTATTCTCTCTTGAAGATATGCTCATATTCAACTCCTAAGAAACTTAGAGTTCCAAAGCTTGAAATCGTCATATATCTATTTCACAAGCTCTGAATGCGGTTTCTGGCATATGGGCATACACCTGATAGAGTATCGGCCCACCATCAAACCTTTTCCTTTTGGATGAAATTTGAGTGTTGACTTTCAAGAAACGCACAGTTTGAAAAACGTTGTTTCTGAATGCGGGAAAAGGTAAAGGTTTCATAAAGCCTATATCTAAAGCTCCTAAAGGAGCAGATGGCTACCTTTGGGATATATGATATGAAACCACTCACCATCATACATATTTCATTTGGAAGCAGCTAGTGTATTCTCTCTTGAAGATATGCTCTTATTCAACTCCTAAGAAACTTAGAGTTCCAAAGCTTGAAATCGTCATATATCTATTTCACAAGCTCTGAATGCGGTTTCTGGCATATGGGCATACCCCTGATAGAGTATCGGCCCACCATGAAACCTTTTCCTTTTGGATGAAATTTGAGTGTTGACTTTCAAAAAATGCGCACTCTGAAAAACTTTGTTTCTGAATGCGGGAAAAGGTAAAGGTTTCATAAAGCCTATATCTAAAGCTCCTAAAGGAGCAGATGGCTACCTTTGGGATATATGATATGGAACCACTCACCATCATACATATTTCATTTGGAAGCAGCTAGTGTATTCTCTCTTGAAGATATGCTCATATTCAACTCCTAAGAAACTTAGAGTTCCAAAGCGTGAAATCGTCATATATCTATTTCACAAGCTCTGAATGCGGTTTCTGGCATATGGGCATACACCTGATAGAGTATCGGCCCACCATCAAACCTTTTCCTTTTGGATGAAATTTGAGTGTTGACTTTCAAGAAACGCACAGTTTGAAAAACTTTGTTTCTGAATGCGGGAAAAGTTAAAGTTTTTATAAGGCCAATATCTAAAGCTCCTAAAGGAGCACATGGCTACCTTTGGGATATATGATATGGAACCACTCACCATCATACATATTTCATTTTGGAGCAGCTAGTGTATTCAGACTTGAAGATATGCTCATATTCAACTCCTAAGAAACTTAGAGTTCCAAAGCTTGAAATCGTCATATATCTATTTCACAAGCTCTGAATGCGGTTTCTGGCATATGGGCATACACCTGATAGAGTATCGGCCCACCATCAAACCTTTTCCTTTTGGATGAAATTTGAGTGTTGACTTTCAAGAAACGCACAGTTTGAAAAACGTTGTTTCTGAATGCGGGAAAAGGTAAAGGTTTCATAAAGCCTATATCTAAAGCTCCTAAAGGAGCAGATGGCTACCTTTGGGATATATGATATGAAACCACTCACCATCATACATATTTCATTTGGAAGCAGATAGTGTATTCTCTCTTGAAGATATGCTCATATTCAACTCCTAAGAAACTTAGAGTTCCAAAGCTTGAAATCGTCATATATCTATTTCACAAGCTCTGAATGCGGTTTCTGGCATATGGGCATACCCCTGATAGAGTATCGGCCCACCATCAAACCTTTTCCTTTTGGATGAAATTTGAGTGTTGACTTTCAAGAAACGCACAGTTTGAAAAACGTTGTTTCTGAATGCGGGAAAAGGTAAAGGTTTCATAAAGCCTATATCTAAAGCTCCTAAAGGAGCAGATGGCTACCTTTGGGATATATGATATGAAACCACTCACCATCATACATATTTCATTTGGAAGCAGCTAGTGTATTCTCTCTTGAAGATATGCTCATATTCAACTCCTAAGAAACTTAGAGTTCCAAAGCTTGAAATCGTCATATATCTATTTCACAAGCTCTGAATGCGGTTTCTGGCATAAGGGCATACCCCTGATAGAGTATCGGCCCACCATCAAACCTTTTCCTTTTGGATGAAATTTGAGTGTTGACTTTCAAGAAACGCACAGTTTGAAAAACGTTGTTTCTGAATGCGGGAAAAGGTAAAGGTTTCATAAAGCCTATATCTAAAGCTCCTAAAGGAGCAGATGGCTACCTTTGGGATATATGATATGAAACCACTCACCATCATACATATTTCATTTGGAAGCAGATAGTGTATTCTCTCTTGAAGATATGCTCATATTCAACTCCTAAGAAACTTAGAGTTCCAAAGCTTGAAATCGTCATATATCTATTTCACAAGCTCTGAATGCGGTTTCTGGCATATGGGCATACCCCTGATAGAGTATCGGCCCACCATCAAACCTTTTCCTTTTGGATGAAATATGAGTGTTGACTTTCAAAAAATGCGCACTCTGAAAAACTTTGTTTCTGAATGCAGGAAAAGTTAAAGTTTTTATAAGGCCTATATCTAAAGCTCCTAAAGGGGCACATGGCTACCTTTGGGATATATGATATGGAACCACTCACCATCATACATATTTCATTTTGGAGCAGCTAGTGTATTCTCTCTTGAAGATATGCTCATATTCAACTCCTTAGAAACTTAGAGTTCCAAAGCTTGAAATCGTCATATATCTATTTCACAAGCTCTGAATGCGGTTTCTGGCATATGGGCATACACCTGATAGAGTATCGGCCCACCATCAAACCTTTTCCTTTTGGATGAAATTTGAGTGTTGACTTTCAAGAAACGCACAGTTTGAAAAACGTTGTTTCTGAATGCGGGAAAAGGTAAAGGTTTCATAAAGCCTATATCTAAAGCTCCTAAAGGAGCAGATGGCTACCTTTGGGATATATGATATGAAACCACTCACCATCATACATATTTCATTTGGAAGCAGATAGTGTATTCTCTCTTGAAGATATGCTCATATTCAACTCCTAAGAAACTTAGAGTTCCAAAGCTTGAAATCGTCATATATCTATTTCACAAGCTCTGAATGCGGTTTCTGGCATATGGGCATACCCCTGATAGAGTATCGGCCCACCATCAAACCTTTTCCTTTTGGATGAAATTTGAGTGTTGACTTTCAAGAAACGCACAGTTTGAAAAACGTTGTTTCTGAATGCGGGAAAAGGTAAAGGTTTCATAAAGCCTATATCTAAAGCTCCTAAAGGAGCAGATGGCTACCTTTGGGATATATGATATGAAACCACTCACCATCATACATATTTCATTTGGAAGCAGCTAGTGTATTCTCTCTTGAAGATATGCTCATATTCAACTCCTAAGAAACTTAGAGTTCCAAAGCTTGAAATCGTCATATATCTATTTCACAAGCTCTGAATGCGGTTTCTGGCATAAGGGCATACCCCTGATAGAGTATTGGCCCACCATGAAACCTTTTCCTTTTGTATGAAATTTGAGTGTTGACTTTCAAAAAATGCGCACTCTGAAAAACTTTGTTTCAGAATGCGGGAAAAGGTAAAGGTTTCATAAAGCCTATATCTAAAGCTCCTAAAGGAGCAGATGGCTACCTTTGGGATATATGATATGGAACCACTCACCATCATACATATTTCATTTGGAAGCAGCTAGTGTATTCTCTCTTGAAGATATGCTCATATTCAACTCCTAAGAAACTTAGAGTTCCAAAGCTTGAAATCGTCATATATCTATTTCACAAGCTCTGAATGCGGTTTCTGGCATATGGGCATACCCCTGATAGAGTATCGGCCCACCATCAAACCTTTTCCTTTTGGATGAAATTTGAGTGTTGACTTTCAAAAAATGCGCACTCTGAAAAACTTTGTTTCTGAATGCGGGAAAAGTTAAAGTTTTTATAAGGCCAATATCTAAAGCTCCTAAAGGAGCACATGGCTACCTTTGGGATATATGATATGGAACCACTCACCATCATACATATTTCATTTTGGAGCAGCTAGTGTATTCTCTCTTGAAGATATGCTCATATTCAACTCCTAAGAAACTTAGAGTTCCAAAGCTTGAAATCGTCATATATCTATTTCACAAGCTCTGAATGCGGTTTCTGGCATATGGGCATACACCTGATAGAGTATCGGCCCACCATCAAACCTTTTCCTTTTGGATGAAATTTGAGTGTTGACTTTCAAGAAACGCACAGTTTGAAAAACTTTGTTTCTGAATGCGGGAAAAGTTAAAGTTTTTATAAGGCCAATATCTAAAGCTCCTAAAAGAGCACATGGCTACCTTTGGGATATATGATATGGAACCACTCACCATCATACATATTTCATTTTGGAGCAGCTAGTGTATTCAGACTTGAAGATATGCTCATATTCAACTCCTAAGAAACTTAGAGTTCCAAAGCTTGAAATCGTCATATATCTATTTCACAAGCTCTGAATGCGGTTTCTGGCATATGGGCATACACCTGATAGAGTATCGGCCCACCATCAAACCTTTTCCTTTTGGATGAAATTTGAGTGTTGACTTTCAAGAAACGCACAGTTTGAAAAACGTTGTTTCTGAATGCGGGAAAAGGTAAAGGTTTCATAAAGCCTATATCTAAAGCTCCTAAAGGAGCAGATGGCTACCTTTGGGATATATGATATGAAACCACTCACCATCATACATATTTCATTTGGAAGCAGATAGTGTATTCTCTCTTGAAGATATGCTCATATTCAACTCCTAAGAAACTTAGAGTTCCAAAGCTTGAAATCGTCATATATCTATTTCACAAGCTCTGAATGCGGTTTCTGGCATATGGGCATACCCCTGATAGAGTATCGGCCCACCATCAAACCTTTTCCTTTTGGATGAAATTTGAGTGTTGACTTCCAAAAAATGCGCACTCTGAAAAACTTTGTTTCTGAATGCGGGAAAAGTTAAAGTTTTTATAAGGCCAATATCTAAAGCTCCTAAAGGAGCACATGGCTACCTTTGGGATATAAGATATGGAACCACTCACCATCATACATATTTCATTTTGGAGCAGCTAGTGAATTCTCTCTTGAAGATATGCTCATATTCAACTCCTAAGAAACTTAGAGTTCCAAAGCTTGAAATCGTCATATATCTATTTCACAAGCTCTGAATGCGGTTTCTGGCATATGGGCATACACCTGATAGAGTATCGGCCCACCATCAAACCTTTTCCTTTTGGATGAAATTTGAGTGTTGACTTTCAAGAAACGCACAGTTTGAAAAACGTTGTTTCTGAATGCGGGAAAAGGTAAAGGTTTCATAAAGCCTATATCTAAAGCTCCTAAAGGAGCAGATGGCTACCTTTGGGATATATGATATGAAACCACTCACCATCATACATATTTCATTTGGAAGCAGCTAGTGTATTCTCTCTTGAAGATATGCTCATATTCAACTCCTAAGAAACTTAGAGTTCCAATGCTTGAAATCGTCATATATCTATTTCACAAGCTCTGAATGCGGTTTCTGGCATATGGGCATACCCCTGATAGAGTATCGGCCCACCATGAAACCTTTTCCTTTTGGATGAAATTTGAGTGTTGACTTTCAAAAAATGCGCACTCTGAAAAACTTTGTTTCTGAATGCGGGAAAAGTTAAAGTTTTTATAAGGCCAATATCTAAAGCTCCTAAAGGAGCACATGGCTACCTTTGGGATATATGATATGGAACCACTCACCATCATACATATTTCATTTTGGAGCAGCTAGTGAATTCTCTCTTGAAGATATGCTCATATTCAACTCCTAAGAAACTTAGAGTTCCAAAGCTTGAAATCGTCATATATCTATTTCACAAGCTCTGAATGCGGTTTCTGGCATATGGGCATACACCTGATAGAGTATCGGCCCACCATCAAACCTTTTCCTTTTGGATGAAATTTGAGTGTTGACTTTCAAGAAACGCACAGTTTGAAAAACGTTGTTTCTGAATGCGGGAAAAGGTAAAGGTTTCATAAAGCCTATATCTAAAGCTCCTAAAGGAGCAGATGGCTACCTTTGGGATATATGATATGAAACCACTCACCATCATACATATTTCATTTGGAAGCAGATAGTGTATTCTCTCTTGAAGATATGCTCATATTCAACTCCTAAGAAACTTAGAGTTCCAAAGCTTGAAATCGTCATATATCTATTTCACAAGCTCTGAATGCGGTTTCTGGCATAAGGGCATACCCCTGATAGAGTATTGGCCCACCATGAAACCTTTTCCTTTTGTATGAAATTTGAGTGTTGACTTTCAAAAAATGCGCACTCTGAAAAACTTTGTTTCTGAATGCGGGATAAGGTAAAGGTTTCATAAAGCCTATATCTAAAGCTCCTAAAAGAGCAGATGGCTACCTTTGGGATATGTGATATGGAACCACTCACCATCATACATATTTCATTTTGGAGCAGCTAGTGTATTCTCTCTTGAAGATATGCTCATATTCAACTCCTAAGAAACGTAGAGTTCCAAAGCTTGAAATCGTCATATATCTATTTCACAAGCTCTGAATGCGGTTTCTGGCATATGGGCATACACCTGATAGAGTATCGGCCCACCATCAAACCTTTTCCTTTTGGATGAAATTTGAGTGTTGACTTTCAAGAAACGCACAGTTTGAAAAACTTTGTTTCTGAATGCGGGAAAAGTTAAAGTTTTTATAAGGCCAATATCTAAAGCTCCTAAAGGAGCACATGGCTACCTTTGGGATATATGATATGGAACCGCTCACCATCATACATATTTCATTTTGGAGCAGCTAGTGTATTCAGACTTGAAGATATGCTCATATTCAACTCCTAAGAAACTTAGAGTTCCAAAGCTTGAAATCGTCATATATCTATTTCACAAGCTCTGAATGCGGTTTCTGGCATATGGGCATACACCTGATAGAGTATCGGCCCACCATCAAACCTTTTCCTTTCGGATGAAATTTGAGTGTTGACTTTCAAGAAACGCACAGTTTGAAAAACGTTGTTTCTGAATGCGGGAAAAGGTAAAGGTTTCATAAAGCCTATATCTAAAGCTCCTAAAGGAGCAGATGGCTACCTTTGGGATATATGATATGAAACCACTCACCATCATACATATTTCATTTGGAAGCAGATAGTGTATTCTCTCTTGAAGATATGCTCATATTCAACTCCTAAGAAACTTAGAGTTCCAAAGCTTGAAATCGTCATATATCTATTTCACAAGCTCTGAATGCGGTTTCTGGCATATGGGCATACCCCTGATAGAGTATCGGCCCACCATCAAACCTTTTCCTTTTGGATGAAATTTGAGTGTTGACTTTCAAAAAATGCGCACTCTGAAAAACTTTGTTTCTGAATGCGGGAAAAGTTAAAGTTTTTATAAGGCCAATATCTAAAGCTCCTAAAGGAGCACATGGCTACCTTTGGGATATATGATATGGAACCACTCACCATCATACATATTTCATTTTGGAGCAGCTAGTGAATTCTCTCTTGAAGATATGCTCATATTCAACTCCTAAGAAACTTAGAGTTCCAAAGCTTGAAATCGTCATATATCTATTTCACAAGCTCTGAATGCGGTTTCTGGCATATGGGCATACACCTGATAGAGTATCGGCCCACCATCAAACCTTTTCCTTTTGGATGAAATTTGAGTGTTGACTTTCAAGAAACGCACAGTTTGAAAAACGTTGTTTCTGAATGCGGGAAAAGGTAAAGGTTTCATAAAGCCTATATCTAAAGCTCCTAAAGGAGCAGATGGCTACCTTTGGGATATATGATATGAAACCACTCACCATCATACATATTTCATTTGGAAGCAGCTAGTGTATTCTCTCTTGAAGATATGCTCATATTCAACTCCTAAGAAACTTAGAGTTCCAAAGCTTGAAATCGTCATATATCTATTTCACAAGCTCTGAATGCGGTTTCTGGCATATGGGCATACACCTGATAGAGTATCGGCCCACCACCAAACCTTTTCCTTTTGGATGAAATTTGAGTGTTGACTTTCAAGAAACGCACAGTTTGAAAAACGTTGTTTCTGAATGCGGGAAAAGGTAAAGGTTTCATAAAGCCTATATCTAAAGCTCCTAAAGGAGCACATGGCTACCTTTGGGATATATGATATGGAACCACTCACCATCATACATATTTCATTTTGGAGCAGCTAGTGTATTCTCTCTTGAAGATATGCTCATATTCAACTCCTAAGAAACTTAGAGTTCCAAAGCTTGAAATCGTCATATATCTATTTCACAAGCTCTGAATGCGGTTTCTGGCATATGGGCATACACCTGATAGAGTATCGGCCCACCATCAAACCTTTTCCTTTTGGATGAAATTTGAGTGTTGACTTTCAAGAAACGCAGTTTGAAAAACGTTGTTTCTGAATGCGGGAAAAGGTAAAGGTTTCATAAAGCCTATATCTAAAGCTCCTAAAGGAGCAGATGGCTACCTTTGGGATATATGATATGGAACCACTCACCATCATACATATTTCATTTGGAAGCAGCTAGTGTATTCTCTCTTGAAGATATGCTCATATTCAACTCCTAAGAAACTTAGAGTTCCAAAGCTTGAAATCGTCATATATCTATTTCACAAGCTCTGAATGCGGTTTCTGGCATATGGGCATACCCCTGATAGAGTATCGGCCCACCATCAAACCTTTTCCTTTTGGATGAAATTTGAGTGTTGACTTTCAAAAAATGCGCACTCTGAAAAACTTTGTTTCTGAATGCGGGAAAAGTTAAAGTTTTTATAAGGCCAATATCTAAAGCTCCTAAAGGAGCACATGGCTACCTTTGGTATATATGATATGGAACCACTCACCATCATACATATTTCATTTTGGAGCAGCTAGTGTATTCTCTCTTGAAGATATGCTCATATTCAACTCCTAAGAAACTTAGAGTTCCAAAGCTTGAAATCGTCATATATCTATTTCACAAGCTCTGAATGCGGTTTCTGGCATATGGGCATACACCTGATAGAGTATCGGCCCACCATCAAACCTTTTCCTTTTGGATGAAATTTGAGTGTTGACTTTCAAGAAACGCACAGTTTGAAAAACTTTGTTTCTGAATGCGGGAAAAGTTAAAGTTTTTATAAGGCCAATATCTAAAGCTCCTAAAGGAGCACATGGCTACCTTTGGGATATATGATATGGAACCACTCACCATCATACATATTTCATTTTGGAGCAGCTAGTGTATTCAGACTTGAAGATATGCTCATATTCAACTCCTAAGAAACTTAGAGTTCCAAAGCTTGAAATCGTCATATATCTATTTCACAAGCTCTGAATGCGGTTTCTGGCATATGGGCATACACCTGATAGAGTATCGGCCCACCATCAAACCTTTTCCTTTTGGATGAAATTTGAGTGTTGACTTTCAAGAAACGCACAGTTTGAAAAACGTTGTTTCTGAATGCGGGAAAAGGTAAAGGTTTCATAAAGCCTATATCTAAAGCTCCTAAAGGAGCAGATGGCTACCTTTGGGATATATGATATGAAACCACTCACCATCATACATATTTCATTTGGAAGCAGATAGTGTATTCTCTCTTGAAGATATGCTCATATTCAACTCCTAAGAAACTTAGAGTTCCAAAGCTTGAAATCGTCATATATCTATTTCACAAGCTCTGAATGCGGTTTCTGGCATATGGGCATACCCCTGATAGAGTATCGGCCCACCATCAAACCTTTTCCTTTTGTATGAAATATGAGTGTTGACTTTCAAAAAATGCGCACTCTAAAAAACTTTGTTTCTGAATGCGGGAAAAGTTAAAGTTTTTATAAGGCCTATATCTAAAGCTCCTAAAGGAGCACATGGCTACCTTTGGGATATATGATATGGAACCACTCACCATCATACATATTTCATTTGGAAGCAGCTAGTGTATTCTCTCTTGAAGATATGCTCATATTCAACTCCTAAGAAACTTAGAGTTCCAAAGCTTGAAATCGTCATATATCTATTTCACAAGCTCTGAATGCGGTTTCTGGCATAAGGGCATACCCCTGATAGAGTATTGGCCCACCATGAAACCTTTTCCTTTTGTATGAAATTTGAGTGTTGACTTTCAAAAAATGCGCACTCTGAAAAACTTTGTTTCTGAATGGGGGAAAAGGTAAAGGTTTCATAAAGCCTATATCTAAAGCTCCTAAAAGAGCAGATGGCTACCTTTGGGATATGTGATATGGAACCACTCACCATCATACATATTTCATTTTGGAGCAGCTAGTGTATTCTCTCTTGAAGATATGCTCATATTCAACTCCTAAGAAACTTAGAGTTCCAAAGCTTGAAATCGTCATATATCTATTTCACAAGCTCTGAATGCGGTTTCTGGCATATGGGCATACACCTGATAGAGTATCGGCCCACCACCAAACCTTTTCCTTTTGGATGAAATTTGAGTGTTGACTTTCAAGAAAAGCACAGTTTGAAAAACGTTGTTTCTGAATGCGGGAAAAGGTAAAGGTTTCATAAAGCCTATATCTAAAGCTCCTAAAGGAGCACATGGCTACCTTTGGGATATATGATATGGAACCACTCACCATCATACATATTTCATTTTGGAGCAGCTAGTGTATTCTCTCTTGAAGATATGCTCATATTCAACTCCTAAGAAACTTAGAGTTCCAAAGCTTGAAATCGTCATATATCTATTTCACAAGCTCTGAATGCGGTTTCTGGCATATGGGCATACCCCTGATAGAGTATCGGCCCACCATCAAACCTTTTCCTTTTGGATGAAATTTGAGTGTTGACTTTCAAGAAACGCACAGTTTGAAAAACGTTGTTTCTGAATGCGGGAAAAGTTAAAGTTTTTATAAGGCCAATATCTAAAGCTCCTAAAGGAGCACATGGCTACCTTTGGGATATATGATATGGAACCACTCACCATCATACATATTTCATTTTGGAGCAGCTAGTGTATTCTCTCTTGAAGATATGCTCATATTCAACTCCTAAGAAACTTAGAGTTCCAAAGCTTGAAATCGTCATATATCTATTTCACAAGCTCTGAATGCGGTTTCTGGCATATGGGCATACACCTGATAGAGTATCGGCCCACCATCAAACCTTTTCCTTTTGGATGAAATTTGAGTGTTGACTTTCAAGAAACGCACAGTTTGAAAAACTTTGTTTCTGAATGCGGGAAAAGTTAAAGTTTTTATAAGGCCAATATCTAAAGCTCCTAAAGGAGCACATGGCTACCTTTGGGATATATGATATGGAACCACTCACCATCATACATATTTCATTTTGGAGCAGCTAGTGTATTCAGACTTGAAGATATGCTCATATTCAACTCCTAAGAAACTTAGAGTTCCAAAGCTTGAAATCGTCATATATCTATTTCACAAGCTCTGAATGCGGTTTCTGGCATATGGGCATACACCTGATAGAGTATCGGCCCACCATCAAACCTTTTCCTTTTGGATGAAATTTGAGTGTTGACTTTCAAGAAACGCACAGTTTGAAAAACGTTGTTTCTGAATGCGGGAAAAGTTAAAGTTTTTATAAGGCCAATATCTAAAGCTCCTAAAGGAGCACATGGCTACCTTTGGGATATATGATATGGAACCACTCACCATCATACATATTTCATTTTGGAGCAGCTAGTGTATTCTCTCTTGAAGATATGCTCATATTCAACTCCTAAGAAACTTAGAGTTCCAAAGCTTGAAATCGTCATATATCTATTTCACAAGCTCTGAATGCGGTTTCTGGCATATGGGCATACACCTGATAGAGTATCGGCCCACCATCAAACCTTTTCCTTTTGGATGAAATTTGAGTGTTGACTTTCAAGAAACGCACAGTTTGAAAAACTTTGTTTCTGAATGCGGGAAAAGTTAAAGTTTTTATAAGGCCAATATCTAAAGCTCCTAAAGGAGCACATGGCTACCTTTGGGATATATGATATGGAACCACTCACCATCATACATATTTCATTTTGGAGCAGCTAGTGTATTCAGACTTGAAGATATGCTCATATTCAACTCCTAAGAAACTTAGAGTTCCAAAGCTTGAAATCGTCATATATCTATTTCACAAGCTCTGAATGCGGTTTCTGGCATATGGGCATACACCTGATAGAGTATCGGCCCACCATCAAACCTTTTCCTTTTGGATGAAATTTGAGTGTTGACTTTCAAGAAACGCACAGTTTGAAAAACGTTGTTTCTGAATGCGGGAAAAGGTAAAGGTTTCATAAAGCCTATATCTAAAGCTCCTAAAGGAGCAGATGGCTACCTTTGGGATATATGATATGAAACCACTCACCATCATACATATTTCATTTGGAAGCAGATAGTGTATTCTCTCTTGAAGATATGCTCATATTCAACTCCTAAGAAACTTAGAGTTCCAAAGCTTGAAATCGTCATATATCTATTTCACAAGCTCTGAATGCGGTTTCTGGCATATGGGCATACCCCTGATAGAGTATCGGCCCACCATCAAACCTTTTCCTTTTGGATGAAATTTGAGTGTTGACTTTCAAAAAATGCGCACTCTGAAAAACTTTGTTTCTGAATGCGGGAAAAGTTAAAGTTTTTATAAGGCCAATATCTAAAGCTCCTAAAGGAGCACATGGCTACCTTTGGGATATATGATATGGAACCACTCACCATCATACATATTTCATTTTGGAGCAGCTAGTGAATTCTCTCTTGAAGATATGCTCATATTCAACTCCTAAGAAACTTAGAGTTCCAAAGCTTGAAATCGTCATATATCTATTTCACAAGCTCTGAATGCGGTTTCTGGCATATGGGCATACACCTGATAGAGTATCGGCCCACCATCAAACCTTTTCCTTTTGGATGAAATTTGAGTGTTGACTTTCAAGAAACGCACAGTTTGAAAAACGTTGTTTCTGAATGCGGGAAAAGGTAAAGGTTTCATAAAGCCTATATCTAAAGCTCCTAAAGGAGCAGATGGCTACCTTTGGGATATATGATATGAAACCACTCACCATCATACATATTTCATTTGGAAGCAGCTAGTGTATTCTCTCTTGAAGATATGCTCATATTCAACTCCTAAGAAACTTAGAGTTCCAAAGCTTGAAATCGTCATATATCTATTTCACAAGCTCTGAATGCGGTTTCTGGCATAAGGGCATACCCCTGATAGAGTATTGGCCCACCATGAAACCTTTTCCTTTTGTATGAAATTTGAGTGTTGACTTTCAAAAAATGCGCACTCTGAAAAACTTTGTTTCTGAATGCGGGAAAAGGTAAAGGTTTCATAAAGCCTATATCTAAAGCTCCTAAAAGAGCAGATGGCTACCTTTGGGATATGTGATATGGAACCACTCACCATCATACATATTTCATTTTGGAGCAGCTAGTGTATTCTCTCTTGAAGATATGCTCATATTCAACTCCTAAGAAACTTAGAGTTCCAAAGCTTGAAATCGTCATATATCTATTTCACAAGCTCTGAATGCGGTTTCTGGCATATGGGCATACACCTGATAGAGTATCGGCCCACCATCAAACCTTTTCCTTTTGGATGAAATTTGAGTGTTGACTTTCAAGAAACGCACAGTTTGAAAAACTTTGTTTCTGAATGCGGGAAAAGTTAAAGTTTTTATAAGGCCAATATCTAAAGCTCCTAAAGGAGCACATGGCTACCTTTGGGATATATGATATGGAACCACTCACCATCATACATATTTCATTTTGGAGCAGCTAGTGTATTCAGACTTGAAGATATGCTCATATTCAACTCCTAAGAAACTTAGAGTTCCAAAGCTTGAAATCGTCATATATCTATTTCACAAGCTCTGAATGCGGTTTCTGGCATATGGGCATACACCTGATAGAGTATCGGCCCACCATCAAACCTTTTCCTTTTGGATGAAATTTGAGTGTTGACTTTCAAGAAACGCACAGTTTGAAAAACGTTGTTTCTGAATGCGGGAAAAGGTAAAGGTTTCATAAAGCCTATATCTAAAGCTCCTAAAGGAGCAGATGGCTACCTTTGGGATATATGATATGGAACCACTCACCATCATACATATTTCATTTGGAAGCAGCTAGTGTATTCTCTCTTGAAGATATGCTCATATTCAACTCCTAAGAAACTTAGAGTTCCAAAGCTTGAAATCGTCATATATCTATTTCACAAGCTCTGAATGCGGTTTCTGGCATATGGGCATACCCCTGATAGAGTATCGGCCCACCATGAAACCTTTTCCTTTTGGATGAAATTTGAGTGTTGACTTTCAAAAAATGCGCACTCTGAAAAACTTTGTTTCTGAATGCGGGAAAAGTTAAAGTTTTTATAAGGCCAATATCTAAAGCTCCTAAAGGAGCACATGGCTACCTTTGGGATATATGATATGGAACCACTCACCATCATACATATTTCATTTTGGAGCAGCTAGTGTATTCTCTCTTGAAGATATGCTCATATTCAACTCCTAAGAAACTTAGAGTTCCAAAGCTTGAAATCGTCATATATCTATTTCACAAGCTCTGAATGCGGTTTCTGGCATATGGGCATACACCTGATAGAGTATCGGCCCACCATCAAACCTTTTCCTTTTGGATGAAATTTGAGTGTTGACTTTCAAGAAACGCACAGTTTGAAAAACTTTGTTTCTGAATGCGGGACAAGTTAAAGTTTTTATAAGGCCAATATCTAAAGCTCCTAAAGGAGCACATGGCTACCTTTGGGATATATGATATGGAACCACTCACCATCATACATATTTCATTTTGGAGCAGCTAGTGTATTCAGACTTGAAGATATGCTCATATTCAACTCCTAAGAAACTTAGAGTTCCAAAGCTTGAAATCGTCATATATCTATTTCACAAGCTCTGAATGCGGTTTCTGGCATATGGGCATACACCTGATAGAGTATCGGCCCACCATCAAACCTTTTCCTTTTGGATGAAATTTGAGTGTTGACTTTCAAGAAACGCACAGTTTGAAAAACGTTGTTTCTGAATGCGGGAAAAGGTAAAGGTTTCATAAAGCCTATATCTAAAGCTCCTAAAGGAGCAGATGGCTACCTTTGGGATATATGATATGAAACCACTCACCATCATACATATTTCATTTGGAAGCAGATAGTGTATTCTCTCTTGAAGATATGCTCATATTCAACTCCTAAGAAACTTAGAGTTCCAAAGCTTGAAATCGTCATATATCTATTTCACAAGCTCTGAATGCGGTTTCTGGCATATGGGCATACCCCTGATAGAGTATCGGCCCACCATCAAACCTTTTCCTTTTGGATGAAATATGAGTGTTGACTTTCAAAAAATGCGCACTCTAAAAAACTTTGTTTCTGAATGCGGGAAAAGTTAAAGTTTTTATAAGGCCTATATCTAAAGCTCCTAAAGGAGCACATGGCTACCTTTGGGATATATGATATGGAACCACTCACCATCATACATATTTCATTTTGGAGCAGCTAGTGTATTCTCTCTTGAAGATATGCTCATATTCAACTCCTAAGAAACTTAGAGTTCCAAAGCTTGAAATCGTCATATATCTATTTCACAAGCTCTGAATGCGGTTTCTGGCATATGGGCATACACCTGATAGAGTATCGGCCCACCATCAAACCTTTTCCTTTTGGATGAAATTTGAGTGTTGACTTTCAAGAAACGCACAGTTTGAAAAACGTTGTTTCTGAATGCGGGAAAAGGTAAAGGTTTCATAAAGCCTATATCTAAAGCTCCTAAAGGAGCAGATGGCTACCTTTGGGATATATGATATGAAACCACTCACCATCATACATATTTCATTTGGAAGCAGATAGTGTATTCTCTCTTGAAGATATGCTCATATTCAACTCCTAAGAAACTTAGAGTTCCAAAGCTTGAAATCGTCATATATCTATTTCACAAGCTCTGAATGCGGTTTCTGGCATATGGGCATACCCCTGATAGAGTATCGGCCCACCATCAAACCTTTTCCTTTTGGATGAAATTTGAGTGTTGACTTTCAAGAAACGCACAGTTTGAAAAACGTTGTTTCTGAATGCGGGAAAAGGTAAAGGTTTCCTAAAGCCTATATCTAAAGCTCCTAAAGGAGCAGATGGCTACCTTTGGGATATATGATATGAAACCACTCACCATCATACATATTTCATTTGGAAGCAGCTAGTGTATTCTCTCTTGAAGATATGCTCATATTCAACTCCTAAGAAACTTAGAGTTCCAAAGCTTGAAATCGTCATATATCTATTTCACAAGCTCTGAATGCGGTTTCTGGCATAAGGGCATACCCCTGATAGAGTATTGGCCCACCATGAAACCTTTTCCTTTTGTATGAAATTTGAGTGTTGACTTTCAAAAAATGCGCACTCTGAAAAACTTTGTTTCTGAATGCGGGAAAAGGTAAAGGTTTCATAAAGCCTATATCTAAAGCTCCTAAAAGAGCAGATGGCTACCTTTGGGATATGTGATATGGAACCACTCACCATCATACATATTTCATTTTGGAGCAGCTAGTGTATTCTCTCTTGAAGATATGCTCATATTCAACTCCTAAGAAACTTAGAGTTCCAAAGCTTGAAATCGTCATATATCTATTTCACAAGCTCTGAATGCGGTTTCTGGCATATGGGCATACACCTGATAGAGTATCGGCCCACCACCAAACCTTTTCCTTTTGGATGAAATTTGAGTGTTGACTTTCAAGAAACGCACAGTTTGAAAAACGTTGTTTCTGAATGCGGGAAAAGGTAAAGGTTTCATAAAGCCTATATCTAAAGCTCCTAAAGGAGCACATGGCTACCTTTGGGATATATGATATGGAACCACTCACCATCATACATATTTCATTTTGGAGCAGCTAGTGTATTCTCTCTTGAAGATATGCTCATATTCAACTCCTAAGAAACTTAGAGTTCCAAAGCTTGAAATCGTCATATATCTATTTCACAAGCTCTGAATGCGGTTTCTGGCATATGGGCATACACCTGATAGAGTATCGGCCCACCATCAAACCTTTTCCTTTTGGATGAAATTTGAGTGTTGACTTTCAAGAAACGCACAGTTTGAAAAACGTTGTTTCTGAATGCGGGAAAAGGTAAAGGTTTCATAAAGCCTATATCTAAAGCTCCTAAAGGAGCAGATGGCTACCTTTGGGATATATGATATGGAACCACTCACCATCATACATATTTCATTTGGAAGCAGCTAGTGTATTCTCTCTTGAAGATATGCTCATATTCAACTCCTAAGAAACTTAGAGTTCCAAAGCTTGAAATCGTCATATATCTATTTCACAAGCTCTGAATGCGGTTTCTGGCATAAGGGCATACCCCTGATAGAGTATTGGCCCACCATGAAACCTTTTCCTTTTGTATGAAATTTGAGTGTTGACTTTCAAAAAATGCGCACTCTGAAAAACTTTGTTTCTGAATGCGGGAAAAGGTAAAGGTTTCATAAAGCCTATATCTAAAGCTCCTAAAAGAGCAGATGGCTACCTTTGGGATATGTGATATGGAACCACTCACCATCATACATATTTCATTTTGGAGCAGCTAGTGTATTCTCTCTTGAAGATATGCTCATATTCAACTCCTAAGAAACTTAGAGTTCCAAAGCTTGAAATCGTCATATATCTATTTCACAAGCTCTGAATGCGGTTTCTGGCATATGGGCATACACCTGATAGAGTATCGGCCCACCACCAAACCTTTTCCTTTTGGATGAAATTTGAGTGTTGACTTTCAAGAAACGCACAGTTTGAAAAACGTTGTTTCTGAATGCGGGAAAAGGTAAAGGTTTCATAAAGCCTATATCTAAAGCTCCTAAAGGAGCACATGGCTACCTTTGGGATATATGATATGGAACCACTCACCATCATACATATTTCATTTTGGAGCAGCTAGTGTATTCTCTCTTGAAGATATGCTCATATTCAACTCCTAAGAAACTTAGAGTTCCAAAGCTTGAAATCGTCATATATCTATTTCACAAGCTCTGAATGCGGTTTCTGGCATATGGGCATACCCCTGATAGAGTATCGGCCCACCATCAAACCTTTTCCTTTTGGATGAAATTTGAGTGTTGACTTTCAAAAAATGCGCACTCTAAAAAACTTTGTTTCTGAATGCGGGAAAAGTTAAAGTTTTTATAAGGCCTATATCTAAAGCTCCTAAAGGAGCACATGGCTACCTTTGGGATATATGATATGGAACCACTCACCATCATACATATTTCATTTTGGAGCAGCTAGTGTATTCTCTCTTGAAGATATGCTCATATTCAACTCCTAAGAAACTTAGAGTTCCAAAGCTTGAAATCGTCATATATCTATTTCACAAGCTCTGAATGCGGTTTCTGGCATATGGGCATACACCTGATAGAGTATCGGCCCACCATCAAACCTTTTCCTTTTGGATGAAATTTGAGTGTTGACTTTCAAGAAACGCACAGTTTGAAAAACTTTGTTTCTGAATGCGGGAAAAGTTAAAGTTTTTATAAGGCCAATATCTAAAGCTCCTAAAGGAGCACATGGCTACCTTTGGGATATATGATATGAAACCACTCACCATCATACATATTTCTTTTGGAAGCAGCTAGTGTATTCTCTCTTGAAGATATGCTCATATTCAACTCCTAAGAAACTTAGAGTTCCAAAGCTTGAAATCGTCATATATCTATTTCACAAGCTCTGAATGCGGTTTCTGGCATATGGGCATACCCCTGATAGAGTATCGGCCCACCATCAAACCTTTTCCTTTTGGATGAAATTTGAGTGTTGACTTTCAAAAAATGCGCACTCTGAAAAACTTTGTTTCTGAATGCGGGAAAAGTTAAAGTTTTTATAAGGCCAATATCTAAAGCTCCTAAAGGAGCACATGGCTACCTTTGGGATATATGATATGGAACCACTCACCATCATACATATTTCATTTTGGAGCAGCTAGTGTATTCAGACTTGAAGATATGCTCATATTCAACTCCTAAGAAACTTAGAGTTCCAAAGCTTGAAATCGTCATATATCTATTTCACAAGCTCTGAATGCGGTTTCTGGCATATGGGCATACACCTGATAGAGTATCGGCCCACCATCAAACCTTTTCCTTTTGGATGAAATTTGAGTGTTGACTTTCAAGAAACGCACAGTTTGAAAAACGTTGTTTCTGAATGCGGGAAAAGGTAAAGGTTTCATAAAGCCTATATCTAAAGCTCCTAAAGGAGCAGATGGCTACCTTTGGGATATATGATATGAAACCACTCACCATCATACATATTTCATTTGGAAGCAGCTAGTGTATTCTCTCTTGAAGATATGCTCATATTCAACTCCTAAGAAACTTAGAGTTCCAAAGCTTGAAATCGTCATATATCTATTTCACAAGCTCTGAATGCGGTTTCTGGCATATGGGCATACACCTGATAGAGTATCGGCCCACCATCAAAGCTTTTCCTTTTGGATGAAATTTGAGTGTTGACTTTCAAGAAACGCACAGTTTGAAAAACGTTGTTTCTGAATGCGGGAAAAGGTAAAGGTTTCATAAAGCCTATATCTAAAGCTCCTAAAGGAGCAGATGGCTACCTTTGGGATATATGATATGAAACCACTCACCATCATACATATTTCATTTGGAAGCAGCTAGTGTATTCTCTCTTGAAGATATGCTCATATTCAACTCCTAAGAAACTTAGAGTTCCAAAGCTTGAAATCGTCATATATCTATTTCACAAGCTCTGAATGCGGTTTCTGGCATATGGGCATACACCTGATAGAGTATCGGCCCACCATCAAACCTTTTCCTTTTGGATGAAATTTGAGTGTTGACTTTCAAGAAACGCACAGTTTGAAAAACGTTGTTTCTGAATGCGGGAAAAGGTAAAGGTTTCATAAAGCCTATATCTAAAGCTCCTAAAGGAGCAGATGGCTACCTTTGGGATATATGATATGAAACCACTCACCATCATACATATTTCATTTGGAAGCAGCTAGTGTATTCTCTCTTGAAGATATGCTCATATTCAACTCCTAAGAAACTTAGAGTTCCAAAGCTTGAAATCGTCATATATCTATTTCACAAGCTCTGAATGCGGTTTCTGGCATATGGGCATACACCTGATAGAGTATCGGCCCACCATCAAACCTTTTCCTTTTGGATGAAATTTGAGTGTTGACTTTCAAGAAACGCACAGTTTGAAAAACGTTGTTTCTGAATGCGGGAAAAGGTAAAGGTTTCATAAAGCCTATATCTAAAGCTCCTAAAGGAGCAGATGGCTACCTTTGGGATATATGATATGAAACCACTCACCATCATACATATTTCATTTGGAAGCAGCTAGTGTATTCTCTCTTGAAGATATGCTCATATTCAACTCCTAAGAAACTTAGAGTTCCAAAGCTTGAAATCGTCATATATCTATTTCACAAGCTCTGAATGCAGTTTCTGGCATATGGGCATACACCTGATAGAGTATCGGCCCACCATCAAACCTTTTCCTTTTGGATGAAATTTGAGTGTTGACTTTCAAGAAACGCACAGTTTGAAAAACTTGTTTCTGAATGCGGGAAAAGGTAAAGGTTTCATAAAGCCTATATCTAAAGCTCCTAAAGGAGCAGATGGCTACCTTTGGGATATATGATATGAAACCACTCACCATCATACATATTTCATTTGGAAGCAGCTAGTGTATTCTCTCTTGAAGATATGCTCATTTTCAACTCCTAAGAAACTTAGAGTTCCAAAGCTTGAAATCGTCATATATCTATTTCACAAGCTCTGAATGCGGTTTCTGGCATATGGGCATACCCCTGATAGAGTTTCGGCCCACCATGAAACCTTTTCCTTTTGGATGAAATTTGAGTGTTGACTTTCAAAAAATGCGCACTCTGAAAAACTTTGTTTCTGAATGCGGGAAAAGGTAAAGGTTTCATAAAGCCTATATCTAAAGCTCCTAAAAGAGCAGATGGCTATCTTTGGGATATGTGATATGGAACCACTCACCATCATACATATTTCATTTTGGAGCAGCTAGTGTATTCTCTCTTGAAGATATGCTCAGATTCAACTCCTAAGAAACTTAGAGTTCCAAAGCTTGAAATCGTCATATATCTATTTCACAAGCTCTGAATGCGGTTTCTGGCATATGGGCATACACCTGATAGAGTATCGGCCCACCATCAAACCTTTTCCTTTTGGATGAAATATGAGTGTTGACTTTCAAAAAATGCGCACTCTGAAAAACTTTGTTTCTGAATGCGGGAAAAGTTAAAGTTTTTATAAGGCCTATATCTAAAGCTTTTAAAGGAGCACATGGCTACCTTTGGGATATATGATATGAAACCACTCACCATCATACATATTTCATTTTGGAGCAGCTAGTGTATTCTCTCTTGAAGATATGCTCATATTCAACTCCTAAGAAACTTAGAGTTCCAAAGCTTGAAATCGTCATATATCTATTTCACAAGCTCTGAATGCGGTTTCTGGCATATGGGCATACACCTGATAGAGTATCGGCCCACCATCAAACCTTTTCCTTTTGGATGAAATATGAGTGTTTACTTTCAAAAAATGCGCACTCTGAAAAACTTTGTTTCTGAATGCGGGAAAAGGTAAAGGTTTCATAAAGCCTATATCTAAAGCTCCTAAAGGAGCAGATGGCTACCTTTGGGATATATGATATGGAACCACTCACCATCATACATATTTCATTTTGGAGCAGCTAGTGTATTCTCTCTTGAAGATATGCTCATATTCAACTCCTAAGAAACTTAGAGTTCCAAAGCTTGAAATCGTCATATATCTATTTCACAAGCTCTGAATGCGGTTTCTGGCATATGGGCATACACCTGATAGAGTATCGGCCCACCATCAAACCTTTTCCTTTGGATGAAATTTGAGTGTTGACTTTCAAGAAACGCACAGTTTGAAAAACGTTGTTTCTGAATGCGGGAAAAGGTAAAGGTTTCATAAAGCCTATATCTAAAGCTCCTAAAGGAGCAGATGGCTACCTTTGGGATATATGATATGAAACCACTCACCATCATACATATTTCATTTGGAAGCAGCTAGTGTATTCTCTCTTGAAGATATGCTCATATTCAACTCCTAAGAAACTTAGAGTTCCAAAGCTTGAAATCGTCATATATCTATTTCACAAGCTCTGAATGCGGTTTCTGGCATATGGGCATACCCCTGATAGAGTATCGGCCCACCATGAAACCTTTTCCTTTTGGATGAAATTTGAGTGTTGACTTTCAAAAAATGCGCACTCTGAAAAACTTTGTTTCTGAATGCGGGAAAAGGTAAAGGTTTCATAATGCCTATATCTAAAGCTCCTAAAAGAGCAGATGGCGACCTTTGGGATATGTGATATGGAACCACTCACCATCATACATATTTCATTTTGGAGCAGCTAGTGTATTCTCTCTTGAAGATATGCTCATATTCAACTCCTAAGAAACTTAGAGTTCCAAAGCTTGAAATCGTCATATATCTATTTCACAAGCTCTGAATGCGGTTTCTGGCATATGGGCATACACCTGATAGAGTATCGGCCCACCATCAAACCTTTTCCTTTTGGATGAAATTTGAGTGTTGACTTTCAAGAAACGCACAGTTTGAAAAACTTTGTTTCTGAATGCGGGAAAAGTTAAAGTTTTTATAAGGCCAATATCTAAAGCTCCTAAAGGAGCACATGGCTACCTTTGGGATATATGATATGAAACCACTCACCATCATACATATTTCTTTTGGAAGCAGCTAGTGTATTCTCTCTTGAAGATATGCTCATATTCAACTCCTAAGAAACTTAGAGTTCCAAAGCTTGAAATCGTCATATATCTATTTCACAAGCTCTGAATGCGGTTTCTGGCATATGGGCATACCCCTGATAGAGTATCGGCCCACCATCAAACCTTTTCCTTTTGGATGAAATTTGAGTGTTGACTTTCAAAAAATGCGCACTCTGAAAAACTTTGTTTCTGAATGCGGGAAAAGTTAAAGTTTTTATAAGGCCAATATCTAAAGCTCCTAAAGGAGCACATGGCTACCTTTGGGATATATGATATGGAACCACTCACCATCATACATATTTAATTTTGGAGCAGCTAGTGTATTCAGACTTGAAGATATGCTCATATTCAACTCCTAAGAAACTTAGAGTTCCAAAGCTTGAAATCGTCATATATCTATTTCACAAGCTCTGAATGCGGTTTCTGGCATATGGGCATACACCTGATAGAGTATCGGCCCACCATCAAACCTTTTCCTTTTGGATGAAATTTGAGTGTTGACTTTCAAGAAACGCACAGTTTGAAAAACGTTGTTTCTGAATGCGGGAAAAGGTAAAGGTTTCATAAAGCCTATATCTAAAGCTCCTAAAGGAGCAGATGGCTACCTTTGGGATATATGATATGAAACCACTCACCATCATACATATTTCATTTGGAAGCAGCTAGTGTATTCTCTCTTGAAGATATGCTCATATTCAACTCCTAAGAAACTTAGAGTTCCAAAGCTTGAAATCGTCATATATCTATTTCACAAGCTCTGAATGCGGTTTCTGGCATATGGGCATACACCTGATAGAGTATCGGCCCACCATCAAACCTTTTCCTTTTGGATGAAATTTGAGTGTTGACTTTCAAGAAACGCACAGTTTGAAAAACGTTGTTTCTGAATGCGGGAAAAGGTAAAGGTTTCATAAAGCCTATATCTAAAGCTCCTAAAGGAGCAGATGGCTACCTTTGGGATATATGATATGAAACCACTCACCATCATACATATTTCATTTGGAAGCAGCTAGTGTATTCTCTCTTGAAGATATGCTCATATTCAACTCCTAAGAAACTTAGAGTTCCAAAGCTTGAAATCGTCATATATCTATTTCACAAGCTCTGAATGCGGTTTCTGGCATATGGGCATACACCTGATAGAGTATCGGCCCACCATCAAACCTTTTCCTTTTGGATGAAATTTGAGTGTTGACTTTCAAGAAACGCACAGTTTGAAAAACGTTGTTTCTGAATGCGGGAAAAGGTAAAGGTTTCATAAAGCCTATATCTAAAGCTCCTAAAGGAGCAGATGGCTACCTTTGGGATATATGATATGAAACCACTCACCATCATACATATTTCATTTGGAAGCAGCTAGTGTATTCTCTCTTGAAGATATGCTCATATTCAACTCCTAAGAAACTTAGAGTTCCAAAGCTTGAAATCGTCATATATCTATTTCACAAGCTCTGAATGCGGTTTCTGGCATATGGGCATACACCTGATAGAGTATCGGCCCACCATCAAACCTTTTCCTTTTGGATGAAATTTGAGTGTTGACTTTCAAGAAACGCACAGTTTGAAAAACGTTGTTTCTGAATGCGGGAAAAGGTAAAGGTTTCATAAAGCCTATATCTAAAGCTCCTAAAGGAGCAGATGGCTACCTTTGGGATATATGATATGAAACCACTCACCATCATACATATTTCATTTGGAAGCAGCTAGTGTATTCTCTCTTGAAGATATGCTCATATTCAACTCCTAAGAAACTTAGAGTTCCAAAGCTTGAAATCGTCATATATCTATTTCACAAGCTCTGAATGCGGTTTCTGGCATATGGGCATACACCTGATAGAGTATCGGCCCACCATCAAACCTTTTCCTTTTGGATGAAATTTGAGTGTTGACTTTCAAGAAACGCACAGTTTGAAAAACGTTGTTTCTGAATGCGGGAAAAGGTAAAGGTTTCATAAAGCCTATATCTAAAGCTCCTAAAGGAGCAGATGGCTACCTTTGGGATATATGATATGAAACCACTCACCATCATACATATTTCATTTGGAAGCAGCTAGTGTATTCTCTCTTGAAGATATGCTCATTTTCAACTCCTAAGAAACTTAGAGTTCCAAAGCTTGAAATCGTCATATATCTATTTCACAAGCTCTGAATGCGGTTTCTGGCATATGGGCATACCCCTGATAGAGTATCGGCCCACCATCAAACCTTTTCCTTTTGGATGAAATTTGAGTGTTGACTTTCAAAAAATGCGCACTCTGAAAAACTTTGTTTCTGAATGCGGGAAAAGTTAAAGTTTTTATAAAGCCAATATCTAAAGCTCCTAAAGGAGCACATGGCTACCTTTGGGATATATGATATGGAACCACTCACCATCATACATATTTCATTTTGGAGCAGCTAGTGTATTCAGACTTGAAGATATGCTCATATTCAACTCCTAAGAAACTTAGAGTTCCAAAGCTTGAAATCGTCATATATCTATTTCACAAGCTCTGAATGCGGTTTCTGGCATATGGGCATACACCTGATAGAGTATCGGCCCACCATCAAACCTTTTCCTTTTGGATGAAATTTGAGTGTTGACTTTCAAGAAACGCACAGTTTGAAAAACGTTGTTTCTGAATGCGGGAAAAGGTAAAGGTTTCATAAAGCCTATATCTAAAGCTCCTAAAGGAGCAGATGGCTACCTTTGGGATATATGATATGAAACCACTCACCATCATACATATTTCATTTGGAAGCAGCTAGTGTATTCTCTCTTGAAGATATGCTCATATTCAACTCCTAAGAAACTTAGAGTTCCAAAGCTTGAAATCGTCATATATCTATTTCACAAGCTCTGAATGCGGTTTCTGGCATATGGGCATACACCTGATAGAGTATCGGCCCACCATCAAACCTTTTCCTTTTGGATGAAATTTGAGTGTTGACTTTCAAGAAACGCACAGTTTGAAAAACGTTGTTTCTGAATGCGGGAAAAGGTAAAGGTTTCATAAAGCCTATATCTAAAGCTCCTAAAGGAGCAGATGGCTACCTTTGGGATATATGATATGAAACCACTCACCATCATACATATTTCATTTGGAAGCAGCTAGTGTATTCTCTCTTGAAGATATGCTCATATTCAACTCCTAAGAAACTTAGAGTTCCAAAGCTTGAAATCGTCATATATCTATTTCACAAGCTCTGAATGCGGTTTCTGGCATATGGGCATACACCTGATAGAGTATCGGCCCACCATCAAACCTTTTCCTTTTGGATGAAATTTGAGTGTTGACTTTCAAGAAACGCACAGTTTGAAAAACGTTGTTTCTGAATGCGGGAAAAGGTAAAGGTTTCATAAAGCCTATATCTAAAGCTCCTAAAGGAGCAGATGGCTACCTTTGGGATATATGATATGAAACCACTCACCATCATACATATTTCATTTGGAAGCAGCTAGTGTATTCTCTCTTGAAGATATGCTCATATTCAACTCCTAAGAAACTTAGAGTTCCAAAGCTTGAAATCGTCATATATCTATTTCACAAGCTCTGAATGCGGTTTCTGGCATATGGGCATACACCTGATAGAGTATCGGCCCACCATCAAACCTTTTCCTTTTGGATGAAATTTGAGTGTTGACTTTCAAGAAACGCACAGTTTGAAAAACGTTGTTTCTGAATGCGGGAAAAGGTAAAGGTTTCATAAAGCCTATATCTAAAGCTCCTAAAGGAGCAGATGGCTACCTTTGGGATATATGATATGAAACCACTCACCATCATACATATTTCATTTGGAAGCAGCTAGTGTATTCTCTCTTGAAGATATGCTCATATTCAACTCCTAAGAAACTTAGAGTTCCAAAGCTTGAAATCGTCATATATCTATTTCACAAGCTCTGAATGCGGTTTCTGGCATATGGGCATACACCTGATAGAGTATCGGCCCACCATCAAACCTTTTCCTTTTGGATGAAATTTGAGTGTTGACTTTCAAGAAACGCACAGTTTGAAAAACGTTGTTTCTGAATGCGGGAAAAGGTAAAGGTTTCATAAAGCCTATATCTAAAGCTCCTAAAGGAGCAGATGGCTACCTTTGGGATATATGATATGAAACCACTCACCATCATACATATTTCATTTGGAAGCAGCTAGTGTATTCTCTCTTGAAGATATGCTCATTTTCAACTCCTAAGAAACTTAGAGTTCCAAAGCTTGAAATCGTCATATATCTATTTCACAAGCTCTGAATGCGGTTTCTGGCATATGGGCATACCCCTGATAGAGTATCGGCCCACCATCAAACCTTTTCCTTTTGGATGAAATTTGAGTGTTGACTTTCAAAAAATGCGCACTCTGAAAAACTTTGTTTCTGAATGCGGGAAAAGTTAAAGTTTTTATAAAGCCAATATCTAAAGCTCCTAAAGGAGCACATGGCTACCTTTGGGATATATGATATGTAACCACTCACCATCATACATATTTCATTTTGGAGCAGCTAGTGTATTCAGACTTGAAGATATGCTCATATTCAACTCCTAAGAAACTTAGAGTTCCAAAGCTTGAAATCGTCATATATCTATTTCACAAGCTCTGAATGCGGTTTCTGGCATATGGGCATACACCTGATAGAGTATCGGCCCACCATCAAACCTTTTCCTTTTGGATGAAATTTGAGTGTTGACTTTCAAGAAACGCACAGTTTGAAAAACGTTGTTTCTGAATGCGGGAAAAGGTAAAGGTTTCATAAAGCCTATATCTAAAGCTCCTAAAGGAGCAGATGGCTACCTTTGGGATATATGATATGAAACCACTCACCATCATACATATTTCATTTGGAAGCAGCTAGTGTATTCTCTCTTGAAGATATGCTCATTTTCAACTCCTAAGAAACTTAGAGTTCCAAAGCTTGAAATCGTCATATATCTATTTCACAAGCTCTGAATGCGGTTTCTGGCATATGGGCATACCCCTGATAGAGTATCGGCCCACCATGAAACCTTTTCCTTTTGGATGAAATTTGAGTGTTGACTTTCAAAAAATGCGCACTCTGAAAAACTTTGTTTCTGAATGCGGGAAAAGGTAAAGGTTTCATAAAGCCTATATCTAAAGCTCCTAAAAGAGCAGATGGCTACCTTTGGGATATGTGATATGGAACCACTCACCATCATACATATTTCATTTTGGAGCAGCTAGTGTATTCTCTCTTGAAGATATGCTCATATTCAACTCCTAAGAAACTTAGAGTTCCAAAGCTTGAAATCGTCATATATCTATTTCACAAGCTCTGAATGCGGTTTCTGGCATATGGGCATACCCCTGATAGAGTATCGGCCCACCATCAAACCTTTCCTTTTGGATGAAATATGAGTGTTGACTTTCAAAAAATGCGCACTCTGAAAAACTTTGTTTCTGAATGCGGGAAAAGTTAAAGTTTTTATAAGGCCTATATCTAAAGCTCCTAAAGGAGCACATGGCTACCTTTGGGATATATGATATGGAACCACTCACCATCATACATATTTCATTTTGGAGCAGCTAGTGTATTCTCTCTTGAAGATATGCTCATATTCAACTCCTAAGAAACTTAGAGTTCCAAAGCTTTAAATCGTCATATATCTATTTCACAAGCTCTGAATGCGGTTTCTGGCATATGGGCATACCCCTGATAGAGTATCGGCCCACCATGAAACCTTTTCCTTTTGGATGAAATTTGAGTGTTGACTTTCAAAAAATGCGCACTCTGAAAAACTTTGTTTCTGAATGCGGGAAAAGGTAAAGGTTTCATAAAGCCTATATCTAAAGCTCCTAAAAGAGCACATGGCTACCTTTGGGATATGTGATATGGAACCACTCACCATCATACATATTTCATTTTGGAGCAGCTAGTGTATTCTCTCTTGAAGATATGCTCATATTCAACTCCTAAGAAACTTAGAGTTCCAAAGCTTGAAATCGTCATATATCTATTTCACAAGCTCTGAATGCGGTTTCTGGCATATGGGCATACACCTGATAGAGTATCGGCCCACCATCAAACCTTTTCCTTTTGGATGAAATTTGAGTGTTGACTTTCAAGAAACGCACAGTTTGAAAAACGTTGTTTCTGAATGCGGGAAAAGGTAAAGGTTTCATAAAGCCTATATCTAAAGCTCCTAAAGGAGCAGATGGCTACCTTTGGGATATATGATATGAAACCACTCACCATCATACATATTTCATTTGGAAGCAGCTAGTGTATTCTCTCTTGAAGATATGCTCATATTCAACTCCTAAGAAGCTTAGAGTTCCAAAGCTTGAAATCGTCATATATCTATTTCACAAGCTCTGAATGCGGTTTCTGGCATATGGGCATACACCTGATAGAGTATCGGCCCACCATCAAACCTTTTCCTTTTGGATGAAATTTGAGTGTTGACTTTCAAGAAACGCACAGTTTGAAAAACGTTGTTTCTGAATGCGGGAAAAGGTAAAGGTTTCATAAAGCCTATATCTAAAGCTCCTAAAGGAGCAGATGGCTACCTTTGGGATATATGATATGAAACCACTCACCATCATACATATTTCATTTGGAAGCAGCTAGTGTATTCTCTCTTGAAGATATGCTCATTTTCAACTCCTAAGAAACTTAGAGTTCCAAAGCTTGAAATCGTCATATATCTATTTCACAAGCTCTGAATGCGGTTTCTGGCATATGGGCATACCCCTGATAGAGTATCGGCCCACCATGAAACCTTTTCCTTTTGGATGAAATTTGAGTGTTGACTTTCAAGAAACGCACAGTTTGAAAAACGTTGTTTCTGAATGCGGGAAAAGGTAAAGGTTTCATAAAGCCTATATCTAAAGCTCCTAAAGGAGCAGATGGCTACCTTTGGGATATATGATATGGAACCACTCACCATCATACATATTTCATTTGGAAGCAGCTAGTGTATTCTCTCTTGAAGATATGCTCATATTCAACTCCTAAGAAACTTAGAGTTCCAAAGCTTGAAATCGTCATATATCTATTTCACAAGCTCTGAATGCGGTTTCTGGCATATGGGCATACACCTGATAGAGTATCGGCCCACCATCAAACCTTTTCCTTTTGGATGAAATTTGAGTGTTGACTTTCAAGAAACGCACAGTTTGAAAAACGTTGTTTCTGAATGCGGGAAAAGGTAAAGGTTTCATAAAGCCTATATCTAAAGCTCCTAAAGGAGCAGATGGCTACCTTTGGGATATATGATATGAAACCACTCACCATCATACATATTTCATTTGGAAGCAGCTAGTGTATTCTCTCTTGAAGATATGCTCATTTTCAACTCCTAAGAAACTTAGAGTTCCAAAGCTTGAAATCGTCATATATCTATTTCACAAGCTCTGAATGCGGTTTCTGGCATATGGGCATACCCCTGATAGAGTATCGGCCCACCATGAAACCTTTTCCTTTTGGATGAAATTTGAGTGTTGACTTTCAAAAAATGCGCACTCTGAAAAACTTTGTTTCTGAATGCGGGAAAAGGTAAAGGTTTCATAAAGCCTATATCTAAAGCTCCTAAAGGAGCACATGGCTACCTTTGGGATATATGATATGGAACCACTCACCATCATACATATTTCATTTTGGAGCAGCTAGTGTATTCTCTCTTGAAGATATGCTCATATTCAACTCCTAAGAAACTTAGAGTTCCAAAGCTTGAAATCGTCATATATCTATTTCACAAGCTCTGAATGCGGTTTCTGGCATATGGGCATACACCTGATAGAGTATCGGCCCACCATCAAACCTTTTCCTTTTGGATGAAATTTGAGTGTTGACTTTCAAGAAACGCACAGTTTGAAAAACGTTGTTTCTGAATGCGGGAAAAGGTAAAGGTTTCATAAAGCCTATATCTAAAGCTCCTAAAGGAGCAGATGGCTACCTTTGGGATATATGATATGAAACCACTCACCATCATACATATTTCATTTGGAAGCAGCTAGTGTATTCTCTCTTGAAGATATGCTCATATTCAACTCCTAAGAAACTTAGAGTTCCAAAGCTTGAAATCGTCATATATCTATTTCACAAGCTCTGAATGCGGTTTCTGGCATATGGGCATACCCCTGATAGAGTATCGGCCCACCATGAAACCTTTTCCTTTTGGATGAAATTTGAGTGTTGACTTTCAAAAAATGCGCACTCTGAAAAACTTTGTTTCTGAATGCGGGAAAAGGTAAAGGTTTCATAAAGCCTATATCTAAAGCTTTTAAAGGAGCACATGGCTACCTTTGGGATATATGATATGGAACCACTCACCATCATACATATTTCATTTTGGAGCAGCTAGTGTATTCTCTCTTGAAGATATGCTCATATTCAACTCCTAAGAAACTTAGAGTTCCAAAGCTTGAAATCGTCATATATCTATTTCACAAGCTCTGAATGCGGTTTCTGGCATATGGGCATACACCTGATAGAGTATCGGCCCACCATCAAACCTTTTCCTTTTGGATGAAATTTGAGTGTTGACTTTCAAGAAACGCACAGTTTGAAAAACGTTGTTTCTGAATGCGGGAAAAGGTAAAGGTTTCATAAAGCCTATATCTAAAGCTCCTAAAGGAGCAGATGGCTACCTTTGGGATATATGATATGAAACCACTCACCATCATACATATTTCATTTGGAAGCAGCTAGTGTATTCTCTCTTGAAGATATGCTCATATTCAACTCCTAAGAAGCTTAGAGTTCCAAAGCTTGAAATCGTCATATATCTATTTCACAAGCTCTGAATGCGGTTTCTGGCATATGGGCATACACCTGATAGAGTATCGGCCCACCATCAAACCTTTTCCTTTTGGATGAAATTTGAGTGTTGACTTTCAAGAAACGCACAGTTTGAAAAACGTTGTTTCTGAATGCGGGAAAAGGTAAAGGTTTCATAAAGCCTATATCTAAAGCTCCTAAAGGAGCAGATGGCTACCTTTGGGATATATGATATGAAACCACTCACCATCATACATATTTCATTTGGAAGCAGCTAGTGTATTCTCTCTTGAAGATATGCTCATTTTCAACTCCTAAGAAACTTAGAGTTCCAAAGCTTGAAATCGTCATATATCTATTTCACAAGCTCTGAATGCGGTTTCTGGCATATGGGCATACCCCTGATAGAGTATCGGCCCACCATGAAACCTTTTCCTTTTGGATGAAATTTGAGTGTTGACTTTCAAGAAACGCACAGTTTGAAAAACGTTGTTTCTGAATGCGGGAAAAGGTAAAGGTTTCATAAAGCCTATATCTAAAGCTCCTAAAGGAGCAGATGGCTACCTTTGGGATATATGATATGGAACCACTCACCATCATACATATTTCATTTGGAAGCAGCTAGTGTATTCTCTCTTGAAGATATGCTCATATTCAACTCCTAAGAAACTTAGAGTTCCAAAGCTTGAAATCGTCATATATCTATTTCACAAGCTCTGAATGCGGTTTCTGGCATATGGGCATACACCTGATAGAGTATCGGCCCACCATCAAACCTTTTCCTTTTGGATGAAATTTGAGTGTTGACTTTCAAGAAACGCACAGTTTGAAAAACGTTGTTTCTGAATGCGGGAAAAGGTAAAGGTTTCATAAAGCCTATATCTAAAGCTCCTAAAGGAGCAGATGGCTACCTTTGGGATATATGATATGAAACCACTCACCATCATACATATTTCATTTGGAAGCAGCTAGTGTATTCTCTCTTGAAGATATGCTCATTTTCAACTCCTAAGAAACTTAGAGTTCCAAAGCTTGAAATCGTCATATATCTATTTCACAAGCTCTGAATGCGGTTTCTGGCATATGGGCATACCCCTGATAGAGTATCGGCCCACCATGAAACCTTTTCCTTTTGGATGAAATTTGAGTGTTGACTTTCAAAAAATGCGCACTCTGAAAAACTTTGTTTCTGAATGCGGGAAAAGGTAAAGGTTTCATAAAGCCTATATCTAAAGCTTTTAAAGGAGCACATGGCTACCTTTGGGATATATGATATGGAACCACTCACCATCATACATATTTCATTTTGGAGCAGCTAGTGTATTCTCTCTTGAAGATATGCTCATATTCAACTCCTAAGAAACTTAGAGTTCCAAAGCTTGAAATCGTCATATATCTATTTCACAAGCTCTGAATGCGGTTTCTGGCATATGGGCATACACCTGATAGAGTATCGGCCCACCATCAAACCTTTTCCTTTTGGATGAAATTTGAGTGTTGACTTTCAAGAAACGCACAGTTTGAAAAACGTTGTTTCTGAATGCGGGAAAAGGTAAAGGTTTCATAAAGCCTATATCTAAAGCTCCTAAAGGAGCAGATGGCTACCTTTGGGATATATGATATGAAACCACTCACCATCATACATATTTCATTTGGAAGCAGCTAGTGTATTCTCTCTTGAAGATATGCTCATATTCAACTCCTAAGAAACTTAGAGTTCCAAAGCTTGAAATCGTCATATATCTATTTCACAAGCTCTGAATGCGGTTTCTGGCATATGGGCATACCCCTGATAGAGTATCGGCCCACCATGAAACCTTTTCCTTTTGGATGAAATTTGAGTGTTGACTTTCAAAAAATGCGCACTCTGAAAAACTTTGTTTCTGAATGCGGGAAAAGGTAAAGGTTTCATAAAGCCTATATCTAAAGCTCCTAAAAGAGCAGATGGCTACCTTTGGGATATATGATATGGAACCACTCACCATCATACATATTTCATTTGGAAGCAGCTAGTGTATTCTCTCTTGAAGATATGCTCATATTCAACTCCTAAGAAACTTAGAGTTCCAAAGCGTGAAATCGTCATATATCTATTTCACAAGCTCTGAATGCGGTTTCTGGCATATGGGCATACACCTGATAGAGTATCGGCCCACCATCAAACCTTTTCCTTTTGGATGAAATTTGAGTGTTGACTTTCAAGAAACGCACAGTTTGAAAAACGTTGTTTCTGAATGCGGGAAAAGGTAAAGGTTTCATAAAGCCTATATCTAAAGCTCCTAAAGGAGCAGATGGCTACCTTTGGGATATATGATATGAATCCACTCACCATCATACATATTTCATTTGGAAGCAGCTAGTGTATTCTCTCTTGAAGATATGCTCATATTCAACTCCTAAGAAACTTAGAGTTCCAAAGCTTGAAATCGTCATATATCTATTTCACAAGCTCTGAATGCGGTTTCTGGCATATGGGCATACACCTGATAGAGTATCGGCCCACCATCAAACCTTTTCCTTTTGGATGAAATTTGAGTGTTGACTTTCAAGAAACGCACAGTTTGAAAAACGTTGTTTCTGAATGCGGGAAAAGGTAAAGGTTTCATAAAGCCTATATCTAAAGCTCCTAAAGGAGCAGATGGCTACCTTTGGGATATATGATATGAAACCACTCACCATCATACATATTTCATTTGGAAGCAGCTAGTGTATTCTCTCTTGAAGATATGCTCATTTTCAACTCCTAAGAAACTTAGAGTTCCAAAGCTTGAAATCGTCATATATCTATTTCACAAGCTCTGAATGCGGTTTCTGGCATATGGGCATACCCCTGATAGAGTATCGGCCCACCATGAAACCTTTTCCTTTTGGATGAAATTTGAGTGTTGACTTTCAAAAAATGCGCACTCTGAAAAACTTTGTTTCTGAATGCGGGAAAAGGTAAAGGTTTCATAAAGCCTATATCTAAAGCTTTTAAAGGAGCACATGGCTACCTTTGGGATATATGATATGGAACCACTCACCATCATACATATTTCATTTTGGAGCAGCTAGTGTATTCTCTCTTGAAGATATGCTCATATTCAACTCCTAAGAAACTTAGAGTTCCAAAGCTTGAAATCGTCATATATCTATTTCACAAGCTCTGAATGCGGTTTCTGGCATATGGGCATACACCTGATAGAGTATCGGCCCACCATCAAACCTTTTCCTTTTGGATGAAATTTGAGTGTTGACTTTCAAGAAACGCACAGTTTGAAAAACGTTGTTTCTGAATGCGGGAAAAGGTAAAGGTTTCATAAAGCCTATATCTAAAGCTCCTAAAGGAGCAGATGGCTACCTTTGGGATATATGATATGAAACCACTCACCATCATACATATTTCATTTGGAAGCAGCTAGTGTATTCTCTCTTGAAGATATGCTCATATTCAACTCCTAAGAAACTTAGAGTTCCAAAGCTTGAAATCGTCATATATCTATTTCACAAGCTCTGAATGCGGTTTCTGGCATATGGGCATACCCCTGATAGAGTATCGGCCCACCATGAAACCTTTTCCTTTTGGATGAAATTTGAGTGTTGACTTTCAAAAAATGCGCACTCTGAAAAACTTTGTTTCTGAATGCGGGAAAAGGTAAAGGTTTCATAAAGCCTATATCTAAAGCTCCTAAAAGAGCAGATGGCTACCTTTGGGATATATGATATGGAACCACTCACCATCATACATATTTCATTTGGAAGCAGCTAGTGTATTCTCTCTTGAAGATATGCTCATATTCAACTCCTAAGAAACTTAGAGTTCCAAAGCGTGAAATCGTCATATATCTATTTCACAAGCTCTGAATGCGGTTTCTGGCATATGGGCATACCCCTGATAGAGTATCGGCCCACCATCAAACCTTTTCCTTTTGGATGAAATTTCAGTGTTGACTTTCAAAAAATGCGCACTCTGAAAAACTTTGTTTCTGAATGCGGGAAAAGTTAAAGTTTTTATAAGGCCAATATCTAAAGTTCCTAAAGGAGCACATGGCTACCTTTGGGATATATGATATGGAACCACTCACCATCATACATATTTCATTTTGGAGCAGCTAGTGTATTCAGACTTGAAGATATGCTCATATTCAACTCCTAAGAAACTTAGAGTTCCAAAGCTTGAAATCGTCATATATCTATTTCACAAGCTCTGAATGCGGTTTCTGGCATATGGGCATACACCTGATAGAGTATCGGCCCACCATCAAACCTTTTCCTTTTGGATGAAATTTGAGTGTTGACTTTCAAGAAACGCACAGTTTGAAAAACGTTGTTTCTGAATGCGGGAAAAGGTAAAGGTTTCATAAAGCCTATATCTAAAGCTCCTAAAGGAGCAGATGGCTACCTTTGGGATATATGATATGAAACCACTCACCATCATACATATTTCATTTGGAAGCAGCTAGTGTATTCTCTCTTGAAGATATGCTCATATTCAACTCCTAAGAAACTTAGAGTTCCAAAGCTTGAAATCGTCATATATCTATTTCACAAGCTCTGAATGCGGTTTCTGGCATATGGGCATACACCTGATAGAGTATCGGCCCACCATCAAACCTTTTCCTTTTGGATGAAATTTGAGTGTTGACTTTCAAGAAACGCACAGTTTGAAAAACGTTGTTTCTGAATGCGGGAAAAGGTAAAGGTTTCATAAAGCCTATATCTAAAGCTCCTAAAGGAGCAGATGGCTACCTTTGGGATATATGATATGAAACCACTCACCATCATACATATTTCATTTGGAAGCAGCTAGTGTATTCTCTCTTGAAGATATGCTCATATTCAACTCCTAAGAAACTTAGAGTTCCAAAGCTTGAAATCGTCATATATCTATTTCACAAGCTCTGAATGCGGTTTCTGGCATATGGGCATACACCTGATAGAGTATCGGCCCACCATCAAACCTTTTCCTTTTGGATGAAATTTGAGTGTTGACTTTCAAGAAACGCACAGTTTGAAAAACGTTGTTTCTGAATGCGGGAAAAGGTAAAGGTTTCATAAAGCCTATATCTAAAGCTCCTAAAGGAGCAGATGGCTACCTTTGGGATATATGATATGAAACCACTCACCATCATACATATTTCATTTGGAAGCAGCTAGTGTATTCTCTCTTGAAGATATGCTCATTTTCAACTCCTAAGAAACTTAGAGTTCCAAAGCTTGAAATCGTCATATATCTATTTCACAAGCTCTGAATGCGGTTTCTGGCATATGGGCATACCCCTGATAGAGTTTCGGCCCACCATGAAACCTTTTCCTTTTGGATGAAATTTGAGTGTTGACTTTCAAAAAATGCGCACTCTGAAAAACTTTGTTTCTGAATGCGGGAAAAGGTAAAGGTTTCATAAAGCCTATATCTAAAGCTCCTAAAGGAGCAGATGGCTATCTTTGGGATATGTGATATGGAACCACTCACCATCATACATATTTCATTTTGGAGCAGCTAGTGTATTCTCTCTTGAAGATATGCTCATATTCAACTCCTAAGAAACTTAGAGTTCCAAAGCTTGAAATCGTCATATATCTATTTCACAAGCTCTGAATGCGGTTTCTGGCATATGGGCATACACCTGATAGAGTATCGGCCCACCATCAAACCTTTTCCTTTTGGATGAAATATGAGTGTTGACTTTCAAAAAATGCGCACTCTGAAAAACTTTGTTTCTGAATGCGGGAAAAGTTAAAGTTTTTATAAGGCCTATATCTAAAGCTTTTAAAGGAGCACATGGCTACCTTTGGGATATATGATATGGAACCACTCACCATCATACATATTTCATTTTGGAGCAGCTAGTGTATTCTCTCTTGAAGATATGCTCATATTCAACTCCTAAGAAACTTAGAGTTCCAAAGCTTGAAATCGTCATATATCTATTTCACAAGCTCTGAATGCGGTTTCTGGCATATGGGCATACACCTGATAGAGTATCGGCCCACCATCAAACCTTTTCCTTTTGGATGAAATTTGAGTGTTGACTTTCAAGAAACGCACAGTTTGAAAAACGTTGTTTCTGAATGCGGGAAAAGGTAAAGGTTTCATAAAGCCTATATCTAAAGCTCCTAAAGGAGCACATGGCTACCTTTGGGATATATGATATGAAACCACTCACCATCATACATATTTCATTTGGAAGCAGCTAGTGTATTCTCTCTTGAAGATATGCTCATATTCAACTCCTAAGAAACTTAGAGTTCCAAAGCTTGAAATCGTCATATATCTATTTCACAAGCTCTGAATGCGGTTTCTGGCATATGGGCATACCCCTGATAGAGTATCGGCCCACCATCAAACCTTTTCCTTTTGGATGAAATTTGAGTGTTGACTTTCAAAAAATGCGCACTCTGAAAAACTTTGTTTCTGAATGCGGGAAAAGTTAAAGTTTTTATAAGGCCAATATCTAAAGCTCCTAAAGGAGCACATGGCTACCTTTGGGATATATGATATGGAACCACTCACCATCATACATATTTCATTTTGGAGCAGCTAGTGTATTCAGACTTGAAGATATGCTCATATTCAACTCCTAAGAAACTTAGAGTTCCAAAGCTTGAAATCGTCATATATCTATTTCACAAGCTCTGAATGCGGTTTCTGGCATATGGGCATACACCTGATAGAGTATCGGCCCACCATCAAACCTTTTCCTTTTGGATGAAATTTGAGTGTTGACTTTCAAGAAACGCACAGTTTGAAAAACGTTGTTTCTGAATGCGGGAAAAGGTAAAGGTTTCATAAAGCCTATATCTAAAGCTCCTAAAGGAGCAGATGGCTACCTTTGGGATATATGATATGAATCCACTCACCATCATACATATTTCATTTGGAAGCAGCTAGTGTATTCTCTCTTGAAGATATGCTCATATTCAACTCCTAAGAAACTTAGAGTTCCAAAGCTTGAAATCGTCATATATCTATTTCACAAGCTCTGAATGCGGTTTCTGGCATATGGGCATACACCTGATAGAGTATCGGCCCACCATCAAACCTTTTCCTTTTGGATGAAATTTGAGTGTTGACTTTCAAGAAACGCACAGTTTGAAAAACGTTGTTTCTGAATGCGGGAAAAGGTAAAGGTTTCATAAAGCCTATATCTAAAGCTCCTAAAGGAGCAGATGGCTACCTTTGGGATATATGATATGAAACCACTCACCATCATACATATTTCATTTGGAAGCAGCTAGTGTATTCTCTCTTGAAGATATGCTCATATTCAACTCCTAAGAAACTTAGAGTTCCAAAGCTTGAAATCGTCATATATCTATTTCACAAGCTCTGAATGCGGTTTCTGGCATATGGGCATACACCTGATAGAGTATCGGCCCACCATCAAACCTTTTCCTTTTGGATGAAATTTGAGTGTTGACTTTCAAGAAACGCACAGTTTGAAAAACGTTGTTTCTGAATGCGGGAAAAGGTAAAGGTTTCATAAAGCCTATATCTAAAGCTCCTAAAGGAGCAGATGGCTACCTTTGGGATATATGATATGAAACCACTCACCATCATACATATTTCATTTTGGAGCAGCTAGTGTATTCAGACTTGAAGATATGCTCATATTCAACTCCTAAGAAACTTAGAGTTCCAAAGCTTGAAATCGTCATATATCTATTTCACAAGCTCTGAATGCGGTTTCTGGCATATGGGCATACACCTGATAGAGTATCGGCCCACCATCAAACCTTTTCCTTTTGGATGAAATTTGAGTGTTGACTTTCAAGAAACGCACAGTTTGAAAAACGTTGTTTCTGAAAGCGGGAAAAGGTAAAGGTTTCATAAAGCCTATATCTAAAGCTCCTAAAGGAGCACATGGCTACCTTTGGGATATATGATATGAAACCACTCACCATCATACATATTTCATTTGGAAGCAGCTAGTGTATTCTCTCTTGAAGATATGCTCATATTCAACTCCTAAGAAACTTAGAGTTCCAAAGCTTGAAATCGTCATATATCTATTTCACAAGCTCTGAATGCGGTTTCTGGCATATGGGCATACCCCTGATAGAGTATCGGCCCACCATCAAACCTTTTCCTTTTGGATGAAATTTGAGTGTTGACTTTCAAAAAATGCGCACTCTGAAAAACTTTGTTTCTGAATGCGGGAAAAGTTAAAGTTTTTATAAGGCCAATATCTAAAGCTCCTAAAGGAGCACATGGCTACCTTTGGGATATATGATATGGAACCACTCACCATCATACATATTTCATTTTGGAGCAGCTAGTGTATTCAGACTTGAAGATATGCTCATATTCAACTCCTAAGAAACTTAGAGTTCCAAAGCTTGAAATCGTCATATATCTATTTCACAAGCTCTGAATGCGGTTTCTGGCATATGGGCATACACCTGATAGAGTATCGGCCCACCATCAAACCTTTTCCTTTTGGATGAAATTTGAGTGTTGACTTTCAAGAAACGCACAGTTTGAAAAACGTTGTTTCTGAATGCGGGAAAAGGTAAAGGTTTCATAAAGCCTATATCTAAAGCTCCTAAAGGAGCAGATGGCTACCTTTGGGATATATGATATGAATCCACTCACCATCATACATATTTCATTTGGAAGCAGCTAGTGTATTCTCTCTTGAAGATATGCTCATATTCAACTCCTAAGAAACTTAGAGTTCCAAAGCTTGAAATCGTCATATATCTATTTCACAAGCTCTGAATGCGGTTTCTGGCATATGGGCATACACCTGATAGAGTATCGGCCCACCATCAAACCTTTTCCTTTTGGATGAAATTTGAGTGTTGACTTTCAAGAAACGCACAGTTTGAAAAACGTTGTTTCTGAATGCGGGAAAAGGTAAAGGTTTCATAAAGCCTATATCTAAAGCTCCTAAAGGAGCAGATGGCTACCTTTGGGATATATGATATGAAACCACTCACCATCATACATATTTCATTTGGAAGCAGCTAGTGTATTCTCTCTTGAAGATATGCTCATATTCAACTCCTAAGAAACTTAGAGTTCCAAAGCTTGAAATCGTCATATATCTATTTCACAAGCTCTGAATGCGGTTTCTGGCATATGGGCATACACCTGATAGAGTATCGGCCCACCATCAAACCTTTTCCTTTTGGATGAAATTTGAGTGTTGACTTTCAAGAAACGCACAGTTTGAAAAACGTTGTTTCTGAATGCGGGAAAAGGTAAAGGTTTCATAAAGCCTATATCTAAAGCTCCTAAAGGAGCAGATGGCTACCTTTGGGATATATGATATGAAACCACTCACCATCATACATATTTCATTTTGGAGCAGCTAGTGTATTCAGACTTGAAGATATGCTCATATTCAACTCCTAAGAAACTTAGAGTTCCAAAGCTTGAAATCGTCATATATCTATTTCACAAGCTCTGAATGCGGTTTCTGGCATATGGGCATACACCTGATAGAGTATCGGCCCACCATCAAACCTTTTCCTTTTGGATGAAATTTGAGTGTTGACTTTCAAGAAACGCACAGTTTGAAAAACGTTGTTTCTGAATGCGGGAAAAGGTAAAGGTTTCATAAAGCCTATATCTAAAGCTCCTAAAGGAGCAGATGGCTACCTTTGGGATATATGATATGAAACCACTCACCATCATACATATTTCATTTGGAAGCAGCTAGTGTATTCTCTCTTGAAGATATGCTCATATTCAACTCCTAAGAAACTTAGAGTTCCAAAGCTTGAAATCGTCATATATCTATTTCACAAGCTCTGAATGCGGTTTCTGGCATATGGGCATACACCTGATAGAGTATCGGCCCACCATCAAACCTTTTCCTTTTGGATGAAATTTGAGTGTTGACTTTCAAAAAATGCGCACTCTGAAAAACTTTGTTTCTGAATGCGGGAAAAGGCAAAGGTTTCATAAAGCCTATATCTAAAGCTCCTAAAAGAGCAGATGGCTACCTTTGGGATATGTGATATGGAACCACTCACCATCATACATATTTCATTTTGGAGCAGCTAGTGTATTCTCTCTTGAAGATATGCTCATATTCAACTCCTAAGAAACTTAGAGTTCCAAAGCTTGAAATCGTCATATATCTATTTCACAAGCTCTGAATGCGGTTTCTGGCATATGGGCATACACCTGATAGAGTATCGGCCCACCATCAAACCTTTTCCTTTTGGATGAAATTTGAGTGTTGACTTTCAAGAAACGCACAGTTTGAAAAACGTTGTTTCTGAATGCGGGAAAAGGTAAAGGTTTCATAAAGCCTATATCTAAAGCTCCTAAAGGAGCAGATGGCTACCTTTGGGATATATGATATGAAACCACTCACCATCATACATATTTCATTTGGAAGCAGCTAGTGTATTCTCTCTTGAAGATATGCTCATATTCAACTCCTAAGAAACTTAGAGTTCCAAAGCTTGAAATCGTCATATATCTATTTCACAAGCTCTGAATGCGGTTTCTGGCATATGGGCATACACCTGATAGAGTATCGGCCCACCATCAAACCTTTTCCTTTTGGATGAAATTTGAGTGTTGACTTTCAAAAAATGCGCACTCTGAAAAACTTTGTTTCTGAATGCGGGAAAAGGCAAAGGTTTCATAAAGCCTATATCTAAAGCTCCTAAAAGAGCAGATGGCTACCTTTGGGATATGTGATATGGAACCACTCACCATCATACATATTTCATTTTGGAGCAGCTAGTGTATTCTCTCTTGAAGATATGCTCATATTCAACTCCTAAGAAACTTAGAGTTCCAAAGCTTGAAATCGTCATATATCTATTTCACAAGCTCTGAATGCGGTTTCTGGCATATGGGCATACACCTGATAGAGTATCGGCCCACCATCAAACCTTTTCCTTTTGGATGAAATTTGAGTGTTGACTTTCAAGAAACGCACAGTTTGAAAAACTTTGTTTCTGAATGCGGGAAAAGTTAAAGTTTTTATAAGGCCAATATCTAAAGCTCCTAAAGGAGCACATGGCTACCTTTGGGATATATGATATGAAACCACTCACCATCATACATATTTCATTTGGAAGCAGCTAGTGTATTCTCTCTTGAAGATATGCTCATATTCAACTCCTAAGAAACTTAGAGTTCCAAAGCTTGAAATCGTCATATATCTATTTCACAAGCTCTGAATGCGGTTTCTGGCATATGGGCATACCCCTGATAGAGTATCGGCCCACCATCAAACCTTTTCCTTTTGGATGAAATTTGAGTGTTGACTTTCAAAAAATGCGCACTCTGAAAAACTTTGTTTCTGAATGCGGGAAAAGTTAAAGTTTTTATAAAGCCAATATCTAAAGCTCCTAAAGGAGCACATGGCTACCTTTGGGATATATGATATGGAACCACTCACCATCATACATATTTCATTTTGGAGCAGCTAGTGTATTCAGACTTGAAGATATGCTCATATTCAACTCCTAAGAAACTTAGAGTTCCAAAGCTTGAAATCGTCATATATCTATTTCACAAGCTCTGAATGCGGTTTCTGGCATATGGGCATACACCTGATAGAGTATCGGCCCACCATCAAACCTTTTCCTTTTGGATGAAATTTGAGTGTTGACTTTCAAGAAACGCACAGTTTGAAAAACGTTGTTTCTGAATGCGGGAAAAGGTAAAGGTTTCATAAAGCCTATATCTAAAGCTCCTAAAGGAGCAGATGGCTACCTTTGGGATATATGATATGAAACCACTCACCATCATACATATTTCATTTGGAAGCAGCTAGTGTATTCTCTCTTGAAGATATGCTCATTTTCAACTCCTAAGAAACATAGAGTTCCAAAGCTTGAAATCGTCATATATCTATTTCACAAGCTCTGAATGCGGTTTCTGGCATATGGGCATACACCTGATAGAGTATCGGCCCACCATCAAACCTTTTCCTTTTGGATGAAATTTGAGTGTTGACTTTCAAGAAACGCACAGTTTGAAAAACGTTGTTTCTGAATGCGGGAAAAGGTAAAGGTTTCATAAAGCCTATATCTAAAGCTCCTAAAGGAGCAGATGGCTACCTTTGGGATATATGATATGAAACCACTCACCATCATACATATTTCATTTGGAAGCAGCTAGTGTATTCTCTCTTGAAGATATGCTCATATTCAACTCCTAAGAAACTTAGAGTTCCAAAGCTTGAAATCGTCATATATCTATTTCACAAGCTCTGAATGCGGTTTCTGGCATATGGGCATACCCCTGATAGAGTATCGGCCCACCATGAAACGTTTTCCTTTTGGATGAAATTTGAGTGTTGACTTTCAAAAAATGCGCACTCTGAAAAACGTTGTTTCTGAATGCGGGAAAAGGTAAAGGTTTCATAAAGCCTATATCTAAAGCTCCTAAAAGAGCAGATGGCTACCTTTGGGATATGTGATATGGAACCACTCACCATCATACATATTTCATTTTGGAGCAGCTAGTGTATTCTCTCTTGAAGATATGCTCATATTCAACTCCTAAGAAACTTAGAGTTCCAAAGCTTGAAATCGTCATATATCTATTTCACAAGCTCTGAATGCGGTTTCTGGCATATGGGCATACACCTGATAGAGTATCGGCCCACCATCAAACCTTTTCCTTTTGGATGAAATTTGAGTGTTGACTTTCAAGAAACGCACAGTTTGAAAAACTTTGTTTCTGAATGCGGGAAAAGTTAAAGTTTTTATAAGGCCAATATCTAAAGCTCCTAAAGGAGCACATGGCTACCTTTGGGATATATGATATGAAACCACTCACCATCATACATATTTCATTTGGAAGCAGCTAGTGTATTCTCTCTTGAAGATATGCTCATATTCAACTCCTAAGAAACTTAGAGTTCCAAAGCTTGAAATCGTCATATATCTATTTCACAAGCTCTGAATGCGGTTTCTGGCATATGGGCATACCCCTGATAGAGTATCGGCCCACCATGAAACCTTTTCCTTTTGGATGAAATTTGAGTGTTGACTTTCAAAAATGCGCACTCTGAAAAACTTTGTTTCTGAATGCGGGAAAAGGTAAAGGTTTCATAAAGCCTATATCTAAAGCTCCTAAAAGAGCAGATGGCTACCTTTGGGATATGTGATATGGAACCACTCACCATCATACATATTTCATTTTGGAGCAGCTAGTGTATTCTCTCTTGAAGATATGCTCATATTCAACTCCTAAGAAACTTAGAGTTCCAAAGCTTGAAATCGTCATATATCTATTTCACAAGCTCTGAATGCGGTTTCTGGCATATGGGCATACACCTGATAGAGTATCGGCCCACCATCAAACCTTTTCCTTTTGGATGAAATTTGAGTGTTGACTTTCAAGAAACGCACAGTTTGAAAAACTTTGTTTCTGAATGCGGGAAAAGTTAAAGTTTTTATAAGGCCAATATCTAAAGCTCCTAAAGGAGCACATGGCTACCTTTGGGATATATGATATGAAACCACTCACCATCATACATATTTCTTTTGGAAGCAGCTAGTGTATTCTCTCTTGAAGATATGCTCATATTCAACTCCTGAGAAACTTAGAGTTCCAAAGCTTGAAATCGTCATATATCTATTTCACAAGCTCTGAATGCGGTTTCTGGCATATGGGCATACCCCTGATAGAGTATCGGCCCACCATCAAACCTTTTCCTTTTGGATGAAATTTGAGTGTTGACTTTCAAAAAATGCGCACTCTGAAAAACTTTGATTCTGAATGCGGGAAAAGTTAAAGTTTTTATAAGGCCAATATCTAAAGCTCCTAAAGGAGCACATGGCTACCTTTGGGATATATGATATGGAACCACTCACCATCATACATATTTCATTTTGGAGCAGCTAGTGTATTCAGACTTGAAGATATGCTCATATTCAACTCCTAAGAAACTTAGAGTTCCAAAGCTTGAAATCGTCATATATCTATTTCACAAGCTCTGAATGCGGTTTCTGGCATATGGGCATACACCTGATAGAGTATCGGCCCACCATCAAACCTTTTCCTTTTGGATGAAATTTGAGTGTTGACTTTCAAGAAACGCACAGTTTGAAAAACGTTGTTTCTGAATGCGGGAAAAGGTAAAGGTTTCATAAAGCCTATATCTAAAGCTCCTAAAGGAGCAGATGGCTACCTTTGGGATATATGATATGAAACCACTCACCATCATACATATTTCATTTGGAAGCAGCTAGTGTATTCTCTCTTGAAGATATGCTCATATTCAACTCCTAAGAAACTTAGAGTTCCAAAGCTTGAAATCGTCATATATCTATTTCACAAGCTCTGAATGCGGTTTCTGGCATATGGGCATACACCTGATAGAGTATCGGCCCACCATCAAACCTTTTCCTTTTGGATGAAATTTGAGTGTTGACTTTCAAGAAACGCACAGTTTGAAAAACGTTGTTTCTGAATGCGGGAAAAGGTAAAGGTTTCATAAAGCCTATATCTAAAGCTCCTAAAGGAGCAGATGGCTACCTTTGGGATATATGATATGAAACCACTCACCATCATACATATTTCATTTGGAAGCAGCTAGTGTATTCTCTCTTGAAGATATGCTCATATTCAACTCCTAAGAAACTTAGAGTTCCAAAGCTTGAAATCGTCATATATCTATTTCACAAGCTCTGAATGCGGTTTCTGGCATATGGGCATACCCCTGATAGAGTATCGGCCCACCATCAAACCTTTTCCTTTTGGATGAAATTTGAGTGTTGACTTTCAAGAAACGCACAGTTTGAAAAACGTTGTTTCTGAATGCGGGAAAAGGTAAAGGTTTCATAAAGCCTATATCTAAAGCTCCTAAAGGAGCAGATGGCTACCTTTGGGATATATGATATGAAACCACTCACCATCATACATATTTCATTTTGGAGCAGCTAGTGTATTCAGACTTGAAGATATGCTCATATTCAACTCCTAAGAAACTTAGAGTTCCAAAGCTTGAAATCGTCATATATCTATTTCACAAGCTCTGAATGCGGTTTCTGGCATATGGGCATACACCTGATAGAGTATCGGCCCACCATCAAACCTTTTCCTTTTGGATGAAATTTGAGTGTTGACTTTCAAGAAACGCACAGTTTGAAAAACGTTGTTTCTGAATGCGGGAAAAGGTAAAGGTTTCATAAAGCCTATATCTAAAGCTCCTAAAGGAGCAGATGGCTACCTTTGGGATATATGATATGAAACCACTCACCATCATACATATTTCATTTGGAAGCAGCTAGTGTATTCTCTCTTGAAGATATGCTCATATTCAACTCCTAAGAAACTTAGAGTTCCAAAGCTTGAAATCGTCATATATCTATTTCACAAGCTCTGAATGCGGTTTGTGGCATATGGGCATACACCTGATAGAGTATCGGCCCACCATCAAACCTTTTCCTTTTGGATGAAATTTGAGTGTTGACTTTCAAAAAATGCGCACTCTGAAAAACTTTGTTTCTGAATGCGGGAAAAGTTAAAGTTTTTATAAAGCCAATATCTAAAGCTCCTAAAGGAGCACATGGCTACCTTTGGGATATATGATATGGAACCACTCACCATCATACATATTTCATTTTGGAGCAGCTAGTGTATTCAGACTTGAAGATATGCTCATATTCAACTCCTAAGAAACTTAGAGTTCCAAAGCTTGAAATCGTCATATATCTATTTCACAAGCTCTGAATGCGGTTTCTGGCATATGGGCATACACCTGATAGAGTATCGGCCCACCATCAAACCTTTTCCTTTTGGATGAAATTTGAGTGTTGACTTTCAAAAAATGCGCACTCTGAAAAACTTTGTTTCTGAATGCGGGAAAAGGCAAAGGTTTCATAAAGCCTATATCTAAAGCTCCTAAAAGAGCAGATGGCTACCTTTGGGATATGTGATATGGAACACTCACCATCATACATATTTCATTTTGGAGCAGCTAGTGTATTCTCTCTTGAAGATATGCTCATATTCAACTCCTAAGAAACTTAGAGTTCCAAAGCTTGAAATCGTCATATATCTATTTCACAAGCTCTGAATGCGGTTTCTGGCATATGGGCATACACCTGATAGAGTATCGGCCCACCATCAAACCTTTTCCTTTTGGATGAAATTTGAGTGTTGACTTTCAAGAAACGCACAGTTTGAAAAACTTTGTTTCTGAATGCGGGAAAAGTTAAAGTTTTTATAAGGCCAATATCTAAAGCTCCTCAAGGAGCACATGGCTACCTTTGGGATATATGATATGAAACCACTCACCATCATACATATTTCATTTGGAAGCAGCTAGTGTATTCTCTCTTGAAGATATGCTCATATTCAACTCCTAAGAAACTTAGAGTTCCAAAGCTTGAAATCGTCATATATCTATTTCACAAGCTCTGAATGCGGTTTCTGGCATATGGGCATACCCCTGATAGAGTATCGGCCCACCATCAAACCTTTTCCTTTTGGATGAAATTTGAGTGTTGACTTTCAAAAAATGCGCACTCTGAAAAACTTTGTTTCTGAATGCGGGAAAAGTTAAAGTTTTTATAAAGCCAATATCTAAAGCTCCTAAAGGAGCACATGGCTACCTTTGGGATATATGATATGGAACCACTCACCATCATACATATTTCATTTTGGAGCAGCTAGTGTATTCAGACTTGAAGATATGCTCATATTCAACTCCTAAGAAACTTAGAGTTCCAAAGCTTGAAATCGTCATATATCTATTTCACAAGCTCTGAATGCGGTTTCTGGCATATGGGCATACACCTGATAGAGTATCGGCCCACCATCAAACCTTTTCCTTTTGGATGAAATTTGAGTGTTGACTTTCAAGAAACGCACAGTTTGAAAAACGTTGTTTCTGAATGCGGGAAAAGGTAAAGGTTTCATAAAGCCTATATCTAAAGCTCCTAAAGGAGCAGATGGCTACCTTTGGGATATATGATATGAAACCACTCACCATCATACATATTTCATTTGGAAGCAGCTAGTGTATTCTCTCTTGAAGATATGCTCATATTCAACTCCTAAGAAACTTAGAGTTCCAAAGCTTGAAATCGTCATATATCTATTTCACAAGCTCTGAATGCGGTTTCTGGCATATGGGCATACACCTGATAGAGTATCGGCCCACCATCAAACCTTTTCCTTTTGGATGAAATTTGAGTGTTGACTTTCAAAAAATGCGCACTCTGAAAAACTTTGTTTCTGAATGCGGGAAAAGGCAAAGGTTTCATAAAGCCTATATCTAAAGCTCCTAAAAGAGCAGATGGCTACCTTTGGGATATGTGATATGGAACCACTCACCATCATACATATTTCATTTTGGAGCAGCTAGTGTATTCTCTCTTGAAGATATGCTCATATTCAACTCCTAAGAAACTTAGAGTTCCAAAGCTTGAAATCGTCATATATCTATTTCACAAGCTCTGAATGCGGTTTCTGGCATATGGGCATACACCTGATAGAGTATCGGCCCACCATCAAACCTTTTCCTTTTGGATGAAATTTGAGTGTTGACTTTCAAGAAACGCACAGTTTGAAAAACTTTGTTTCTGAATGCGGGAAAAGTTAAAGTTTTTATAAGGCCAATATCTAAAGCTCCTCAAGGAGCACATGGCTACCTTTGGGATATATGATATGAAACCACTCACCATCATACATATTTCATTTGGAAGCAGCTAGTGTATTCTCTCTTGAAGATATGCTCATATTCAACTCCTAAGAAACTTAGAGTTCCAAAGCTTGAAATCGTCATATATCTATTTCACAAGCTCTGAATGCGGTTTCTGGCATATGGGCATACCCCTGATAGAGTATCGGCCCACCATCAAACCTTTTCCTTTTGGATGAAATTTGAGTGTTGACTTTCAAAAAATGCGCACTCTGAAAAACTTTGTTTCTGAATGCGGGAAAAGTTAAAGTTTTTATAAAGCCAATATCTAAAGCTCCTAAAGGAGCACATGGCTACCTTTGGGATATATGATATGGAACCACTCACCATCATACATATTTCATTTTGGAGCAGCTAGTGTATTCAGACTTGAAGATATGCTCATATTCAACTCCTAAGAAACTTAGAGTTCCAAAGCTTGAAATCGTCATATATCTATTTCACAAGCTCTGAATGCGGTTTCTGGCATATGGGCATACACCTGATAGAGTATCGGCCCACCATCAAACCTTTTCCTTTTGGATGAAATTTGAGTGTTGACTTTCAAGAAACGCACAGTTTGAAAAACGTTGTTTCTGAATGCGGGAAAAGGTAAAGGTTTCATAAAGCCTATATCTAAAGCTCCTAAAGGAGCAGATGGCTACCTTTGGGATATATGATATGAAACCACTCACCATCATACATATTTCATTTGGAAGCAGCTAGTGTATTCTCTCTTGAAGATATGCTCATTTTCAACTCCTAAGAAACTTAGAGTTCCAAAGCTTGAAATCGTCATATATCTATTTCACAAGCTCTGAATGCGGTTTCTGGCATATGGGCATACACCTGATAGAGTATCGGCCCACCATCAAACCTTTTCCTTTTGGATGAAATTTGAGTGTTGACTTTCAAGAAACGCACAGTTTGAAAAACGTTGTTTCTGAATGCGGGAAAAGGTAAAGGTTTCATAAAGCCTATATCTAAAGCTCCTAAAGGAGCAGATGGCTACCTTTGGGATATATGATATGAAACCACTCACCATCATACATATTTCATTTGGAAGCAGCTAGTGTATTCTCTCTTGAAGATATGCTCATATTCAACTCCTAAGAAACTTAGAGTTCCAAAGCTTGAAATCGTCATATATCTATTTCACAAGCTCTGAATGCGGTTTCTGGCATATGGGCATACCCCTGATAGAGTATCGGCCCACCATCAAACCTTTTCCTTTTGGATGAAATTTGAGTGTTGACTTTCAAAAAATGCGCACTCTGAAAAACTTTGTTTCTGAATGCGGGAAAAGGTAAAGGTTTCATAAAGCCTATATCTAAAGCTCCTAAAAGAGCAGATGGCTACCTTTGGGATATGTGATATGGAACCACTCACCATCATACATATTTCATTTTGGAGCAGCTAGTGTATTCTCTCTTGAAGATATGCTCATATTCAACTCCTAAGAAACTTAGAGTTCCAAAGCTTGAAATCGTCATATATCTATTTCACAAGCTCTGAATGCGGTTTCTGGCATATGGGCATACACCTGATAGAGTATCGGCCCACCATCAAACCTTTTTCTTTTGGATGAAATTTGAGTGTTGACTTTCAAGAAACGCACAGTTTGAAAAACTTTGTTTCTGAATGCGGGAAAAGTTAAAGTTTTTATAAGGCCAATATCTAAAGCTCCTAAAGGAGCACATGGCTACCTTTGGGATATATGATATGAAACCACTCACCATCATACATATTTCATTTGGAAGCAGCTAGTGTATTCTCTCTTGAAGATATGCTCATATTCAACTCCTAAGAAACATAGAGTTCCAAAGCTTGAAATCGTCATATATCTATTTCACAAGCTCTGAATGCGGTTTCTGGCATATGGGCATACCCCTGATAGAGTATCGGCCCACCATCAAACCTTTTCCTTTTGGATGAAATTTGAGTGTTGACTTTCAAAAAATGCGCACTCTGAAAAACTTTGTTTCTGAATGCGGGAAAAGTTAAAGTTTTTATAAGGCCAATATCTAAAGCTCCTAAAGGAGCACATGGCTACCTTTGGGATATATGATATGGAACCACTCACCATCATACATATTTCATTTTGGAGCAGCTAGTGTATTCAGACTTGAAGATATGCTCATATTCAACTCCTAAGAAACTTAGAGTTCCAAAGCTTGAAATCGTCATATATCTATTTCACAAGCTCTGAATGCGGTTTCTGGCATATGGGCATACACCTGATAGAGTATCGGCCCACCATCAAACCTTTTCCTTTTGGATGAAATTTGAGTGTTGACTTTCAAGAAACGCACAGTTTGAAAAACGTTGTTTCTGAATACGGGAAAAGGTAAAGGTTTCATAAAGCCTATATCTAAAGCTCCTAAAGGAGCAGATGGCTACCTTTGGGATATATGATATGAAACCACTCACCATCATACATATTTCATTTGGAAGCAGCTAGTGTATTCTCTCTTGAAGATATGCTCATATTCAACTCCTAAGAAACTTAGAGTTCCAAAGCTTGAAATCGTCATATATCTATTTCACAAGCTCTGAATGCGGTTTCTGGCATATGGGCATACCCCTGATAGAGTATCGGCCCACCATGAAACCTTTTCCTTTTGGATGAAATTTGAGTGTTGACTTTCAAAAAATGCGCACTCTGAAAAACTTTGTTTCTGAATGCGGGAAAAGGTAAAGGTTTCATAAAGCCTATATCTAAAGCTCCTAAAAGAGCAGATGGCTACCTTTGGGATATATGATATGGAACCACTCACCATCATACATATTTCATTTGGAAGCAGCTAGTGTATTCTCTCTTGAAGATATGCTCATATTCAACTCCTAAGAAACTTAGAGTTCCAAAGCGTGAAATCGTCATATATCTATTTCACAAGCTCTGAATGCGGTTTCTGGCATATGGGCATACACCTGATAGAGTATCGGCCCACCATCAAACCTTTTCCTTTTGGATGAAATTTGAGTGTTGACTTTCAAGAAACGCACAGTTTGAAAAACGTTGTTTCTGAATGCGGGAAAAGGTAAAGGTTTCATAAAGCCTATATCTAAAGCTCCTAAAGGAGCAGATGGCTACCTTTGGGATATATGATATGAAACCACTCACCATCATACATATTTCATTTGGAAGCAGATAGTGTATTCTCTCTTGAAGATATGCTCATATTCAACTCCTAAGAAACTTAGAGTTCCAAAGCTTGAAATCGTCATATATCTATTTCACAAGCTCTGAATGCAGTTTCTGGCATATGGGCATACACCTGATAGAGTATCGGCCCACCATCAAACCTTTTCCTTTTGGATGAAATTTGAGTGTTGACTTTCAAGAAACGCACAGCTTGAAAAACGTTGTTTCTGAATGCGGGAAAAGGTAAAGGTTTCATAAAGCCTATATCTAAAGCTCCTAAAGGAGCAGATGGCTACCTTTGGGATATATGATATGAAACCACTCACCATCATACATATTTCATTTGGAAGCAGCTAGTGTATTCTCTCTTGAAGATATGCTCTTATTCAACTCCTAAGAAACTTAGAGTTCCAAAGCTTGAAATCGTCATATATCTATTTCACAAGCTCTGAATGCGGTTTCTGGCATATGGGCATACCCCTGATAGAGTATCGGCCCACCATGAAACCTTTTCCTTTTGGATGAAATTTGAGTGTTGACTTTCAAAAAATGCGCACTCTGAAAAACTTTGTTTCTGAATGCGGGAAAAGGTAAAGGTTTCATAAAGCCTATATCTAAAGCTCCTAAAAGAGCAGATGGCTACCTTTGGGATATATGATATGGAACCACTCACCATCATACATATTTCATTTGGAAGCAGCTAGTGTATTCTCTCTTGAAGATATGCTCATATTCAACTCCTAAGAAACTTAGAGTTCCAAAGCGTGAAATCGTCATATATCTATTTCACAAGCTCTGAATGCGGTTTCTGGCATATGGGCATACCCCTGATAGAGTATCGGCCGACCATCAAACCTTTTCCTTTTGGATGAAATTTGAGTGTTGACTTTCAAAAAATGCGCACTCTGAAAAACTTTGTTTCTGAATGCGGGAAAAGTTAAAGTTTTTATAAGGCCAATATCTAAAGCTCCTAAAGGAGCACATGGCTACCTTTGGGATATATGATATGGAACCACTCACCATCATACATATTTCATTTTGGAGCAGCTAGTGTATTCAGACTTGAAGATATGCTCATATTCAACTCCTAAGAAACTTAGAGTTCCAAAGCTTTAAATCGTCATATATCTATTTCACAAGCTCTGAATGCGGTTTCTGGCATATGGGCATACACCTGATAGAGTATCGGCCCACCATCAAACCTTTTCCTTTTGGATGAAATTTGAGTGTTGACTTTCAAGAAACGCACAGTTTGAAAAACGTTGTTTCTGAATGCGGGAAAAGGTAAAGGTTTCATAAAGCCTATATCTAAAGCTCCTAAAGGAGCAGATGGCTACCTTTGGGATATATGATATGAAACCACTCACCATCATACATATTTCATTTGGAAGCAGCTAGTGTATTCTCTCTTGAAGATATGCTCATATTCAACTCCTAAGAAACTTAGAGTTCCAAAGCTTGAAATCGTCATATATCTATTTCACAAGCTCTGAATGCGGTTTCTGGCATATGGGCATACCCCTGATAGAGTATCGGCCCACCATCAAACCTTTTCCTTTTGGATGAAATTTGAGTGTTGACTTTCAAGAAACGCACAGTTTGAAAAACGTTGTTTCTGAATACGGGAAAAGGTAAAGGTTTCATAAAGCCTATATCTAAAGCTCCTAAAGGAGCAGATGGCTACCTTTGGGATATATGATATGAAACCACTCACCATCATACATATTTCATTTGGAAGCAGCTAGTGTATTCTCTCTTGAAGATATGCTCATATTCAACTCCTAAGAAACTTAGAGTTCCAAAGCTTGAAATCGTCATATATCTATTTCACAAGCTCTGAATGCGGTTTCTGGCATATGGGCATACCCCTGATAGAGTATCGGCCCACCATGAAACCTTTTCCTTTTGGATGAAATTTGAGTGTTGACTTTCAAAAAATGCGCACTCTGAAAAACTTTGTTTCTGAATGCGGGAAAAGGTAAAGGTTTCATAAAGCCTATATCTAAAGCTCCTAAAGGAGCAGATGGCTACCTTTGGGATATATGATATGGAACCACTCACCATCATACATATTTCATTTGGAAGCAGCTAGTATATTCTCTCTTGAAGATATGCTCATATTCAACTCCTAAGAAACTTAGAGTTCCAAAGCGTGAAATCGTCATATATCTATTTCACAAGCTCTGAATGCGGTTTCTGGCATATGGGCATACCCCTGATAGAGTATCGGCCCACCATCAAACCTTTTCCTTTTGGATGAAATTTGAGTGTTGACTTTCAAAAAATGCGCACTCTGAAAAACTTTGTTTCTGAATGCGGGAAAAGTTAAAGTTTTTATAAGGCCAATATCTAAAGCTCCTAAAGGAGCACATGGCTACCTTTGGGATATATGATATGGAACCACTCACCATCATACATATTTCATTTTGGAGCAGCTAGTGTATTCTCTCTTGAAGATATGCTCATATTCAACTCCTAAGAAACTTAGAGTTCCAAAGCTTGAAATCGTCATATATCTATTTCACAAGCTCTGAATGCGGTTTCTGGCATATGGGCATACACCTGATAGAGTATCGGCCCACCATCAAACCTTTTCCTTTTGGATGAAATTTGAGTGTTGACTTTCAAGAAACGCACAGTTTGAAAAACGTTGTTTCTGAATGCGGGAAAAGGTAAAGGTTTCATAAAGCCTATATCTAAAGCTCCTAAAGGAGCAGATGGCTACCTTTGGGATATATGATATGAAACCACTCACCATCATACATATTTCATTTGGAAGCAGCTAGTGTATTCTCTCTTGAAGATATGCTCTTATTCAACTCCTGAGAAACTTAGAGTTCCAAAGCTTGAAATCGTCATATATCTATTTCACAAGCTCTGAATGCGGTTTCTGGCATATGGGCATACCCCTGATAGAGTATCGGCCCACCATGAAACCTTTTCCTTTTGGATGAAATTTGAGTGTTGACTTTCAAAAAATGCGCACTCTGAAAAACTTTGTTTCTGAATGCGGGAAAAGGTAAAAGTTTCATAAAGCCTATATCTAAAGCTCCTAAAAGAGCAGATGGCTACCTTTGGGATATATGATATGGAACCACTCACCATCATACATATTTCATTTGGAAGCAGCTAGTGTATTCTCTCTTGAAGATATGCTAATATTCAACTCCTAAGAAACTTAGAGTTCCAAAGCGTGAAATCGTCATATATCTATTTCACAAGCTCTGAATGCGGTTTCTGGCATATGGGCATACCCCTGATAGAGTATCGGCCCACCATCAAACCTTTTCCTTTTGGATGAAATTTGAGTGTTGACTTTCAAAAAATGCGCACTCTGAAAAACTTTGTTTCTGAATGCGGGAAAAGTTAAAGTTTTTATAAGGCCAATATCTAAAGCTCTTAAAGGAGCACATGGCTACCTTTGGGATATATGATATGGAACCACTCACCATCATACATATTTCATTTTGGAGCAGCTAGTGTATTCAGACTTGAAGATATGCTCATATTCAACTCCTAAGAAACTTAGAGTTCCAAAGCTTGAAATCGTCATATATCTATTTCACAAGCTCTGAATGCGGTTTCTGGCATATGGGCATACACCTGATAGAGTATCGGCCCACCATCAAACCTTTTCCTTTTGGATGAAATTTGAGTGTTGACTTTCAAGAAACGCACAGTTTGAAAAACGTTGTTTCTGAATGCGGGAAAAGGTAAAGGTTTCATAAAGCCTATATCTAAAGCTCCTAAAGGAGCAGATGGCTACCTTTGGGATATATGATATGAAACCACTCACCATCATACATATTTCATTTGGAAGCAGCTAGTGTATTCTCTCTTGAAGATATGCTCATATTCAACTCCTAAGAAACTTAGAGTTCCAAAGCTTGAAATCGTCATATATCTATTTCACAAGCTCTGAATGCGGTTTCTGGCATATGGGCATACACCTGATAGAGTATCGGCCCACCATCAAACCTTTTCCTTTTGGATGAAATTTGAGTGTTGACTTTCAAGAAACGCACAGTTTGAAAAACGTTGTTTCTGAATGCGGGAAAAGGTAAAGGTTTCATAAAGCCTATATCTAAAGCTCCTAAAGGACCAGATGGCTACCTTTGGGATATATGATATGAAACCACTCACCATCATACATATTTCATTTGGAAGCAGCTAGTGTATTCTCTCTTGAAGATATGCTCATTTTCAACTCCTAAGAAACTTAGAGTTCCAAAGCTTGAAATCGTCATATATCTATTTCACAAGCTCTGAATGCGGTTTCTGGCATATGGGCATACACCTGATAGAGTATCGGCCCACCATCAAACCTTTTCCTTTTGGATGAAATTTGAGTGTTGACTTTCAAGAAACGCACAGTTTGAAAAACGTTGTTTCTGAATGCGGGAAAAGGTAAAGGTTTCATAAAGCCTATATCTAAAGCTCCTAAAGGAGCAGATGGCTACCTTTGGGATATATGATATGAAACCACTCACCATCATACATATTTCATTTGGAAGCAGCTAGTGTATTCTCTCTTGAAGATATGCTCATATTCAACTCCTAAGAAACTTAGAGTTCCAAAGCTTGAAATCGTCATATATCTATTTCACAAGCTCTGAATGCGGTTTCTGGCATATGGGCATACCCCTGATAGAGTATCGGCCCACCATGAAACCTTTTCCTTTTGGATGAAATTTGAGTGTTGACTTTCAAAAAATGCGCACTCTGAAAAACGTTGTTTCTGAATGCGGGAAAAGGTAAAGGTTTCATAAAGCCTATATCTAAAGCTCTTAAAAGAGCAGATGGCTACCTTTGGGATATGTGATATGGAACCACTCACCATCATACATATTTCATTTTGGAGCAGCTAGTGTATTCTCTCTTGAAGATATGCTCATATTCAACTCCTAAGAAACTTAGAGTTCCAAAGCTTGAAATCGTCATATATCTATTTCTCAAGCTCTGAATGCGGTTTCTGGCATATGGGCATACACCTGATAGAGTATCGGCCCACCATCAAACCTTTTCCTTTTGGATGAAATTTGAGTGTTGACTTTCAAGAAACGCACAGTTTGAAAAACTTTGTTTCTGAATGCGGGAAAAGTTAAAGTTTTTATAAGGCCAATATCTAAAGCTCCTAAAGGAGCACATGGCTACCTTTGGGATATATGATATGAAACCACTCACCATCATACATATTTCATTTGGAAGCAGCTAGTGTATTCTCTCTTGAAGATATGCTCATATTCAACTCCTAAGAAACTTAGAGTTCCAAAGCTTGAAATCGTCATATATCTATTTCACAAGCTCTGAATGCGGTTTCTGGCATATGGGCATACCCCTGATAGAGTATCGGCCCACCATCAAACCTTTTCCTTTTGGATGAAATTTGAGTGTTGACTTTCAAAAAATGCGCACTCTGAAAAACTTTGTTTCTGAATGCGGGAAAAGTTAAAGTTTTTATAAGGCCAATATCTAAAGCTCCTAAAGGAGCACATGGCTACCTTTGGGATATATGATATGAAACCACTCACCATCATACATATTTCATTTTGGAGCAGCTAGTGTATTCAGACTTGAAGATATGCTCATATTCAACTCCTAAGAAACTTAGAGTTCCAAAGCTTGAAATCGTCATATATCTATTTCACAAGCTCTGAAAGCGGTTTCTGGCATATGGGCATACACCTGATAGAGTATCGGCCCACCATCAAACCTTTTCCTTTTGGATGAAATTTGAGTGTTGACTTTCAAGAAACGCACAGTTTGAAAAACGTTGTTTCTGAATACGGGAAAAGGTAAAGGTTTCATAAAGCCTATATCTAAAGCTCCTAAAGGAGCAGATGGCTACCTTTGGGATATATGATATGGAACCACTCACCATCATACATATTTCATTTGGAAGCAGCTAGTGTATTCTCTCTTGAAGATATGCTCATATTCAACTCCTAAGAAACTTAGAGTTCCAAAGCTTGAAATCGTCATATATCTATTTCACAAGCTCTGAATGCGGTTTCTGGCATATGGGCATACACCTGATAGAGTATCGGCCCACCATCAAACCTTTTCCTTTTGGATGAAATTTGAGTGTTGACTTTCAAGAAACGCACAGTTTGAAAAACGTTGTTTCTGAATGCGGGAAAAGGTAAAGGTTTCATAAAGCCTATATCTAAAGCTCCTAAAGGAGCAGATGGCTACCTTTGGGATATATGATATGAAACCACTCACCATCATACATATTTCATTTGGAAGCAGCTAGTGTATTCTCTCTTGAAGATATGCTCATATTCAACTCCTAAGAAACTTAGAGTTCCAAAGCTTGAAATCGTCATATATCTATTTCACAAGCTCTGAATGCGGTTTCTGGCATATGGGCATACACCTGATAGAGTATCGGCCCACCATCAAACCTTTTCCTTTTGGATGAAATTTGAGTGTTGACTTTCAAGAAACGCACAGTTTGAAAAACGTTGTTTCTGAATGCGGGAAAAGGTAAAGGTTTCATAAAGCCTATATCTAAAGCTCCTAAAGGACCAGATGGCTACCTTTGGGATATATGATATGAAACCACTCACCATCATACATATTTCATTTGGAAGCAGCTAGTGTATTCTCTCTTGAAGATATGCTCATTTTCAACTCCTAAGAAACTTAGAGTTCCAAAGCTTGAAATCGTCATATATCTATTTCACAAGCTCTGAATGCGGTTTCTGGCATATGGGCATACACCTGATAGAGTATCGGCCCACCATCAAACCTTTTCCTTTTGGATGAAATTTGAGTGTTGACTTTCAAGAAACGCACAGTTTGAAAAACGTTGTTTCTGAATGCGGGAAAAGGTAAAGGTTTCATAAAGCCTATATCTAAAGCTCCTAAAGGAGCAGATGGCTACCTTTGGGATATATGATATGAAACCACTCACCATCATACATATTTCATTTGGAAGCAGCTAGTGTATTCTCTCTTGAAGATATGCTCATATTCAACTCCTAAGAAACTTAGAGTTCCAAAGCTTGAAATCGTCATATATCTATTTCACAAGCTCTGAATGCGGTTTCTGGCATATGGGCATACCCCTGATAGAGTATCGGCCCACCATGAAACCTTTTCCTTTTGGATGAAATTTGAGTGTTGACTTTCAAAAAATGCGCACTCTGAAAAACGTTGTTTCTGAATGCGGGAAAAGGTAAAGGTTTCATAAAGCCTATATCTAAAGCTCTTAAAAGAGCAGATGGCTACCTTTGGGATATGTGATATGGAACCACTCACCATCATACATATTTCATTTTGGAGCAGCTAGTGTATTCTCTCTTGAAGATATGCTCATATTCAACTCCTAAGAAACTTAGAGTTCCAAAGCTTGAAATCGTCATATATCTATTTCTCAAGCTCTGAATGCGGTTTCTGGCATATGGGCATACACCTGATAGAGTATCGGCCCACCATCAAACCTTTTCCTTTTGGATGAAATTTGAGTGTTGACTTTCAAGAAACGCACAGTTTGAAAAACTTTGTTTCTGAATGCGGGAAAAGTTAAAGTTTTTATAAGGCCAATATCTAAAGCTCCTAAAGGAGCACATGGCTACCTTTGGGATATATGATATGAAACCACTCACCATCATACATATTTCATTTGGAAGCAGCTAGTGTATTCTCTCTTGAAGATATGCTCATATTCAACTCCTAAGAAACTTAGAGTTCCAAAGCTTGAAATCGTCATATATCTATTTCACAAGCTCTGAATGCGGTTTCTGGCATATGGGCATACCCCTGATAGAGTATCGGCCCACCATCAAACCTTTTCCTTTTGGATGAAATTTGAGTGTTGACTTTCAAAAAATGCGCACTCTGAAAAACTTTGTTTCTGAATGCGGGAAAAGTTAAAGTTTTTATAAGGCCAATATCTAAAGCTCCTAAAGGAGCACATGGCTACCTTTGGGATATATGATATGAAACCACTCACCATCATACATATTTCATTTTGGAGCAGCTAGTGTATTCAGACTTGAAGATATGCTCATATTCAACTCCTAAGAAACTTAGAGTTCCAAAGCTTGAAATCGTCATATATCTATTTCACAAGCTCTGAATGCGGTTTCTGGCATATGGGCATACACCTGATAGAGTATCGGCCCACCATCAAACCTTTTCCTTTTGGATGAAATTTGAGTGTTGACTTTCAAGAAACGCACAGTTTGAAAAACGTTGTTTCTGAATGCGGGAAAAGTTAAAGTTTTTATAAGGCCAATATCTAAAGCTCCTAAAGGAGCACATGGCTACCTTTGGGATATATGATATGAAACCACTCACCATCATACATATTTCATTTGGAAGCAGCTAGTGTATTCTCTCTTGAAGATATGCTCATATTCAACTCCTAAGAAACTTAGAGTTCCAAAGCTTGAAATCGTCATATATCTATTTCACAAGCTCTGAATGCGGTTTCTGGCATATGGGCATACCCCTGATAGAGTATCGGCCCACCATCAAACCTTTTCCTTTTGGATGAAATTTGAGTGTTGACTTTCAAAAAATGCGCACTCTGAAAAACTTTGTTTCTGAATGCGGGAAAAGTTAAAGTTTTTATAAGGCCAATATCTAAAGCTCCTAAAGGAGCACATGGCTACCTTTGGGATATATGATATGAAACCACTCACCATCATACATATTTCATTTTGGAGCAGCTAGTGTATTCAGACTTGAAGATATGCTCATATTCAACTCCTAAGAAACTTAGAGTTCCAAAGCTTGAAATCGTCATATATCTATTTCACAAGCTCTGAATGCGGTTTCTGGCATATGGGCATACACCTGATAGAGTATCGGCCCACCATCAAACCTTTTCCTTTTGGATGAAATTTGAGTGTTGACTTTCAAGAAACGCACAGTTTGAAAAACGTTGTTTCTGAATACGGGAAAAGGTAAAGGTTTCATAAAGCCTATATCTAAAGCTCCTAAAGGAGCAGATGGCTACCTTTGGGATATATGATATGAAACCACTCACCATCATACATATTTCATTTGGAAGCAGCTAGTGTATTCTCTCTTGAAGATATGCTCATATTCAACTCCTAAGAAACTTAGAGTTCCAAAGCTTGAAATCGTCATATATCTATTTCACAAGCTCTGAATGCGGTTTCTGGCATATGGGCATACCCCTGATAGAGTATCGGCCCACCATCAAACCTTTTCCTTTTGGATGAAATTTGAGTGTTGACTTTCAAAAAATGCGCACTCTGAAAAACTTTGTTTCTGAATGCGGGAAAAGTTAAAGTTTTTATAAGGCCAATATCTAAAGCTCCTAAAGGAGCACATGGCTACCTTTGGGATATATGATATGGAACCACTCACCATCATACATATTTCATTTTGGAGCAGCTAGTGTATTCAGACTTGAAGATATGCTCATATTCAACTCCTAAGAAACTTAGAGTTCCAAAGCTTGAAATCGTCATATATCTATTTCACAAGCTCTGAATGCGGTTTCTGGCATATGGGCATACACCTGATAGAGTATCGGCCCACCATCAAACCTTTTCCTTTTGGATGAAATTTGAGTGTTGACTTTCAAGAAACGCACAGTTTGAAAAACGTTGTTTCTGAATACGGGAAAAGGTAAAGGTTTCATAAAGCCTATATCTAAAGCTCCTAAAGGAGCAGATGGCTACCTTTGGGATATATGATATGAAACCACTCACCATCATACATATTTCATTTGGAAGCAGCTAGTGTATTCTCTCTTGAAGATATGCTCATATTCAACTCCTAAGAAACTTAGAGTTCCAAAGCTTGAAATCGTCATATATCTATTTCACAAGCTCTGAATGCGGTTTCTGGCATATGGGCATACCCCTGATAGAGTATCGGCCCACCATGAAACCTTTTCCTTTTGGATGAAATTTGAGTGTTGACTTTCAAAAAATGCGCACTCTGAAAAACTTTGTTTCTGAATGCGGGAAAAGGTAAAGGTTTCATAAAGCCTATATCTAAAGCTCCTAAAGGAGCAGATGGCTACCTTTGGGATATATGATATGGAACCACTCACCATCATACATATTTCATTTGGAAGCAGCTAGTGTATTCTCTCTTGAAGATATGCTCATATTCAACTCCTAAGAAACTTAGAGTTCCAAAGCGTGAAATCGTCATATATCTATTTCACAAGCTCTGAATGCGGTTTCTGGCATATGGGCATACACCTGATAGAGTATCGGCCCACCATCAAACCTTTTCCTCTTGGATGAAATTTGAGTGTTGACTTTCAAGAAACGCACAGTTTGAAAAACGTTGTTTCTGAATGCGGGAAAAGGTAAAGGTTTCATAAAGCCTATATCTAAAGCTCCTAAAGGAGCAGATGGCTACCTTTGGGATATATGATATGAAACCACTCACCATCATACATATTTCATTTGGAAGCAGATAGTGTATTCTCTCTTGAAGATATGCTCATATTCAACTCCTAAGAAACTTAGAGTTCCAAAGCTTGAAATCGTCATATATCTATTTCACAAGCTCTGAATGCGGTTTCTGGCATATGGGCATACCCCTGATAGAGTATCGGCCCACCATCAAACCTTTTCCTTTTGGATGAAATTTGAGTGTTGACTTTCAAAAAATGCGCACTCTGAAAAACTTTGTTTCTGAATGCGGGAAAAGTTAAAGTTTTTATAAGGCCAATATCTAAAGCTCCTAAAGGAGCACATGGCTACCTTTGGGATATATGATATGGAACCACTCACCATCATACATATTTCATTTTGGAGAAGCTAGTGTATTCTCTCTTGAAGATATGCTCATATTCAACTCCTAAGAAACTTAGAGTTCCAAAGCTTGAAATCGTCATATATCTATTTCACAAGCTCTGAATGCGGTTTCTGGCATATGGGCATACCCCTGATAGAGTATCGGCCCACCATCAAACCTTTTCCTTTTGGATGAAATTTGAGTGTTGACTTTCAAAAAATGCGCACTCTGAAAAACTTTGTTTCTGAATGCGGGAAAAGTTAAAGTTTTTATAAGGCCAATATCTAAAGCTCCTAAAGGAGCACATGGCTACCTTTGGGATATATGATATGGAACCACTCACCATCATACATATTTCATTTTGGAGCAGCTAGTGTATTCTCTCTTGAAGATATGCTCATATTCAACTCCTAAGAAACTTAGAGTTCCAAAGCTTGAAATCGTCATATATCTATTTCACAAGCTCTGAATGCGGTTTCTGGCCTATGGGCATACACCTGATAGAGTATCGGCCCACCATCAAACCTTTTCCTTTTGGATGAAATTTGAGTGTTGACTTTCAAGAAACGCACAGTTTGAAAAACGTTGTTTCTGAATGCGGGAAAAGGTAAAGGTTTCATAAAGCCTATATCTAAAGCTCCTAGAGGAGCAGATGGCTACCTTTGGGATATATGATATGAAACCACTCACCATCATACATATTTCATTTGGAAGCAGCTAGTGTATTCTCTCTTGAAGATATGCTCTTATTCAACTCCTAAGAAACTTAGAGTTCCAAAGCTTGAAATCGTCATATATCTATTTCACAAGCTCTGAATGCGGTTTCTGGCATATGGGCATACCCCTGATAGAGTATCGGCCCACCATGAAACCTTTTCCTTTTGGATGAAATTTGAGTGTTGACTTTCAAAAAATGCGCACTCTGAAAAACTTTGTTTCTGAATGCGGGAAAAGGTAAAGGTTTCATAAAGCCTATATCTAAAGCTCCTAAAAGAACAGATGGCTACCTTTGGGATATATGATATGGAACCACTCACCATCATACATATTTCATTTTGGAGCAGCTAGTGTATTCAGACTTGAAGATATGCTCATATTCAACTCCTAAGAAACTTAGAGTTCCAAAGCGTGAAATCGTCATATATCTATTTCACAAGCTCTGAATGCGGTTTCTGGCATATGGGCATACCCCTGATAGAGTATCGGCCCACCATCAAACCTTTTCCTTTTGGATGAAATTTGAGTGTTGACTTTCAAGAAACGCACAGTTTGAAAAACGTTGTTTCTGAATGCGGGAAAAGGTAAAGGTTTCATAAAGCCTATATCTAAAGCTCCTAAAGGAGCAGATGGCTACCTTTGGGATATATGATATGAAACCACTCACCATCATACATATTTCATTTGGAAGCAGATAGTGTATTCTCTCTTGAAGATATGCTCATATTCAACTCCTAAGAAACTTAGAGTTCCAAAGCTTGAAATCGTCATATATCTATTTCACAAGCTCTGAATGCGGTTTCTGGCATATGGGCATACCCCTGATAGAGTATCGGCCCACCATCAAACCTTTTCCTTTTGGATGAAATTTGAGTGTTGACTTTCAAAAAATGCGCACTCTGAAAAACTTTGTTTCTGAATGCGGGAAAAGTTAAAGTTTTTATAAGGCCAATATCTAAAGCTCCTAAAGGAGCACATGGCTACCTTTGGGATATATGATATGGAACCACTCACCATCATACATATTTCATTTTGGAGAAGCTAGTGTATTCTCTCTTGAAGATATGCTCATATTCAACTCCTAAGAAACTTAGAGTTCCAAAGCTTGAAATCGTCATATATCTATTTCACAAGCTCTGAATGCGGTTTCTGGCATATGGGCATACCCCTGATAGAGTATCGGCCCACCATGAAACCTTTTCCTTTTGGATGAAATTTGAGTGTTGACTTTCAAAAAATGCGCACTCTGAAAAACTTTGTTTCTGAATGCGGGAAAAGGTAAAGGTTTCATAAAGCCTATATCTAAAGCTCCTAAAAGAACAGATGGCTACCTTTGGGATATATGATATGGAACCACTCACCATCATACATATTTCATTTTGGAGCAGCTAGTGTATTCAGACTTGAAGATATGCTCATATTCAACTCCTAAGAAACTTAGAGTTCCAAAGCGTGAAATCGTCATATATCTATTTCACAAGCTCTGAATGCGGTTTCTGGCATATGGGCATACCCCTGATAGAGTATCGGCCCACCATCAAACCTTTTCCTTTTGGATGAAATTTGAGTGTTGACTTTCAAAAAATGCGCACTCTGAAAAACTTTGTTTCTGAATGCGGGAAAAGTTAAAGTTTTTATAAGGCCAATATCTAAAGCTCCTAAAGGAGCACATGGCAACCTTTGGGATATATGATATGGAACCACTCACCATCATACATATTTCATTTTGGAGCAGCTAGTGTATTCAGACTTGAAGATATGCTCATATTCAACTCCTAAGAAACTTAGAGTTCCAAAGCTTGAAATCGTCATATATCTATTTCACAAGCTCTGAATGCGGTTTCTGGCATATGGGCATACACCTGATAGAGTATCGGCCCACCATCAAACCTTTTCCTTTTGGATGAAATTTGAGTGTTGACTTTCAAGAAACGCACAGTTTGAAAAACGTTGTTTCTGAATGCGGGAAAAGGTAAAGGTTTCATAAAGCCTATATCTAAAGCTCCTAAAGGAGCAGATGGCTACCTTTGGGATATATGATATGAAACCACTCACCATCATACATATTTCATTTGGAAGCAGCTAGTGTATTCTCTCTTGAAGATATGCTCATATTCAACTCCTAAGAAACTTAGAGTTCCAAAGCGTGAAATCGTCATATATCTATTTCACAAGCTCTGAATGCGGTTTCTGGCATATGGGCATACCCCTGATAGAGTATCGGCCCACCATCAAACCTTTTCCTTTTGGATGAAATTTGAGTGTTGACTTTCAAAAAATGCGCACTCTGAAAAACTTTGTTTCTGAATGCGGGAAAAGTTAAAGTTTTTATAAGGCCAATATCTAAAGCTCCTAAAGGAGCACATGGCAACCTTTGGGATATATGATATGGAACCACTCACCATCATACATATTTCATTTTGGAGCAGCTAGTGTATTCAGACTTGAAGATATGCTCATATTCAACTCCTAAGAAACTTAGAGTTCCAAAGCTTGAAATCGTCATATATCTATTTCACAAGCTCTGAATGCGGTTTCTGGCATATGGGCATACACCTGATAGAGTATCGGCCCACCATCAAACCTTTTCCTTTTGGATGAAATTTGAGTGTTGACTTTCAAGAAACGCACAGTTTGAAAAACGTTGTTTCTGAATGCGGGAAAAGGTAAAGGTTTCATAAAGCCTATATCTAAAGCTCCTAAAGGAGCAGATGGCTACCTTTGGGATATATGATATGAAACCACTCACCATCATACATATTTCATTTGGAAGCAGCTAGTGTATTCTCTCTTGAAGATATGCTCATATTCAACTCCTAAGAAACTTAGAGTTCCAAAGCGTGAAATCGTCATATATCTATTTCACAAGCTCTGAATGCGGTTTCTGGCATATGGGCATACCCCTGATAGAGTATCGGCCCACCATCAAACCTTTTCCTTTTGGATGAAATTTGAGTGTTGACTTTCAAAAAATGCGCACTCTGAAAAACTTTGTTTCTGAATGCGGGAAAAGTTAAAGTTTTTATAAGGCCAATATCTAAAGCTCCTAAAGGAGCACATGGCAACCTTTGGGATATATGATATGGAACCACTCACCATCATACATATTTCATTTTGGAGCAGCTAGTGTATTCAGACTTGAAGATATGCTCATATTCAACTCCTAAGAAACTTAGAGTTCCAAAGCTTGAAATCGTCATATATCTATTTCACAAGCTCTGAATGCGGTTTCTGGCATATGGGCATACACCTGATAGAGTATCGGCCCACCATCAAACCTTTTCCTTTTGGATGAAATTTGAGTGTTGACTTTCAAGAAACGCACAGTTTGAAAAACGTTGTTTCTGAATGCGGGAAAAGGTAAAGGTTTCATAAAGCCTATATCTAAAGCTCCTAAAGGAGCAGATGGCTACCTTTGGGATATATGATATGAAACCACTCACCATCATACATATTTCATTTGGAAGCAGCTAGTGTATTCTCTCTTGAAGATATGCTCATATTCAACTCCTAAGAAACTTAGAGTTCCAAAGCTTGAAATCGTCATATATCTATTTCACAAGCTCTGAATGCGGTTTCTGGCATATGGGCATACACCTGATAGAGTATCGGCCCACCATCAAACCTTTTCCTTTTGGATGAAATTTGAGTGTTGACTTTCAAAAAATGCGCACTCTGAAAAACTTTGTTTCTGAATGCGGGAAAAGTTAAAGTTTTTATAAGGCCAATATCTAAAGTTCCTAAAGGAGCAGATGGCTACCTTTGGGATATATGATATGAAACCACTCACCATCATACATATTTCATTTGGAAGCAGCTAGTGTATTCTCTCTTGAAGATATGCTCATATTCAACTCCTAAGAAACTTAGAGTTCCAAAGCTTGAAATCGTCATATATCTATTTCACAAGCTCTGAATGCGGTTTCTGGCATATGGGCATACCCCTGATAGAGTATCGGCCCACCATGAAACCTTTTCCTTTTGGATGAAATTTGAGTGTTGACTTTCAAAAAATGCGCACTCTGAAAAACTTTGTTTCTGAATGCGGGAAAAGGTAAAGGTTTCATAAAGCCTATATCTAAAGCTCCTAAAGGAGCAGATGGCTACCTTTGGGATATATGATATGGAACCACTCACCATCATACATATTTCATTTGGAAGCAGCTAGTGTATTCTCTCTTGAAGATATGCTCATATTCAACTCCTAAGAAACTTAGAGTTCCAAAGCGTGAAATCGTCATATATCTATTTCACAAGCTCTGAATGCGGTTTCTGGCATATGGGCATACACCTGATAGAGTATCGGCCCACCATCAAACCTTTTCCTTTTGGATGAAATTTGAGTGTTGACTTTCAAGAAACGCACAGTTTGAAAAACGTTGTTTCTGAATGCGGGAAAAGGTAAAGGTTTCATAAAGCCTATATCTAAAGCTCCTAAAGGAGCAGATGGCTACCTTTGGGATATATGATATGAAACCACTCACCATCATACATATTTCATTTGGAAGCAGATAGTGTATTCTCTCTTGAAGATATGCTCATATTCAACTCCTAAGAAACTTAGAGTTCCAAAGCTTGAAATCGTCATATATCTATTTCACAAGCTCTGAATGCGGTTTCTGGCATATGGGCATACCCCTGATAGAGTATCGGCCCACCATCAAACCTTTTCCTTTTGGATGAAATTTGAGTGTTGACTTTCAAAAAATGCGCACTCTGAAAAACTTTGTTTCTGAATGCGGGAAAAGTTAAAGTTTTTATAAGGCCAATATCTAAAGCTCCTAAAGGAGCACATGGCTACCTTTGGGATATATGATATGGAACCACTCACCATCATACATATTTCATTTTGGAGAAGCTAGTGTATTCTCTCTTGAAGATATGCTCATATTCAACTCCTAAGAAACTTAGAGTTCCAAAGCTTGAAATCGTCATATATCTATTTCACAAGCTCTGAATGCGGTTTCTGGCATATGGGCATACCCCTGATAGAGTATCGGCCCACCATCAAACCTTTTCCTTTTGGATGAAATTTGAGTGTTGACTTTCAAAAAATGCGCACTCTGAAAAACTTTGTTTCTGAATGCGGGAAAAGTTAAAGTTTTTATAAGGCCAATATCTAAAGCTCCTAAAGGAGCACATGGCTACCTTTGGGATATATGATATGGAACCACTCACCATCATACATATTTCATTTTGGAGCAGCTAGTGTATTCTCTCTTGAAGATATGCTCATATTCAACTCCTAAGAAACTTAGAGTTCCAAAGCTTGAAATCGTCATATATCTATTTCACAAGCTCTGAATGCGGTTTCTGGCATATGGGCATACACCTGATAGAGTATCGGCCCACCATCAAACCTTTTCCTTTTGGATGAAATTTGAGTGTTGACTTTCAAGAAACGCACAGTTTGAAAAACGTTGTTTCTGAATGCGGGAAAAGGTAAAGGTTTCATAAAGCCTATATCTAAAGCTCCTAAAGGAGCAGATGGCTACCTTTGGGATATATGATATGAAACCACTCACCATCATACATATTTCATTTGGAAGCAGCTAGTGTATTCTCTCTTGAAGATATGCTCTTATTCAACTCCTAAGAAACTTAGAGTTCCAAAGCTTGAAATCGTCATATATCTATTTCACAAGCTCTGAATGCGGTTTCTGGCATATGGGCATACCCCTGATAGAGTATCGGCCCACCATGAAACCTTTTCCTTTTGGATGAAATTTGAGTGTTGACTTTCAAAAAATGCGCACTCTGAAAAACTTTGTTTCTGAATGCGGGAAAAGGTAAAGGTTTCATAAAGCCTATATCTAAAGCTCCTAAAAGAGCAGATGGCTACCTTTGGGATATATGATATGGAACCACTCACCATCATACATATTTCATTTGGAAGCAGCTAGTGTATTCTCTCTTGAAGATATGCTCATATTCAACTCCTAAGAAACTTAGAGTTCCAAAGCGTGAAATCGTCATATATCTATTTCACAAGCTCTGAATGCGGTTTCTGGCATATGGGCATACACCTGATAGAGTATCGGCCCACCATCAAACCTTTTCCTTTTGGATGAAATTTGAGTGTTGACTTTCAAGAAACGCACAGTTTGAAAAACTTTGTTTCTGAATGCGGGAAAAGTTAAAGTTTTTATAAGGCCAATATCTAAAGCTCCTAAAGGAGCACATGGCTACCTTTGGGATATATGATATGGAACCACTCACCATCATACATATTTCATTTTGGAGCAGCTAGTGTATTCAGACTTGAAGATATGCTCATATTCAACTCCTAAGAAACTTAGAGTTCCAAAGCTTGAAATCGTCATATATCTATTTCACAAGCTCTGAATGCGGTTTCTGGCATATGGGCATACCCCTGATAGAGTATCGGCCCACCATGAAACCTTTTCCTTTTGGATGAAATTTGAGTGTTGACTTTCAAAAAATGCGCACTCTGAAAAACTTTGTTTCTGAATGCGGGAAAAGGTAAAGGTTTCATAAAGCCTATATCTAAAGCTCCTAAAGGAGCAGATGGCTACCTTTGGGATATATGATATGGAACCACTCACCATCATACATATTTCATTTGGAAGCAGCTAGTGTATTCTCTCTTGAAGATATGCTCATATTCAACTCCTAAGAAACTTAGAGTTCCAAAGCGTGAAATCGTCATATATCTATTTCACAAGCTCTGAATGCGGTTTCTGGCATATGGGCATACACCTGATAGAGTATCGGCCCACCATCAAACCTTTTCCTTTTGGATGAAATTTGAGTGTTGACTTTCAAGAAACGCACAGTTTGAAAAACGTTGTTTCTGAATGCGGGAAAAGGTAAAGGTTTCATAAAGCCTATATCTAAAGCTCCTAAAGGAGCAGATGGCTACCTTTGGGATATATGATATGAAACCACTCACCATCATACATATTTCATTTGGAAGCAGATAGTGTATTCTCTCTTGAAGATATGCTCATATTCAACTCCTAAGAAACTTAGAGTTCCAAAGCTTGAAATCGTCATATATCTATTTCACAAGCTCTGAATGCGGTTTCTGGCATATGGGCATACCCCTGATAGAGTATCGGCCCACCATCAAACCTTTTCCTTTTGGATGAAATTTGAGTGTTGACTTTCAAAAAATGCGCACTCTGAAAAACTTTGTTTCTGAATGCGGGAAAAGTTAAAGTTTTTATAAGGCCAATATCTAAAGCTCCTAAAGGAGCACATGGCTACCTTTGGGATATATGATATGGAACCACTCACCATCATACATATTTCATTTTGGAGCAGCTAGTGTATTCTCTCTTGAAGATATGCTCATATTCAACTCCTAAGAAACTTAGAGTTCCAAAGCTTGAAATCGTCATATATCTATTTCACAAGCTCTGAATGCGGTTTCTGGCATATGGGCATACACCTGATAGAGTATCGGCCCACCATCAAACCTTTTCCTTTTGGATGAAATTTGAGTGTTGACTTTCAAGAAACGCACAGTTTGAAAAACGTTGTTTCTGAATGCGGGAAAAGGTAAAGGTTTCATAAAGCCTATATCTAAAGCTCCTAAAGGAGCAGATGGCTACCTTTGGGATATATGATATGAAACCACTCACCATCATACATATTTCATTTGGAAGCAGCTAGTGTATTCTCTCTTGAAGATATGCTCTTATTCAACTCCTAAGAAAATTAGAGTTCCAAAGCTTGAAATCGTCATATATCTATTTCACAAGCTCTGAATGCGGTTTCTGGCATATGGGCATACCCCTGATAGAGTATCGGCCCACCATGAAACCTTTTCCTTTTGGATGAAATTTGAGTGTTGACTTTCAAAAAATGCGCACTCTGAAAAACTTTGTTTCTGAATGCGGGAAAAGGTAAAGATTTCATAAAGCCTATATCTAAAGCTCCTAAAAGAGCAGATGGCTACCTTTGGGATATATGATATGGAACCACTCACCATCATACATATTTCATTTGGAAGCAGCTAGTGTATTCTCTCTTGAAGATATGCTCATATTCAACTCCTAAGAAACTTAGAGTTCCAAAGCGTGAAATCGTCATATATCTATTTCACAAGCTCTGAATGCGGTTTCTGGCATATGGGCATACACCTGATAGAGTATCGGCCCACCATCAAACCTTTTCCTTTTGGATGAAATTTGAGTGTTGACTTTCAAGAAACGCACAGTTTGAAAAACTTTGTTTCTGAATGCGGGAAAAGTTAAAGTTTTTATAAGGCCAATATCTAAAGCTCCTAAAGGAGCACATGGCTACCTTTGGGATATATGATATGGAACCACTCACCATCATACATATTTCATTTTGGAGCAGCTAGTGTATTCAGACTTGAAGATATGCTCATATTCAACTCCTAAGAAACTTAGAGTTCCAAAGCTTGAAATCGTCATATATCTATTTCACAAGCTCTGAATGCGGTTTCTGGCATATGGGCATACACCTGATAGAGTATCGGCCCACCATCAAACCTTTTCCTTTTGGATGAAATTTGAGTGTTGACTTTCAAGAAACGCACAGTTTGAAAAACGTTGTTTCTGAATGCGGGAAAAGGTAAAGGTTTCATAAAGCCTATATCTAAAGCTCCTAAAGGAGCAGATGGCTACCTTTGGGATATATGATATGAAACCACTCACCATCATACATATTTCATTTGGAAGCAGATAGTGCATTCTCTCTTGAAGATATGCTCATATTCAACTCCTAAGAAACTTAGAGTTCCAAAGCTTGAAATCGTCATATATCTATTTCACAAGCTCTGAATGCGGTTTCTGGCATATGGGCATACCCCTGATAGAGTATCGGCCCACCATCAAACCTTTTCCTTTTGGATGAAATATGAGTGTTGACTTTCAAAAAATGCGCACTCTGAAAAACTTTGTTTCTGAATGCGGGTAAAGTTAAAGTTTTTATAAGGCCTATATCTAAAGCTCCTAAAGGAGCACATGGCTACCTTTGGGATATATGATATGGAACCACTCACCATCATACATATTTCATTTTGGAGCAGCTAGTGTATTCTCTCTTGAAGATATGCTCATATTCAACTCCTAAGAAACTTAGAGTTCCAAAGCTTGAAATCGTCATATATCTATTTCACAAGCTCTGAATGCGGTTTCTGGCATATGGGCATACACCTGATAGAGTATCGGCCCACCATCAAACCTTTTCCTTTTGGATGAAATTTGAGTGTTGACTTTCAAGAAACGCACAGTTTGAAAAACGTTGTTTCTGAATGCGGGAAAAGGTAAAGGTTTCATAAAGCCTATATCTAAAGCTCCTAAAGGAGCAGATGGCTACCTTTGGGATATATGATATGAAACCACTCACCATCATACATATTTCATTTGGAAGCAGATAGTGTATTCTCTCTTGAAGATATGCTCATATTCAACTCCTAAGAAACTTAGAGTTCCAAAGCTTGAAATCGTCATATATCTATTTCACAAGCTCTGAATGCGGTTTCTGGCATAAGGGCATACCCCTGATAGAGTATTGGCCCACCATGAAACCTTTTCCTTTTGTATGAAATTTGAGTGTTGACTTTCAAAAAAATGCGCACTCTGAAAAACTTTGTTTCTGAATGCGGGAAAAGGTAAAGGTTTCATAAAGCCTATATCTAAAGCTCCTAAAAGAGCAGATGGCTACCTTTGGGATATGTGATATGGAACCACTCACCATCATACATATTTCATTTTGGAGCAGCTAGTGTATTCTCTCTTGAAGATATGCTCATATTCAACTCCTAAGAAACTTAGAGTTCCAAAGCTTGAAATCGTCATATATCTATTTCACAAGCTCTGAATGCGGTTTCTGGCATATGGGCATACACCTGATAGAGTATCGGCCCACCATCAAACCTTTTCCTTTTGGATGAAATTTGAGTGTTGACTTTCAAGAAACGCACAGTTTGAAAAACGTTGTTTCTGAATGCGGGAAAAGGTAAAGGTTTCATAAAGCCTATATCTAAAGCTCCTAAAGGAGCAGATGGCTACCTTTGGGATATATGATATGAAACCACTCACCATCATACATATTTCATTTGGAAGCAGATAGTGTATTCTCTCTTGAAGATATGCTCATATTCAACTCCTAAGAAACTTAGAGTTCCAAAGCTTGAAATCGTCATATATCTATTTCACAAGCTCTGAATGCGGTTTCTGGCATATGGGCATACCCCTGATAGAGTATCGGCCCACCATCAAACCTTTTCCTTTTGGATGAAATTTGAGTGTTGACTTTCAAAAAATGCGCACTCTGAAAAACTTTGTTTCTGAATGCGGGAAAAGTTAAAGTTTTTATAAGGCCAATATCTAAAGCTCCTAAAGGAGCACATGGCTACCTTTGGGATATATGATATGGAACCACTCACTATCATACATATTTCATTTTGGAGCAGCTAGTGAATTCTCTCTTGAAGATATGCTCATATTCAACTCCTAAGAAACTTAGAGTTCCAAAGCTTGAAATCGTCATATATCTATTTCACAAGCTCTGAATGCGGTTTCTGGCAGGGCATACACCTGATAGAGTATCGGCCCACCATCAAACCTTTTCCTTTTGGATGAAATTTGAGTGTTGACTTTCAAGAAACGCACAGTTTGAAAAACGTTGTTTCTGAATGCGGGAAAAGGTAAAGGTTTCATAAAGCCTATATCTAAAGCTCCTAAAGGAGCAGATGGCTACCTTTGGGATATATGATATGAAACCACTCACCATCATACATATTTCATTTGGAAGCAGCTAGTGTATTCTCTCTTGAAGATATGCTCATATTCAACTCCTAAGAAACTTAGAGTTCCAAAGCTTGAAATCGTCATATATCTATTTCACAAGCTCTGAATGCGGTTTCTGGCATAAGGGCATACCCCTGATAGAGTATTGGCCCACCATGAAACCTTTTCCTTTTGTATGAAATTTGAGTGTTGACTTTCAAAAAAATGCGCACTCTGAAAAACTTTGTTTCTGAATGCGGGAAAAGGTAAAGGTTTCATAAAGCCTATATCTAAAGCTCCTAAAAGAGCAGATGGCTACCTTTGGGATATGTGATATGGAACCACTCACCATCATACATATTTCATTTTGGAGCAGCTAGTGTATTCTCTCTTGAAGATATGCTCATATTCAACTCCTAAGAAACTTAGAGTTCCAAAGCTTGAAATCGTCATATATCTATTTCACAAGCTCTGAATGCGGTTTCTGGCATATGGGCATACACCTGATAGAGTATCGGCCCACCACCAAACCTTTTCCTTTTGGATGAAATTTGAGTGTTGACTTTCAAGAAACGCACAGTTTGAAAAACGTTGTTTCTGAATGCGGGAAAAGGTAAAGGTTTCATAAAGCCTATATCTAAAGCTCCTAAAGGAGCAGATGGCTACCTTTGGGATATATGATATGAAACCACTCACCATCATACATATTTCATTTGGAAGCAGATAGTGTATTCTCTCTTGAAGATATGCTCATATTCAACTCCTAAGAAACTTAGAGTTCCAAAGCTTGAAATCGTCATATATCTATTTCACAAGCTCTGAATGCGGTTTCTGGCATATGGGCATACCCCTGATAGAGTATCGGCCCACCATCAAACCTTTTCCTTTTGGATGAAATTTGAGTGTTGACTTTCAAAAAATGCGCACTCTGAAAAACTTTGTTTCTGAATGCGGGAAAAGTTAAAGTTTTTATAAGGCCAATATCTAAAGCTCCTAAAGGAGCACATGGCTACCTTTGGGATATATGATATGGAACCACTCACTATCATACATATTTCATTTTGGAGCAGCTAGTGAATTCTCTCTTGAAGATATGCTCATATTCAACTCCTAAGAAACTTAGAGTTCCAAAGCTTGAAATCGTCATATATCTATTTCACAAGCTCTGAATGCGGTTTCTGGCAGGGCATACACCTGATAGAGTATCGGCCCACCATCAAACCTTTTCCTTTTGGATGAAATTTGAGTGTTGACTTTCAAGAAACGCACAGTTTGAAAAACGTTGTTTCTGAATGCGGGAAAAGGTAAAGGTTTCATAAAGCCTATATCTAAAGCTCCTAAAGGAGCAGATGGCTACCTTTGGGATATATGATATGAAACCACTCACCATCATACATATTTCATTTTGGAGCAGCTAGTGTATTCTCTCTTGAAGATATGCTCATATTCAACTCCTAAGAAACTTAGAGTTCCAAAGCTTGAAATCGTCATATATCTATTTCACAAGCTCTGAATGCGGTTTCTGGCATATGGGCATACACCTGATAGAGTATCGGCCCACCACCAAACCTTTTCCTTTTGGATGAAATTTGAGTGTTGACTTTCAAGAAACGCACAGTTTGAAAAACGTTGTTTCTGAATGCGGGAAAAGGTAAAGGTTTCATAAAGCCTATATCTAAAGCTCCTAAAGGAGCAGATGGCTACCTTTGGGATATATGATATGAAACCACTCACCATCATACATATTTCATTTGGAAGCAGATAGTGTATTCTCTCTTGAAGATATGCTCATATTCAACTCCTAAGAAACTTAGAGTTCCAAAGCTTGAAATCGTCATATATCTATTTCACAAGCTCTGAATGCGGTTTCTGGCATATGGGCATACCCCTGATAGAGTATCGGCCCACCATCAAACCTTTTCCTTTTGGATGAAATTTGAGTGTTGACTTTCAAAAAATGCGCACTCTGAAAAACTTTGTTTCTGAATGCGGGAAAAGTTAAAGTTTTTATAAGGCCAATATCTAAAGCTCCTAAAGGAGCACATGGCTACCTTTGGGATATATGATATGGAACCACTCACTATCATACATATTTCATTTTGGAGCAGCTAGTGAATTCTCTCTTGAAGATATGCTCATATTCAACTCCTAAGAAACTTAGAGTTCCAAAGCTTGAAATCGTCATATATCTATTTCACAAGCTCTGAATGCGGTTTCTGGCAGGGCATACACCTGATAGAGTATCGGCCCACCATCAAACCTTTTCCTTTTGGATGAAATTTGAGTGTTGACTTTCAAGAAACGCACAGTTTGAAAAACGTTGTTTCTGAATGCGGGAAAAGGTAAAGGTTTCATAAAGCCTATATCTAAAGCTCCTAAAGGAGCAGATGGCTACCTTTGGGATATATGATATGAAACCACTCACCATCATACATATTTCATTTGGAAGCAGCTAGTGTATTCTCTCTTGAAGATATGCTCATATTCAACTCCTAAGAAACTTAGAGTTCCAAAGCTTGAAATCGTCATATATCTATTTCACAAGCTCTGAATGCGGTTTCTGGCATAAGGGCATACCCCTGATAGAGTATTGGCCCACCATGAAACCTTTTCCTTTTGTATGAAATTTGAGTGTTGACTTTCAAAAAAATGCGCACTCTGAAAAACTTTGTTTCTGAATGCGGGAAAAGGTAAAGGTTTCATAAAGCCTATATCTAAAGCTCCTAAAAGAGCAGATGGCTACCTTTGGGATATGTGATATGGAACCACTCACCATCATACATATTTCATTTTGGAGCAGCTAGTGTATTCTCTCTTGAAGATATGCTCATATTCAACTCCTAAGAAACTTAGAGTTCCAAAGCTTGAAATCGTCATATATCTATTTCACAAGCTCTGAATGCGGTTTCTGGCATATGGGCATACACCTGATAGAGTATCGGCCCACCACCAAACCTTTTCCTTTTGGATGAAATTTGAGTGTTGACTTTCAAGAAACGCACAGTTTGAAAAACGTTGTTTCTGAATGCGGGAAAAGGTAAAGGTTTCATAAAGCCTATATCTAAAGCTCCTAAAGGAGCACATGGCTACCTTTGGGATATATGATATGGAACCACTCACCATCATACATATTTCATTTTGGAGCAGCTAGTGTATTCTCTCTTGAAGATATGCTCATATTCAACTCCTAAGAAACTTAGAGTTCCAAAGCTTGAAATCGTCATATATCTATTTCACAAGCTCTGAATGCGGTTTCTGGCATATGGGCATACACCTGATAGAGTATCGGCCCACCATCAAACCTTTTCCTTTTGGATGAAATTTGAGTGTTGACTTTCAAGAAACGCACAGTTTGAAAAACGTTGTTTCTGAATGCGGGAAAAGGTAAAGGTTTCATAAAGCCTATATCTAAAGCTCCTAAAGGAGCAGATGGCTACCTTTGGGATATATGATATGGAACCACTCACCATCATACATATTTCATTTGGAAGCAGCTAGTGTATTCTCTCTTGAAGATATGCTCATATTCAACTCCTAAGAAACTTAGAGTTCCAAAGCTTGAAATCGTCATATATCTATTTCACAAGCTCTGAATGCGGTTTCTGGCATATGGGCATACCCCTGATAGAGTATCGGCCCACCATCAAACCTTTTCCTTTTGGATGAAATTTGAGTTTTGACTTTCAAAAAATGCGCACTCTGAAAAACTTTGTTTCTGAATGCGGGAAAAGTTAAAGTTTTTATAAGGCCAATATCTAAAGCTCCTAAAGGAGCACATGGCTACCTTTGGGATATATGATATGGAACCACTCACCATCATACATATTTCATTTTGGAGCAGCTAGTGTATTCTCTCTTGAAGATATGCTCATATTCAACTCCTAAGAAACTTAGAGTTCCAAAGCTTGAAATCGTCATATATCTATTTCACAAGCTCTGAATGCGGTTTCTGGCATATGGGCATACACCTGATAGAGTATCGGCCCACCATCAAACCTTTTCCTTTTGGATGAAATTTGAGTGTTGACTTTCAAGAAACGCACAGTTTGAAAAACTTTGTTTCTGAATGCGGGAAAAGTTAAAGTTTTTATAAGGCCAATATCTAAAGCTCCTAAAGGAGCACATGGCTACCTTTGGGATATATGATATGGAACCACTCACCATCATACATATTTCATTTTGGAGCAGCTAGTGTATTCAGACTTGAAGATATGCTCATATTCAACTCCTAAGAAACTTAGAGTTCCAAAGCTTGAAATCGTCATATATCTATTTCACAAGCTCTGAATGCGGTTTCTGGCATATGGGCATACACCTGATAGAGTATCGGCCCACCATCAAACCTTTTCCTTTTGGATGAAATTTGAGTGTTGACTTTCAAGAAACGCACAGTTTGAAAAACGTTGTTTCTGAATACGGGAAAAGGTAAAGGTTTCATCAAGCCTATATCTAAAGCTCCTAAAGGAGCAGATGGCTACCTTTGGGATATATGATATGAAACCACTCACCATCATACATATTTCATTTGGAAGCAGCTAGTGTATTCTCTCTTGAAGATATGCTCATATTCAACTCCTAAGAAACTTAGAGTTCCAAAGCTTGAAATCGTCATATATCTATTTCACAAGCTCTGAATGCGGTTTCTGGCATATGGGCATACCCCTGATAGAGTATCGGCCCACCATGAAACCTTTTCCTTTTGGATGAAATTTGAGTGTTGACTTTCAAAAAATGCGCACTCTGAAAAACTTTGTTTCTGAATGCGGGAAAAGGTAAAGGTTTCATAAAGCCTATATCTAAAGCTCCTAAAGGAGCAGATGGCTACCTTTGGGATATATGATATGAAACCACTCACCATCATACATATTTCATTTGGAAGCAGCTAGTGTATTCTCTCTTGAAGATATGCTCATATTCAACTCCTAAGAAACTTAGAGTTCCAAAGCTTGAAATCGTCATATATCTATTTCACAAGCTCTGAATGCGGTTTCTGGCATATGGGCATACACCTGATAGAGTATCGGCCCACCATCAAACCTTTTCCTTTTGGATGAAATTTGAGTGTTGACTTTCAAGAAACGCACAGTTTGAAAAACGTTGTTTCTGAATGCGGGAAAAGGTAAAGGTTTCATAAAGCCTATATCTAAAGCTCCTAGAGGAGCAGATGGCTACTTTTGGGATATATGATATGAAACCACTCACCATCATACATATTTCATTTGGAAGCAGCTAGTGTATTCTCTCTTGAAGATATGCTCTTATTCAACTCCTAAGAAACTTAGAGTTCCAAAGCTTGAAATCGTCATATATCTATTTCACAAGCTCTGAATGCGGTTTCTGGCCTATGGGCATACCCCTGATAGAGTATCGGCCCACCATGAAACCTTTTCCTTTTGGATGAAATTTGAGTGTTGACTTTCAAAAAATGCGCACTCTGAAAAACTTTGTTTCTGAATGCGGGAAAAGGTAAAGGTTTCATAAAGCCTATATCTACAGCTCCTAAAAGAGCAGATGGCTACCTTTGGGATATATGATATGGAACCACTCACCATCATACATATTTCATTTTGGAGCAGCTAGTGTATTCAGACTTGAAGATATGCTCATATTCAACTCCTAAGAAACTTAGAGTTCCAAAGCTTGAAATCGTCATATATCTATTTCACAAGCTCTGAATGCGGTTTCTGGCATATGGGCATACCCCTGATAGAGTATCGGCCCACCATCAAACCTTTTCCTTTTGGATGAAATTTGAGTGTTGACTTTCAAAAAATGCGCACTCTGAAAAACTTTATTTCTGAATGCGGGAAAAGTTAAAGTTTTTATAAGGCCAATATCTAAAGCTCCTAAAGGAGCACATGGCAACCTTTGGGATATATGATATGGAACCACTCACCATCATACATATTTCATTTTGGAGCAGCTAGTGTATTCAGACTTGAAGATATGCTCATATTCAACTCCTAAGAAACTTAGAGTTCCAAAGCTTGAAATCGTCATATATCTATTTCACAAGCTCTGAATGCGGTTTCTGGCATATGGGCATACACCTGATAGAGTATCGGCCCACCATCAAACCTTTTCCTTTTGGATGAAATTTGAGTGTTGACTTTCAAGAAACGCACAGTTTGAAAAACGTTGTTTCTGAATGCGGGAAAAGGTAAAGGTTTCATAAAGCCTATATCTAAAGCTCCTAAAGGAGCAGATGGCTACCTTTGGGATATATGATATGAAACCACTCACCATCATACATATTTCATTTGGAAGCAGCTAGTGTATTCTCTCTTGAAGATATGCTCATATTCAACTCCTAAGAAACTTAGAGTTCCAAAGCTTGAAATCGTCATATATCTATTTCACAAGCTCTGAATGCGGTTTCTGGCATATGGGCATACACCTGATAGAGTATCGGCCCACCATCAAACCTTTTCCTTTTGGATGAAATTTGAGTGTTGACTTTCAAAAAATGCGCACTCTGAAAAACTTTGTTTCTGAATGCGGGAAAAGTTAAAGTTTTTATAAGGCCAATATCTAAAGCTCCTAAAGGAGCACATGGCTACCTTTGGGATATATGATATGAAACCACTCACCATCATACATATTTCATTTTGGAGCAGCTAGTGTATTCAGACTTGAAGATATGCTCATATTCAACTCCTAAGAAACTTAGAGTTCCAAAGCTTGAAATCGTCATATATCTATTTCACAAGCTCTGAATGCGGTTTCTGGCATATGGGCATACACCTGATAGAGTATCGGCCCACCATCAAACCTTTTCCTTTTGGATGAAATTTGAGTGTTGACTTTCAAGAAACGCACAGTTTGAAAAACGTTGTGTCTGAATACGGGAAAAGGTAAAGGTTTCATAAAGCCTATATCTAAAGCTCCTAAAGGAGCAGATGGCTACCTTTGGGATATATGATATGACACCACTCACCATCATACATATTTCATTTGGAAGCAGCTAGTGTATTCTCTCTTGAAGATATGCTCATATTCAACTCCTAAGAAACTTAGAGTTCCAAAGCTTGAAATCGTCATATATCTATTTCACAAGCTCTGAATGCGGTTTCTGGCATATGGGCATACCCCTGATAGAGTATCGGCCCACCATGAAACCTTTTCCTTTTGGATGAAATTTGAGTGTTGACTTTCAAAAAATGCGCACTCTGAAAAACTTTGTTTCTGAATGCGGGAAAAGGTAAAGGTTTCATAAAGCCTATATCTAAAGCTCCTAAAGGAGCAGATGGCTACCTTTGGGATATATGATATGGAACCACTCACCATCATACATATTTCATTTGGAAGCAGCTAGTGTATTCTCTCTTGAAGATATGCTCATATTCAACTCCTAAGAAACTTAGAGTTCCAAAGCGTGAAATCGTCATATATCTATTTCACAAGCTCTGAATGCGGTTTCTGGCATATGGGCATACACCTGATAGAGTATCGGCCCACCATCAAACCTTTTCCTTTTGGATGAAATTTGAGTGTTGACTTTCAAGAAACGCACAGTTTGAAAAACGTTGTTTCTGAATGCGGGAAAAGGTAAAGGTTTCATAAAGCCTATATCTAAAGCTCCTAAAGGAGCAGATGGCTACCTTTGGGATATATGATATGAAACCACTCACCATCATACATATTTCATTTGGAAGCAGATAGTGTATTCTCTCTTGAAGATATGCTCATATTCAACTCCTAAGAAACTTAGAGTTCCAAAGCTTGAAATCGTCATATATCTATTTCACAAGCTCTGAATGCGGTTTCTGGCATATGGGCATACCCCTGATAGAGTATCGGCCCACCATCAAACCTTTTCCTTTTGGATGAAATTTGAGTGTTGACTTTCAAAAAATGCGCACTCTGAAAAACTTTGTTTCTGAATGCGGGAAAAGTTAAAGTTTTTATAAGGCCAATATCTAAAGCTCCTAAAGGAGCACATGGCTACCTTTGGGATATATGATATGGAACCACTCACCATCATACATATTTCATTTTGGAGAAGCTAGTGTATTCTCTCTTGAAGATATGCTCATATTCAACTCCTAAGAAACTTAGAGTTCCAAAGCTTGAAATCGTCATATATCTATTTCACAAGCTCTGAATGCGGTTTCTGGCATATGGGCATACCCCTGATAGAGTATCGGCCCACCATCAAACCTTTTCCTTTTGGATGAAATTTGAGTGTTGACTTTCAAAAAATGCGCACTCTGAAAAACTTTGTTTCTGAATGCGGGAAAAGTTAAAGTTTTTATAAGGCCAATATCTAAAGCTCCTAAAGGAGCACATGGCTACCTTTGGGATATATGATATGGAACCACTCACCATCATACATATTTCATTTTGGAGCAGCTAGTGTATTCTCTCTTGAAGATATGCTCATATTCAACTCCTAAGAAACTTAGAGTTCCAAAGCTTGAAATCGTCATATATCTATTTCACAAGCTCTGAATGCGGTTTCTGGCATATGGGCATACACCTGATAGAGTATCGGCCCACCATCAAACCTTTTCCTTTTGGATGAAATTTGAGTGTTGACTTTCAAGAAACGCACAGTTTGAAAAACGTTGTTTCTGAATGCGGGAAAAGGTAAAGGTTTCATAAAGCCTATATCTAAAGCTCCTAAAGGAGCAGATGGCTACCTTTGGGATATATGATATGAAACCACTCACCATCATACATATTTCATTTGGAAGCAGCTAGTGTATTCTCTCTTGAAGATATGCTCTTATTCAACTCCTAAGAAACTTAGAGTTCCAAAGCTTGAAATCGTCATATATCTATTTCACAAGCTCTGAATGCGGTTTCTGGCATATGGGCATACCCCTGATAGAGTATCGGCCCACCATGAAACCTTTTCCTTTTGGATGAAATTTGAGTGTTGACTTTCAAAAAATGCGCACTCTGAAAAACTTTGTTTCTGAATGCGGGAAAAGGTAAAGGTTTCATAAAGCCTATATCTAAAGCTCCTAAAAGAGCAGATGGCTACCTTTGGGATATATGATATGGAACCACTCACCATCATACATATTTCATTTGGAAGCAGCTAGTGTATTCTCTCTTGAAGATATGCTCATATTCAACTCCTAAGAAACTTAGAGTTCCAAAGCGTGAAATCGTCATATATCTATTTCACAAGCTCTGAATGCGGTTTCTGGCATATGGGCATACACCTGATAGAGTATCGGCCCACCATCAAACCTTTTCCTTTTGGATGAAATTTGAGTGTTGACTTTCAAGAAACGCACAGTTTGAAAAACTTTGTTTCTGAATGCGGGAAAAGTTAAAGTTTTTATAAGGCCAATATCTAAAGCTCCTAAAGGAGCACATGGCTACCTTTGGGATATATGATATGGAACCACTCACCATCATACATATTTCATTTTGGAGCAGCTAGTGTATTCAGACTTGAAGATATGCTCATATTCAACTCCTAAGAAACTTAGAGTTCCAAAGCTTGAAATCGTCATATATCTATTTCACAAGCTCTGAATGCGGTTTCTGGCATATGGGCATACACCTGATAGAGTATCGGCCCACCATCAAACCTTTTCCTTTTGGATGAAATTTGAGTGTTGACTTTCAAGAAACGCACAGTTTGAAAAACGTTGTTTCTGAATGCGGGAAAAGGTAAAGGTTTCATAAAGCCTATATCTAAAGCTCCTAAAGGAGCAGATGGCTACCTTTGGGATATATGATATGAAACCACTCACCATCATACATATTTCATTTGGAAGCAGATAGTGTATTCTCTCTTGAAGATATGCTCATATTCAACTCCTAAGAAACTTAGAGTTCCAAAGCTTGAAATCGTCATATATCTATTTCACAAGCTCTGAATGCGGTTTCTGGCATATGGGCATACCCCTGATAGAGTATCGGCCCACCATCAAACCTTTTCCTTTTGGATGAAATATGAGTGTTGACTTTCAAAAAATGCGCACTCTGAAAAACTTTGTTTCTGAATGCGGGTAAAGTTAAAGTTTTTATAAGGCCTATATCTAAAGCTCCTAAAGGAGCACATGGCTACCTTTGGGATATATGATATGGAACCACTCACCATCATACATATTTCATTTTGGAGCAGCTAGTGTATTCTCTCTTGAAGATATGCTCATATTCAACTCCTAAGAAACTTAGAGTTCCAAAGCTTGAAATCGTCATATATCTATTTCACAAGCTCTGAATGCGGTTTCTGGCATATGGGCATACACCTGATAGAGTATCGGCCCACCATCAAACCTTTTCCTTTTGGATGAAATTTGAGTGTTGACTTTCAAGAAACGCACAGTTTGAAAAACGTTGTTTCTGAATGCGGGAAAAGGTAAAGGTTTCATAAAGCCTATATCTAAAGCTCCTAAAGGAGCAGATGGCTACCTTTGGGATATATGATATGAAACCACTCACCATCATACATATTTCATTTGGAAGCAGATAGTGTATTCTCTCTTGAAGATATGCTCATATTCAACTCCTAAGAAACTTAGAGTTCCAAAGCTTGAAATCGTCATATATCTATTTCACAAGCTCTGAATGCGGTTTCTGGCATATGGGCATACCCCTGATAGAGTATCGGCCCACCATCAAACCTTTTCCTTTTGGATGAAATTTGAGTGTTGACTTTCAAAAAATGCGCACTCTGAAAAACTTTGTTTCTGAATGCGGGAAAAGTTAAAGTTTTTATAAGGCCAATATCTAAAGCTCCTAAAGGAGCACATGGCTACCTTTGGGATATATGATATGGAACCACTCACCATCATACATATTTCATTTTGGAGCAGCTAGTGAATTCTCTCTTGAAGATATGCTCATATTCAACTCCTAAGAAACTTAGAGTTCCAAAGCTTGAAATCGTCATATATCTATTTCACAAGCTCTGAATGCGGTTTCTGGCAGGGCATACACCTGATAGAGTATCGGCCCACCATCAAACCTTTTCCTTTTGGATGAAATTTGAGTGTTGACTTTCAAGAAACGCACAGTTTGAAAAACGTTGTTTCTGAATGCGGGAAAAGGTAAAGGTTTCATAAAGCCTATATCTAAAGCTCCTAAAGGAGCAGATGGCTACCTTTGGGATATATGATATGAAACCACTCACCATCATACATATTTCATTTGGAAGCAGCTAGTGTATTCTCTCTTGAAGATATGCTCATATTCAACTCCTAAGAAACTTAGAGTTCCAAAGCTTGAAATCGTCATATATCTATTTCACAAGCTCTGAATGCGGTTTCTGGCATAAGGGCATACCCCTGATAGAGTATTGGCCCACCATGAAACCTTTTCCTTTTGTATGAAATTTGAGTGTTGACTTTCAAAAAATGCGCACTCTGAAAAACTTTGTTTCTGAATGCGGGAAAAGGTAAAGGTTTCATAAAGCCTATATCTAAAGCTCCTAAAAGAGCAGATGGCTACCTTTGGGATATGTGATATGGAACCACTCACCATCATACATATTTCATTTTGGAGCAGCTAGTGTATTCTCTCTTGAAGATATGCTCATATTCAACTCCTAAGAAACTTAGAGTTCCAAAGCTTGAAATCGTCATATATCTATTTCACAAGCTCTGAATGCGGTTTCTGGCATATGGGCATACACCTGATAGAGTATCGGCCCACCACCAAACCTTTTCCTTTTGGATGAAATTTGAGTGTTGACTTTCAAGAAACGCACAGTTTGAAAAACGTTGTTTCTGAATGCGGGAAAAGGTAAAGGTTTCATAAAGCCTATATCTAAAGCTCCTAAAGGAGCACATGGCTACCTTTGGGATATATGATATGGAACCACTCACCATCATACATATTTCATTTTGGAGCAGCTAGTGTATTCTCTCTTGAAGATATGCTCATATTCAACTCCTAAGAAACTTAGAGTTCCAAAGCTTGAAATCGTCATATATCTATTTCACAAGCTCTGAATGCGGTTTCTGGCATATGGGCATACACCTGATAGAGTATCGGCCCACCATCAAACCTTTTCCTTTTGGATGAAATTTGAGTGTTGACTTTCAAGAAACGCACAGTTTGAAAAACGTTGTTTCTGAATGCGGGAAAAGGTAAAGGTTTCATAAAGCCTATATCTAAAGCTCCTAAAGGAGCAGATGGCTACCTTTGGGATATATGATATGGAACCACTCACCATCATACATATTTCATTTGGAAGCAGCTAGTGTATTCTCTCTTGAAGATATGCTCATATTCAACTCCTAAGAAACTTAGAGTTCCAAAGCTTGAAATCGTCATATATCTATTTCAAAAGCTCTGAATGCGGTTTCTGGCATATGGGCATACCCCTGATAGAGTATCGGCCCACCATCAAACCTTTTCCTTTTGGATGAAATTTGAGTTTTGACTTTCAAAAAATGCGCACTCTGAAAAACTTTGTTTCTGAATGCGGGAAAAGTTAAAGTTTTTATAAGGCCAATATCTAAAGCTCCTAAAGGAGCACATGGCTACCTTTGGGATATATGATATGGAACCACTCACCATCATACATATTTCATTTTGGAGCAGCTAGTGTATTCTCTCTTGAAGATATGCTCATATTCAACTCCTAAGAAACTTAGAGTTCCAAAGCTTGAAATCGTCATATATCTATTTCACAAGCTCTGAATGCGGTTTCTGGCATATGGGCATACACCTGATAGAGTATCGGCCCACCATCAAACCTTTTCCTTTTGGATGAAATTTGAGTGTTGACTTTCAAGAAACGCACAGTTTGAAAAACTTTGTTTCTGAATGCGGGAAAAGTTAAAGTTTTTATAAGGCCAATATCTAAAGCTCCTAAAGGAGCACATGGCTACCTTTGGGATATATGATATGGAACCACTCACCATCATACATATTTCATTTTGGAGCAGCTAGTGTATTCAGACTTGAAGATATGCTCATATTCAACTCCTAAGAAACTTAGAGTTCCAAAGCTTGAAATCGTCATATATCTATTTCACAAGCTCTGAATGCGGTTTCTGGCATATGGGCATACACCTGATAGAGTATCGGCCCACCATCAAACCTTTTCCTTTTGGATGAAATTTGAGTGTTGACTTTCAAGAAACGCACAGTTTGAAAAACGTTGTTTCTGAATGCGGGAAAAGGTAAAGGTTTCATAAAGCCTATATCTAAAGCTCCTAAAGGAGCAGATGGCTACCTTTGGGATATATGATATGAAACCACTCACCATCATACATATTTCATTTGGAAGCAGATAGTGTATTCTCTCTTGAAGATATGCTCATATTCAACTCCTAAGAAACTTAGAGTTCCAAAGCTTGAAATCGTCATATATCTATTTCACAAGCTCTGAATGCGGTTTCTGGCATATGGGCATACCCCTGATAGAGGATCGGCCCACCATCAAACCTTTTCCTTTTGGATGAAATATGAGTGTTGACTTTCAAAAAATGCGCACTCTAAAAAACTTTGTTTCTGAATGCGGGAAAATTTAAAGTTTTTATAAGGCCTATATCTAAAGCTCCTAAAGGAGCACATGGCTACCTTTGGGATATATGATATGGAACCACTCACCATCATACATATTTCATTTTGGAGCAGCTAGTGTATTCTCTCTTGAAGATATGCTCATATTCAACTCCTAAGAAACTTAGAGTTCCAAAGCTTGAAATCGTCATATATCTATTTCACAAGCTCTGAATGCGGTTTCTGGCATATGGGCATACACCTGATAGAGTATCGGCCCACCATCAAACCTTTTCCTTTTGGATGAAATTTGAGTGTTGACTTTCAAGAAACGCACAGTTTGAAAAACTTTGTTTCTGAATGCGGGAAAAGTTAAAGTTTTTATAAGGCCAATATCTAAAGCTCCTAAAGGAGCACATGGCTACCTTTGGGATATAAGATATGGAACCACTCACCATCATACATATTTCATTTTGGAGCAGCTAGTGTATTCAGACTTGAAGATATGCTCATATTCAACTCCTAAGAAACTTAGAGTTCCAAAGCTTGAAATCGTCATATATCTATTTCACAAGCTCTGAATGCGGTTTCTGGCATATGGGCATACCCCTGATAGAGTATCGGCCCACCATCAAACCTTTTCCTTTTGGATGAAATATGAGTGTTGACTTTCAAAAAATGCGCACTCTGAAAAACTTTGTTTCTGAATGCGGGTAAAGTTAAAGTTTTTATAAGGCCTATATCTAAAGCTCCTAAAGGAGCACATGGCTACCTTTGGGATATATGATATGGAACCACTCACCATCATACATATTTCATTTTGGAGCAGCTAGTGTATTCTCTCTTGAAGATATGCTCATATTCAACTCCTAAGAAACTTAGAGTTCCAAAGCTTGAAATCGTCATATATCTATTTCACAAGCTCTGAATGCGGTTTCTGGCATATGGGCATACACCTGATAGAGTATCGGCCCACCATCAAACCTTTTCCTTTTGATGAAATTTGAGTGTTGACTTTCAAGAAACGCACAGTTTGAAAAACGTTGTTTCTGAATGCGGGAAAAGGTAAAGGTTTCATAAGCCTATATCTAAAGCTCCTAAAGGAGCAGATGGCTACCTTTGGGATATATGATATGAAACCACTCACCATCATACATATTTCATTTGGAAGCAGATAGTGTATTCTCTCTTGAAGATATGCTCATATTCAACTCCTAAGAAACTTAGAGTTCCAAAGCTTGAAATCGTCATATATCTATTTCACAAGCTCTGAATGCGGTTTCTGGCATATGGGCATACACCTGATAGAGTATCGGCCCACCATCAAACCTTTTCCTTTTGGATGAAATTTGAGTGTTGACTTTCAAGAAACGCACAGTTTGAAAAACGTTGTTTCTGAATGCGGGAAAAGGTAAAGGTTTCATAAAGCCTATATCTAAAGCTCCTAAAGGAGCAGATGGCTACCTTTGGGATATATGATATGAAACCACTCACCATCATACATATTTCATTTGGAAGCAGATAGTGTATTCTCTCTTGAAGATATGCTCATATTCAACTCCTAAGAAACTTAGAGTTCCAAAGCTTGAAATCGTCATATATCTATTTCACAAGCTCTGAATGCGGTTTCTGGCATATGGGCATACCCCTGATAGAGTATCGGCCCACCATCAAACCTTTTCCTTTTGGATGAAATTTGAGTGTTGACTTTCAAAAAATGCGCACTCTGAAAAACTTTGTTTCTGAATGCGGAAAAGTTAAAGTTTTTATAAGGCCAATATCTAAAGCTCCTAAAGGAGCACATGGCTACCTTGGGATATATGATATGGAACCACTCACCATCATACATATTTCATTTTGGAGCAGCTAGTGTATTCTCTCTTGAAGATATGCTCATATTCAACTCCTAAGAAACTTAGAGTTCCAAAGCTTGAAATCGTCATATATCTATTTCACAAGCTCTGAATGCGGTTTCTGGCATATGGGCATACACCTGATGGAGTATCGGCCCACCATCAAACCTTTTCCTTTTGGATGAAATTTGAGTGTTGACTTTCAAGAAACGCACAGTTTGAAAACGTTGTTTTGTTTCTGAATGCGGGAAAAGGTAAAGGTTTCATAAAGCCTATATCTAAAGCTCCTAAAGGAGCAGATGGCTACCTTTGGGATATATGATATGAAACCACTCACCATCATACATATTTCATTTGGAAGCAGCTAGTGTATTCTCTCTTGAAGATATGCTCATATTCAACTCCTAAGAAACTTAGAGTTCCAAAGCTTGAAATCGTCATATATCTATTTCACAAGCTCTGAATGCGGTTTCTGGCATATGGGCATACACCTGATAGAGTATCGGCCCACCATCAAACCTTTTCCTTTTGGATGAAATTTGAGTGTTGACTTTCAAGAAACGCACAGTTTGAAAAACGTTGTTTCTGAATGCGGGAAAAGGTAAAGGTTTCATAAAGCCTATATCTAAAGCTCCTAAAGGAGCAGATGGCTACCTTTGGGATATATGATATGAAACCACTCACCATCATACATATTTCATTTGGAAGCAGATAGTGTATTCTCTCTTGAAGATATGCTCATATTCAACTCCTAAGAAACTTAGAGTTCCAAAGCTTGAAATCGTCATATATCTATTTCACAAGCTCTGAATGCGGTTTCTGGCATATGGGCATACCCCTGATAGAGGATCGGCCCACCATCAAACCTTTTCCTTTTGGATGAAATATGAGTGTTGACTTTCAAAAAATGCGCACTCTAAAAAACTTTGTTTCTGAATGCGGGAAAAGTTAAAGTTTTTATAAGGCCTATATCTAAAGCTCCTAAAGGAGCACATGGCTACCTTTGGGATATATGATATGGAACCACTCACCATCATACATATTTCATTTTGGAGCAGCTAGTGTATTCTCTCTTGAAGATATGCTCATATTCAACTCCTAAGAAACTTAGAGTTCCAAAGCTTGAAATCGTCATATATCTATTTCACAAGCTCTGAATGCGGTTTCTGGCATATGGGCATACACCTGATAGAGTATCGGCCCACCATCAAACCTTTTCCTTTTGGATGAAATTTGAGTGTTGACTTTCAAGAAACGCACAGTTTGAAAAACGTTGTTTCTGAATGCGGGAAAAGGTAAAGGTTTCATAAAGCCTATATCTAAAGCTCCTAAAGGAGCAGATGGCTACCTTTGGGATATATGATATGAAACCACTCACCATCATACATATTTCATTTGGAAGCAGATAGTGTATTCTCTCTTGAAGATATGCTCATATTCAACTCCTAAGAAACTTAGAGTTCCAAAGCTTGAAATCGTCATATATCTATTTCACAAGCTCTGAATGCGGTTTCTGGCATATGGGCATACCCCTGATAGAGTATCGGCCCACCATCAAACCTTTTCCTTTTGGATGAAATTTGAGTGTTGACTTTCAAAAAATGCGCACTCTGAAAAACTTTGTTTCTGAATGCGGGAAAAGTTAAAGTTTTTATAAGGCCAATATCTAAAGCTCCTAAAGGAGCACATGGCTACCTTTGGGATATATGATATGGAACCACTCACCATCATACATATTTCATTTTGGAGCAGCTAGTGTATTCTCTCTTGAAGATATGCTCATATTCAACTCCTAAGAAACTTAGAGTTCCAAAGCTTGAAATCGTCATATATCTATTTCACAAGCTCTGAATGCGGTTTCTGGCATATGGGCATACACCTGATGGAGTATCGGCCCACCATCAAACCTTTTCCTTTTGGATGAAATTTGAGTGTTGACTTTCAAGAAACGCACAGTTTGAAAAACGTTGTTTCTGAATGCGGGAAAAGGTAAAGGTTTCATAAAGCCTATATCTAAAGCTCCTAAAGGAGCAGATGGCTACCTTTGGGATATATGATATGAAACCACTCACCATCATACATATTTCATTTGGAAGCAGCTAGTGTATTCTCTCTTGAAGATATGCTCATATTCAACTCCTAAGAAACTTAGAGTTCCAAAGCTTGAAATCGTCATATATCTATTTCACAAGCTCTGAATGCGGTTTCTGGCATATGGGCATACCCCTGATAGAGTATCGGCCCACCATGAAACCTTTTCCTTTTGGATGAAATTTGAGTGTTGACTTTCAAAAAATGCGCACTCTGAAAAACTTTGTTTCTGAATGCGGGAAAAGGTAAAGGTTTCATAAAGCCTATATCTAAAGCTCCTAAAGGAGCACATGGCTACCTTTGGGATATATGATATGGAACCACTCACCATCATACATATTTCATTTTGGAGCAGCTAGTGTATTCTCTCTTGAAGATATGCTCATATTCAACTCCTAAGAAACTTAGAGTTCCAAAGCTTGAAATCGTCATATATCTATTTCACAAGCTCTGAATGCGGTTTCTGGCATATGGGCATACACCTGATAGACTATCGGCCCACCATCAAACCTTTTCCTTTTGGATGAAATTTGAGTGTTGACTTTCAAAAAATGCGCACTCTGAAAAACTTTGTTTCTGAATGCGGGAAAAGGTAAAGGTTTCATAAAGCCTATATCTAAAGCTCCTAAAGGAGCACATGGCTACCTTTGGGATATATGATATGGAACCACTCACCATCATACATATTTCATTTTGGAGCAGCTAGTGTATTCTCTCTTGAAGATATGCTCATATTCAACTCCTAAGAAACTTAGAGTTCCAAAGCTTGAAATCGTCCATATATCTATTTCACAAGCTCTGAATGCGGTTTCTGGCATATGGGCATACCCCTGATAGAGTATCGGCCCACCATCAAACCTTTTCCTTTTGGATGAAATTTGAGTGTTGACTTTCAAAAATGCGCACTCTGAAAAACTTTGTTTCTGAATGCGGGAAAAGTTAAAGTTTTTATAAGGCCAATATCTAAAGCTCCTAAAGGAGCACATGGCTACCTTTGGGATATATGATATGGAACCACTCACCATCATACATATTTCATTTTGGAGCAGCTAGTGTATTCTCTCTTGAAGATATGCTCATATTCAACTCCTAAGAAACTTAGAGTTCCAAAGCTTGAAATCGTCATATATCTATTTCACAAGCTCTGAATGCGGTTTCTGGCATATGGGCATACACCTGATGGAGTATCGGCCCACATCAAACCTTTTCCTTTTGGATGAAATTTGAGTGTTGACTTTCAAGAAACGCACAGTTTGAAAAACGTTGTTTCTGAATGCGGGAAAAGGTAAAGGTTTCATAAAGCCTATATCTAAAGCTCCTAAAGGAGCAGATGGCTACCTTTGGGATATATGATATGAAACCACTCACCATCATACATATTTCATTTGGAAGCAGCTAGTGTATTCTCTCTTGAAGATATGCTCATATTCAACTCCTAAGAAACTTAGAGTTCCAAAGCTTGAAATCGTCATATATCTATTTCACAAGCTCTGAATGCGGTTTCTGGCATATGGGCATACCCCTGATAGAGTATCGGCCCACCATGAAACCTTTTCCTTTTGGATGAAATTTGAGTGTTGACTTTCAAAAAATGCGCACTCTGAAAAACTTTGTTTCTGAATGCGGGAAAAGGTAAAGGTTTCATAAAGCCTATATCTAAAGCTCCTAAAGGAGCACATGGCTACCTTTGGGATATATGATATGGAACCACTCACCATCATACATATTTCATTTTGGAGCAGCTAGTGTATTCTCTCTTGAAGATATGCTCATATTCAACTCCTAAGAAACTTAGAGTTCCAAAGCTTGAAATCGTCATATATCTATTTCACAAGCTCTGAATGCGGTTTCTGGCATATGGGCATACACCTGATAGAGTATCGGCCCACCATCAAACCTTTTCCTTTTGGATGAAATTTGAGTGTTGACTTTCAAAAAATGCGCACTCTGAAAAACTTTGTTTCTGAATGCGGGAAAAGTTAAAGTTTTTATAAGGCCAATATCTAAAGCTCCTAAAGGAGCACATGGCTACCTTTGGGATATATGATATGGAACCACTCACCATCATACATATTTCATTTTGGAGCAGCTAGTGTATTCTCTCTTGAAGATATGCTCATATTCAACTCCTAAGAAACTTAGAGTTCCAAAGCTTGAAATCGTCATATATCTATTTCACAAGCTCTGAATGCGGTTTCTGGCATATGGGCATACACCTGATGGAGTATCGGCCCACCATCAAACCTTTTCCTTTTGGATGAAATTTGAGTGTTGACTTTCAAGAAACGCACAGTTTGAAAAACGTTGTTTCTGAATGCGGGAAAAGGTAAAGGTTTCATAAAGCCTATATCTAAAGCTCCTAAAGGAGCAGATGGCTACCTTTGGGATATATGATATGAAACCACTCACCATCATACATATTTCATTTGGAAGCAGCTAGTGTATTCTCTCTTGAAGATATGCTCATATTCAACTCCTAAGAAACTTAGAGTTCCAAAGCTTGAAATCGTCATATATCTATTTCACAAGCTCTGAATGCGGTTTCTGGCATATGGGCATACCCCTGATAGAGTATCGGCCCACCATGAAACCTTTTCCTTTTGGATGAAATTTGAGTGTTGACTTTCAAAAAATGCGCACTCTGAAAAACTTTGTTTCTGAATGCGGGAAAAGGTAAAGGTTTCATAAAGCCTATATCTAAAGCTCCTAAAGGAGCACATGGCTACCTTTGGATATATGATATGGAACCACTCACCATCATACAAATTTCATTTTGGAGCAGCTAGTGTATTCTCTCTTGAAGATATGCTCATATTCAACTCCTAAGAAACTTAGAGTTCCAAAGCTTGAAATCGTCATATATCTATTTCACAAGCTCTGAATGCGGTTTCTGGCATATGGGCATACACCTGATAGAGTATCGGCCCACCATCAAACCTTTTCCTTTTGGATGAAATTTGAGTGTTGACTTTCAAAAAATGCGCACTCTGAAAAACTTTGTTTCTGAATGCGGGAAAAGGTAAAGGTTTCATAAAGCCTATATCTAAAGCTCCTAAAGGAGCACATGGCTACCTTTGGGATATATGATATGGAACCACTCACCATCATACATATTTCATTTTGGAGCAGCTAGTGTATTCTCTCTTGAAGATATGCTCATATTCAACTCCTAAGAAACTTAGAGTTCCAAAGCTTGAAATCGTCATATATCTATTTCACAAGCTCTGAATGCGGTTTCTGGCATATGGGCATACCCTGATAGAGTATCGGCCCACCATCAAACCTTTTCCTTTTGGATGAAATTTGAGTGTTGACTTTCAAAAAATGCGCACTCTGAAAAACTTTGTTTCTGAATGCGGGAAAAGTTAAAGTTTTTATAAGGCCAATATCTAAAGCTCCTAAAGGAGCACATGGCTACCTTTGGGATATATGATATGGAACCACTCACCATCATACATATTTCATTTTGGAGCAGCTAGTGTATTCTCTCTTGAAGATATGCTCATATTCAACTCCTAAGAAACTTAGAGTTCCAAAGCTTGAAATCGTCATATATCTATTTCACAAGCTCTGAATGCGGTTTCTGGCATATGGGCATACACCTGATGGAGTATCGGCCCACCATCAAACCTTTTCCTTTTGGATGAAATTTGAGTGTTGACTTTCAAGAAACGCACAGTTTGAAAAACGTTGTTTCTGAATGCGGGAAAAGGTAAAGGTTTCATAAAGCCTATATCTAAAGCTCCTAAAGGAGCAGATGGCTACCTTTGGGATATATGATATGAAACCACTCACCATCATACATATTTCATTTGGAAGCAGCTAGTGTATTCTCTCTTGAAGATATGCTCATATTCAACTCCTAAGAAACTTAGAGTTCCAAAGCTTGAAATCGTCATATATCTATTTCACAAGCTCTGAATGCGGTTTCTGGCATATGGGCATACCCCTGATAGAGTATCGGCCCACCATGAAACCTTTTCCTTTTGGATGAAATTTGAGTGTTGACTTTCAAAAATGCGCACTCTGAAAAACTTTGTTTCTGAATGCGGGAAAAGGTAAAGGTTTCATAAAGCCTATATCTAAAGCTCCTAAAGGAGCACATGGCTACCTTTGGGATATATGATATGGAACCACTCACCATCATACATATTTCATTTTGGAGCAGCTAGTGTATTCTCTCTTGAAGATATGCTCATATTCAACTCCTAACAAACTTAGAGTTCCAAAGCTTGAAATCGTCATATATCTATTTCACAAGCTCTGAATGCGGTTTCTGGCATATGGGCATACACCTGATAGAGTATCGGCCCACCATCAAACCTTTTCCTTTTGGATGAAATTTGAGTGTTGACTTTCAAAAAATGCGCACTCTGAAAAACTTTGTTTCTGAATGCGGGAAAAGGTAAAGGTTTCATAAAGCCTATATCTAAAGCTCCTAAAGGAGCACATGGCTACCTTTGGGATATATGATATGGAACCACTCACCATCATACATATTTCATTTTGGAGCAGCTAGTGTATTCTCTCTTGAAGATATGCTCATATTCAACTCCTAAGAAACTTAGAGTTCCAAAGCTTGAAATCGTCATATATCTATTTCACAAGCTCTGAATGCGGTTTCTGGCATATGGGCATACCCCTGATAGAGTATCGGCCCACCATGAAACCTTTTCCTTTTGGATGAAATTTGAGTGTTGACTTTCAAAAAATGCGCACTCTGAAAAACTTTGTTTCTGAATGCGGGAAAAGGTAAAGGTTTCATAAAGCCTATATCTAAAGCTCCTAAAGGAGCACATGGCTACCTTTGGGATATATGATATGGAACCACTCACCATCATACATATTTCATTTTGGAGCAGCTAGTGTATTCTCTCTTGAAGATATGCTCATATTCAACTCCTAAGAAACTTAGAGTTCCAAAGCTTGAAATCGTCATATATCTATTTCACAAGCTCTGAATGCGGTTTCTGGCATATGGGCATACACCTGATAGAGTATCGGCCCACCATCAAACCTTTTCCTTTTGGATGAAATTTGAGTGTTGACTTTCAAGAAACGCACAGTTTGAAAAACGTTGTTTCTGAATGCGGGAAAAGGTAAAGGTTTCATAAAGCCTATATCTAAAGCTCCTAAAGGAGCAGATGGCTACCTTTGGGATATATGATATGAAACCACTCACATCATACATATTTCATTTGGAAGCAGATAGTGTATTCTCTCTTGAAGATATGCTCATATTCAACTCCTAAGAAACTTAGAGTTCCAAAGCTTGAAATCGTCATATATCTATTTCACAAGCTCTGAATGCGGTTTCTGGCATATGGGCATACCCCTGATAGAGTATCGGCCCACCATCAAACCTTTTCCTTTTGGATGAAATTTTAGTGTTGACTTTCAAAAAATGCGCACTCTGAAAAACTTTGTTTCTGAATGCGGGAAAAGTTAAAGTTTTTATAAGGCCAATATCTAAAGCTCCTAAAGGAGCACATGGCTACCTTTGGGATATATGATATGGAACCACTCACCATCATACATATTTCATTTTGGAGCAGCTAGTGTATTCTCTCTTGAAGATATGCTCATATTCAACTCCTAAGAAACTTAGAGTTCCAAAGCTTGAAATCGTCATATATCTATTTCACAAGCTCTGAATGCGGTTTCTGGCAGGGCATACACCTGATAGAGTATCGGCCCACCATCAAACCTTTTCCTTTTGGATGAAATTTGAGTGTTGACTTTAGAGAAACGCACAGTTTGAAAACGTTGTTTCTGAATGCGGGAAAAGGTAAAGGTTTCATAAAGCCTATATCTAAAGCTCCTAAAGGAGCAGATGGCTACCTTTGGGATATATGATATGAAACCACTCACCATCATACATATTTCATTTGGAAGCAGCTAGTGTATTCTCTCTTGAAGATATGCTCATATTCAACTCCTAAGAAACTTAGAGTTCCAAAGCTTGAAATCGTCATATATCTATTTCACAAGCTCTGAATGCGGTTTCTGGCATAAGGGCATACCCCTGATAGAGTATTGGCCCACCATGAAACCTTTTCCTTTTGTATGAAATTTGAGTGTTGACTTTCAAAAAATGCGCACTCTGAAAAACTTTGTTTCTGAATGCGGGAAAAGGTAAAGGTTTCATAAAGCCTATATCTAAAGCTCCTAAAGGAGCAGATGGCTACCTTTGGGATATATGATATGGAACCACTCACCATCATACATATTTCATTTTGGAGCAGCTAGTGTATTCTCTCTTGAAGATATGCTCATATTCAACTCCTAAGAAACTTAGAGTTCCAAAGCTTGAAATCGTCATATATCTATTTCACAAGCTCTGAATGCGGTTTCTGGCATATGGGCATACACCTGATAGAGTATCGGCCCACCATCAAACCTTTTCCTTTTGGATGAAATTTGAGTGTTGACTTTCAAGAAACGCACAGTTTGAAAAACGTTGTTTCTGAATGCGGGAAAAGGTAAAGGTTTCATAAAGCCTATATCTAAAGCTCCTAAAGGAGCAGATGGCTACCTTTGGGATATATGATATTGAACCACTCACCATCATACATATTTCATTTGGAAGCAGCTAGTGTATTCTCTCTTGAAGATATGCTCATATTCAACTCCTAAGAAACTTAGAGTTCCAAAGCTTGAAATCGTCATATATCTATTTCACAAGCTCTGAATGCGGTTTCTGGCATATGGGCATACCCCTGATAGAGTATCGGCCCACCATCAAACCTTTTCCTTTTGGATGAAATTTGAGTGTTGACTTTCAAAAAATGCGCACTCTGAAAAACTTTGTTTCTGAATGCGGGAAAAGTTAAAGTTTTTATAAGGCCAATATCTAAAGCTCCTAAAGGAGCACATGGCTACCTTTGGGATATATGATATGGAACCACTCACCATCATACATATTTCATTTTGGAGCAGCTAGTGTATTCTCTCTTGAAGATATGCTCATATTCAACTCCTAAGAAACTTAGAGTTCCAAAGCTTGAAATCGTCATATATCTATTTCACAAGCTCTGAATGCGGTTTCTGGCATATGGGCATACACCTGATAGAGTATCGGCCCACCATCAAACCTTTTCCTTTTGGATGAAATTTGAGTGTTGACTTTCAAGAAACGCACAGTTTGAAAAACTTTGTTTCTGAATGCGGGAAAAGTTAAAGTTTTTATAAGGCCAATATCTAAAGCTCCTAAAGGAGCACATGGCTACCTTTGGGATATATGATATGGAACCACTCACCATCATACATATTTCATTTTGGAGCAGCTAGTGTATTCAGACTTGAAGATATGCTCATATTCAACTCCTAAGAAACTTAGAGTTCCAAAGCTTGAAATCGTCATATATCTATTTCACAAGCTCTGAATGCGGTTTCTGGCATATGGGCATACACCTGATAGAGTATCGGCCCACCATCAAACCTTTTCCTTTTGGATGAAATTTGAGTGTTGACTTTCAAGAAACGCACAGTTTGAAAAACGTTGTTTCTGAATGCGGGAAAAGGTAAAGGTTTCATAAAGCCTATATCTAAAGCTCCTAAAGGAGCAGATGGCTACCTTTGGGATATATGATATGAAACCACTCACCATCATACATATTTCATTTGGAAGCAGATAGTGTATTCTCTCTTGAAGATATGCTCATATTCAACTCCTAAGAAACTTAGAGTTCCAAAGCTTGAAATCGTCATATATCTATTTCACAAGCTCTGAATCTGGTTTCTGGCATATGGGCATACCCCTGATAGAGTATCGGCCCACCATCAAACCTTTTCCTTTTGGATGAAATTTGAGTGTTGACTTTCAAAAAATGCGCACTCTGAAAAACTTTGTTTCTGAATGCGGGAAAAGTTAAAGTTTTTATAAGGCCAATATCTAAAGCTCCTAAAGGAGCACATGGCTACCTTTGGGATATATGATATGGAACCACTCACCATCATACATATTTCATTTTGGAGCAGCTAGTGTATTCTCTCTTGAAGATATGCTCATATTCAACTCCTAAGAAACTTAGAGTTCCAAAGCTTGAAATCGTCATATATCTATTTCACAAGCTCTGAATGCGGTTTCTGGCATATGGGCATACACCTGATGGAGTATCGGCCCACCATCAAACCTTTTCCTTTTGGATGAAATTTGAGTGTTGACTTTCAAGAAACGCACAGTTTGAAAAACGTTGTTTCTGAATGCGGGAAAAGGTAAAGGTTTCATAAAGCCTATATCTAAAGCTCCTAAAGGAGCAGATGGCTACCTTTGGGATATATGATATGAAACCACTCACCATCATACATATTTCATTTGGAAGCAGCTAGTGTATTCTCTCTTGAAGATATGCTCATATTCAACTCCTAAGAAACTTAGAGTTCCAAAGCTTGAAATCGTCATATATCTATTTCACAAGCTCTGAATGCGGTTTCTGGCATATGGGCATACCCCTGATAGAGTATCGGCCCACCATGAAACCTTTTCCTTTTGGATGAAATTTGAGTGTTGACTTTCAAAAAATGCGCACTCTGAAAACCTTTGTTTCTGAATGCGGGAAAAGGTAAAGGTTTCATAAAGCCTATATCTAAAGCTCCTAAAGGAGCACATGGCTACCTTTGGGATATATGATATGGAACCACTCACCATCATACATATTTCATTTTGGAGCAGCTAGTGTATTCTCTCTTGAAGATATGCTCATATTCAACTCCTAAGAAACTTAGAGTTCCAAAGCTTGAAATCGTCATATATCTATTTCACAAGCTCTGAATGCGGTTTCTGGCATATGGGCATACCCCTGATAGAGTATCGGCCCACCATGAAACCTTTTCCTTTTGGATGAAATTTGAGTGTTGACTTTCAAAAAATGCGCACTCTGAAAAACTTTGTTTCTGAATGCGGGAAAAGGTAAAGGTTTCATAAAGCCTATATCTAAAGCTCCTAAAGGAGCACATGGCTACCTTTGGGATATATGATATGGAACCACTCACCATCATACATATTTCATTTTGGAGCAGCTAGTGTATTCTCTCTTGAAGATATGCTCATATTCAACTCCTAAGAAACTTAGAGTTCCAAAGCTTGAAATCGTCATATATCTATTTCACAAGCTCTGAATGCGGTTTCTGGCATATGGGCATACACCTGATAGAGTATCGGCCCACCATCAAACCTTTTCCTTTTGGATGAAATTTGAGTGTTGACTTTCAAGAAACGCACAGTTTGAAAAACGTTGTTTCTGAATGCGGGAAAAGGTAAAGGTTTCATAAAGCCTATATCTAAAGCTCCTAAAGGAGCAGATGGCTACCTTTGGGATATATGATATGAAACCACTCACCATCATACATATTTCATTTGGAAGCAGATAGTGTATTCTCTCTTGAAGATATGCTCATATTCAACTCCTAAGAAACTTAGAGTTCCAAAGCTTGAAATCGTCATATATCTATTTCACAAGCTCTGAATGCGGTTTCTGGCATATGGGCATACACCTGATGGAGTATCGGCCCACCATCAAACCTTTTCCTTTTGGATGAAATTTGAGTGTTGACTTTCAAGAAACGCACAGTTTGAAAAACGTTGTTTCTGAATGCGGGAAAAGGTAAAGGTTTCATAAAGCCTATATCTAAAGCTCCTAAAGGAGCAGATGGCTACCTTTGGGATATATGATATGAAACCACTCACCATCATACATATTTCATTTGGAAGCAGCTAGTGTTTTCTCTCTTGAAGATATGCTCATATTCAACTCCTAAGAAACTTAGAGTTCCAAAGCTTGAAATCGTCATATATCTATTTCACAAGCTCTGAATGCGGTTTCTGGCATATGGGCATACCCCTGATAGAGTATCGGCCCACCATGAAACCTTTTCCTTTTGGATGAAATTTGAGTGTTGACTTTCAAAAAATGCGCACTCTGAAAAACTTTGTTTCTGAATGCGGGAAAAGGTAAAGGTTTCATAAAGCCTATATCTAAAGCTCCTAAAAGAGCAGATGGCTACCTTTGGGATATGTGATATGGAACCACTCACCATCATACATATTTCATTTTGGAGCAGCTAGTGTATTCTCTCTTGAAGATATGCTCATATTCAACTCCTAAGAAACTTAGAGTTCCAAAGCTTGAAATCGTCATATATCTATTTCACAAGCTCTGAATGCGGTTTCTGGCATATGGGCATACACCTGATAGAGTATCGGCCCACCACCAAACCTTTTCCTTTTGGATGAAATTTGAGTGTTGACTTTCAAGAAACGCACAGTTTGAAAAACGTTGTTTCTGAATGCGGGAAAAGGTAAAGGTTTCATAAAGCCTATATCTAAAGCTCCTAAAGGAGCAGATGGCTACCTTTGGGATATATGATATGAAACCACTCACCATCATACATATTTCATTTGGAAGCAGATATTGTATTCTCTCTTGAAGATATGCTCATATTCAACTCCTAAGAAACTTAGAGTTCCAAAGCTTGAAATCGTCATATATCTATTTCACAAGCTCTGAATGCGGTTTCTGGCATATGGGCATACACCTGATAGAGTATCGGCCCACCATCAAACCTTTTCCTTTTGGATGAAATATGAGTGTTGACTTTCAAAAAATGCGCACTCTGAAAAACTTTGTTTCTGAATGCGGGAAAAGTTAAAGTTTTTATAAGGCCTATATCTCAAGCTCCTAAAGGAGCACATGGCTACCTTTGGGATATATGATATGGAACCACTCACCATCATACATATTTCATTTTGGAGCAGCTAGTGTATTCTCTCTTGAAGATATGCTCATATTCAACTCCTAAGAAACTTAGAGTTCCAAAGCTTGAAATCGTCATATATCTATTTCACAAGCTCTGAATGCGGTTTCTGGCATATGGGCATACACCTGATAGAGTATCGGCCCACCATCAAACCTTTTCCTTTTGGATGAAATTTGAGTGTTGACTTTCAAGAAACGCACAGTTTGAAAAACGTTGTTTCTGAATGCGGGAAAAGGTAAAGGTTTCATAAAGCCTATATCTAAAGCTCCTAAAGGAGCAGATGGCTACCTTTGGGATATATGATATGAAACCACTCACCATCATACATATTTCATTTGGAAGCAGCTAGTGTATTCTCTCTTGAAGATATGCTCATATTCAACTCCTAAGAAACTTAGAGTTCCAAAGCTTGAAATCGTCATATATCTATTTCACAAGCTCTGAATGCGGTTTCTGGCATATGGGCATACCCCTGATAGAGTATCGGCCCACCATCAAACCTTTTCCTTTTGGATGAAATTTGAGTGTTGACTTTCAAGAAACGCACAGTTTGAAAAACTTTGTTTCTGAATGCGGGAAAAGTTAAAGTTTTTATAAGGCCAATATCTAAAGCTCCTAAAGGAGCAGATGGCTACCTTTGGGATATATGATATGAAACCACTCACCATCATACATATTTCATTTGGAAGCAGATAGTGTATTCTCTCTTGAAGATATGTTCATATTCAACTCCTAAGAAACTTAGAGTTCCAAAGCTTGAAATCGTCATATATCTATTTCACAAGCTCTGAATGCGGTTTCTGGCATATGGGCATACCCCTGATAGAGTATCGGCCCACCATCAAACCTTTTCCTTTTGGATGAAATTTGAGTGTTGACTTTCAAAAAATGCGCACTCTGAAAAACTTTGTTTCTGAATGCGGGAAAAAGTAAAGGTTTCATAAAGCCTATATCTAAAGCTCCTAAAGGAGCAGATGGCTACCTTTGGGATATATGATATGGAACCACTCACCATCATACATATTTCATTTGGAAGCAGCTAGTGTATTCTCTCTTGAAGATATGCTCATATTCAACTCCTAAGAAACTTAGAGTTCCAAAGCGTGAAATCGTCATATATCTATTTCACAAGCTCTGAATGCGGTTTCTGGCATATGGGCATACACCTGATAGAGTATCGGCCCACCATCAAACCTTTTCCTTTTTGATGAAATTTGAGTGTTGACTTTCAAGAAACGCACAGTTTGAAAAACGTTGTTTCTGAATGCGGGAAAAGGTAAAGGTTTCATAAAGCCTATATCTAAAGCTCCTAAAGGAGCAGATGGCTACCTTTGGGATATATGATATGAAACCACTCACCATCATACATATTTCATTTGGAAGCAGATAGTGTATTCTCTCTTGAAGATATGCTCATATTCAACTCCTAAGAAACTTAGAGTTCCAAAGCTTGAAATCGTCATATATCTATTTCACAAGCTCTGAATGCGGTTTCTGGCATATGGGCATACACCTGATAGAGTATCGGCCCACCATCAAACCTTTTCCTTTTGGATGAAATATGAGTGTTGACTTTCAAAAAATGCGCACTCTGAAAAACTTTGTTTCTGAATGCGGGAAAAGTTAAAGTTTTTATAAGGCCTATATCTCAAGCTCCTAAAGGAGCACATGGCTACCTTTGGGATATATGATATGGAACCACTCACCATCATACATATTTCATTTTGGAGCAGCTAGTGTATTCTCTCTTGAAGATATGCTCATATTCAACTCCTAAGAAACTTAGAGTTCCAAAGCTTGAAATCGTCATATATCTATTTCACAAGCTCTGAATGCGGTTTCTGGCATATGGGCATACACCTGATAGAGTATCGGCCCACCATCAAACCTTTTCCTTTTGGATGAAATTTGAGTGTTGACTTTCAAGAAACGCACAGTTTGAAAAACGTTGTTTCTGAATGCGGGAAAAGGTAAAGGTTTCATAAAGCCTATATCTAAAGCTCCTAAAGGAGCAGATGGCTACCTTTGGGATATATGATATGAAACCACTCACCATCATACATATTTCATTTGGAAGCAGCTAGTGTATTCTCTCTTGAAGATATGCTCATATTCAACTCCTAAGAAACTTAGAGTTCCAAAGCTTGAAATCGTCATATATCTATTTCACAAGCTCTGAATGCGGTTTCTGGCATATGGGCATACCCCTGATAGAGTATCGGCCCACCATCAAACCTTTTCCTTTTGGATGAAATTTGAGTGTTGACTTTCAAGAAACGCACAGTTTGAAAAACTTTGTTTCTGAATGCGGGAAAAGTTAAAGTTTTTATAAGGCCAATATCTAAAGCTCCTAAAGGAGCAGATGGCTACCTTTGGGATATATGATATGAAACCACTCACCATCATACATATTTCATTTGGAAGCAGATAGTGTATTCTCTCTTGAAGATATGTTCATATTCAACTCCTAAGAAACTTAGAGTTCCAAAGCTTGAAATCGTCATATATCTATTTCACAAGCTCTGAATGCGGTTTCTGGCATATGGGCATACCCCTGATAGAGTATCGGCCCACCATCAAACCTTTTCCTTTTGGATGAAATTTGAGTGTTGACTTTCAAAAAATGCGCACTCTGAAAAACTTTGTTTCTGAATGCGGGAAAAAGTAAAGGTTTCATAAAGCCTATATCTAAAGCTCCTAAAGGAGCAGATGGCTACCTTTGGGATATATGATATGGAACCACTCACCATCATACATATTTCATTTGGAAGCAGCTAGTGTATTCTCTCTTGAAGATATGCTCATATTCAACTCCTAAGAAACTTAGAGTTCCAAAGCGTGAAATCGTCATATATCTATTTCACAAGCTCTGAATGCGGTTTCTGGCATATGGGCATACACCTGATAGAGTATCGGCCCACCATCAAACCTTTTCCTTTTTGATGAAATTTGAGTGTTGACTTTCAAGAAACGCACAGTTTGAAAAACGTTGTTTCTGAATGCGGGAAAAGGTAAAGGTTTCATAAAGCCTATATCTAAAGCTCCTAAAGGAGCAGATGGCTACCTTTGGGATATATGATATGAAACCACTCACCATCATACATATTTCATTTGGAAGCAGATAGTGTATTCTCTCTTGAAGATATGCTCATATTCAACTCCTAAGAAACTTAGAGTTCCAAAGCTTGAAATCGTCATATATCTATTTCACAAGCTCTGAATGCGGTTTCTGGCATATGGGAATACCCCTGATAGAGTATCGGCCCACCATCAAACCTTTTCCTTTTGGATGAAATTTGAGTGTTGACTTTCAAGAAACGCACAGTTTGAAAAACTTTGTTTCTGAATGCGGGAAAAGTTAAAGTTTTTATAAGGCCAATATCTAAAGCTCCTAAAGGAGCAGATGGCTACCTTTGGGATATATGATATGAAACCACTCACCATCATACATATTTCATTTGGAAGCAGATAGTGTATTCTCTCTTGAAGATATGTTCATATTCAACTCCTAAGAAACTTAGAGTTCCAAAGCTTGAAATCGTCATATATCTATTTCACAAGCTCTGAATGCGGTTTCTGGCATATGGGCATACCCCTGATAGAGTATCGGCCCACCATCAAACCTTTTCCTTTTGGATGAAATTTGAGTGTTGACTTTCAAAAAATGCGCACTCTGAAAAACTTTGTTTCTGAATGCGGGAAAAAGTAAAGGTTTCATAAAGCCTATATCTAAAGCTCCTAAAGGAGCAGATGGCTACCTTTGGGATATATGATATGGAACCACTCACCATCATACATATTTCATTTGGAAGCAGCTAGTGTATTCTCTCTTGAAGATATGCTCATATTCAACTCCTAAGAAACTTAGAGTTCCAAAGCGTGAAATCGTCATATATCTATTTCACAAGCTCTGAATGCGGTTTCTGGCATATGGGCATACACCTGATAGAGTATCGGCCCACCATCAAACCTTTTCCTTTTTGATGAAATTTGAGTGTTGACTTTCAAGAAACGCACAGTTTGAAAAACGTTGTTTCTGAATGCGGGAAAAGGTAAAGGTTTCATAAAGCCTATATCTAAAGCTCCTAAAGGAGCAGATGGCTACCTTTGGGATATATGATATGAAACCACTCACCATCATACATATTTCATTTGGAAGCAGATAGTGTATTCTCTCTTGAAGATATGCTCATATTCAACTCCTAAGAAACTTAGAGTTCCAAAGCTTGAAATCGTCATATATCTATTTCACAAGCTCTGAATGCGGTTTCTGGCATATGGGCATACACCTGATAGAGTATCGGCCCACCATCAAACCTTTTCCTTTTGGATGAAATATGAGTGTTGACTTTCAAAAAATGCGCACTCTGAAAAACTTTGTTTCTGAATGCGGGAAAAGTTAAAGTTTTTATAAGGCCTATATCTCAAGCTCCTAAAGGAGCACATGGCTACCTTTGGGATATATGATATGGAACCACTCACCATCATACATATTTCATTTTGGAGCAGCTAGTGTATTCTCTCTTGAAGATATGCTCATATTCAACTCCTAAGAAACTTAGAGTTCCAAAGCTTGAAATCGTCATATATCTATTTCACAAGCTCTGAATGCGGTTTCTGGCATATGGGCATACACCTGATAGAGTATCGGCCCACCATCAAACCTTTTCCTTTTGGATGAAATTTGAGTGTTGACTTTCAAGAAACGCACAGTTTGAAAAACGTTGTTTCTGAATGCGGGAAAAGGTAAAGGTTTCATAAAGCCTATATCTAAAGCTCCTAAAGGAGCAGATGGCTACCTTTGGGATATATGATATGAAACCACTCACCATCATACATATTTCATTTGGAAGCAGCTAGTGTATTCTCTCTTGAAGATATGCTCATATTCAACTCCTAAGAAACTTAGAGTTCCAAAGCTTGAAATCGTCATATATCTATTTCACAAGCTCTGAATGCGGTTTCTGGCATATGGGCATACCCCTGATAGAGTATCGGCCCACCATCAAACCTTTTCCTTTTGGATGAAATTTGAGTGTTGACTTTCAAGAAACGCACAGTTTGAAAAACTTTGTTTCTGAATGCGGGAAAAGTTAAAGTTTTTATAAGGCCAATATCTAAAGCTCCTAAAGGAGCAGATGGCTACCTTTGGGATATATGATATGAAACCACTCACCATCATACATATTTCATTTGGAAGCAGATAGTGTATTCTCTCTTGAAGATATGTTCATATTCAACTCCTAAGAAACTTAGAGTTCCAAAGCTTGAAATCGTCATATATCTATTTCACAAGCTCTGAATGCGGTTTCTGGCATATGGGCATACCCCTGATAGAGTATCGGCCCACCATCAAACCTTTTCCTTTTGGATGAAATTTGAGTGTTGACTTTCAAAAAATGCGCACTCTGAAAAACTTTGTTTCTGAATGCGGGAAAAAGTAAAGGTTTCATAAAGCCTATATCTAAAGCTCCTAAAGGAGCAGATGGCTACCTTTGGGATATATGATATGGAACCACTCACCATCATACATATTTCATTTGGAAGCAGCTAGTGTATTCTCTCTTGAAGATATGCTCATATTCAACTCCTAAGAAACTTAGAGTTCCAAAGCGTGAAATCGTCATATATCTATTTCACAAGCTCTGAATGCGGTTTCTGGCATATGGGCATACACCTGATAGAGTATCGGCCCACCATCAAACCTTTTCCTTTTTGATGAAATTTGAGTGTTGACTTTCAAGAAACGCACAGTTTGAAAAACGTTGTTTCTGAATGCGGGAAAAGGTAAAGGTTTCATAAAGCCTATATCTAAAGCTCCTAAAGGAGCAGATGGCTACCTTTGGGATATATGATATGAAACCACTCACCATCATACATATTTCATTTGGAAGCAGATAGTGTATTCTCTCTTGAAGATATGCTCATATTCAACTCCTAAGAAACTTAGAGTTCCAAAGCTTGAAATCGTCATATATCTATTTCACAAGCTCTGAATGCGGTTTCTGGCATATGGGAATACCCCTGATAGAGTATCGGCCCACCATCAAACCTTTTCCTTTTGGATGAAATTTGAGTGTTGACTTTCAAAAAATGCGCACTCTGAAAAACTTTGTTTCTGAATGCGGGAAAAGTTAAAGTTTTTATAAGGCCAATATCTAAAGCTCCTAAAGGAGCAGATGGCTACCTTTGGGATATATGATATGGAACCACTCACCATCATACATATTTCATTTTGGAGCAGCTAGTGTATTCTCTCTTGAAGATATGCTCATATTCAACTCCTAAGAAACTTAGAGTTCCAAAGCTTGAAATCGTCATATATCTATTTCACAAGCTCTGAATGCGGTTTCTGGCATATGGGCATACACCTGATAGAGTATCGGCCCACCATCAAACCTTTTCCTTTTGGATGAAATTTGAGTGTTGACTTTCAAGAAACGCACAGTTTGAAAAACGTTGTTTCTGAATGCGGGAAAAGGTAAAGGTTTCATAAAGCCTATATCTAAAGCTCCTAAAGGAGCAGATGGCTACCTTTGGGATATATGATATGAAACCACTCACCATCATACATATTTCATTTGGAAGCAGCTAGTGTATTCTCTCTTGAAGATATGCTCATATTCAACTCCTAAGAAACTTAGAGTTCCAAAGCGTGAAATCGTCATATATCTATTTCACAAGCTCTGAATGCGGTTTCTGGCATATGGGCATACACCTGATAGAGAATCGGCCCACCATCAAACCTTTTCCTTTTGGATGAAATTTGAGTGTTGACTTTCAAAAAATGCGCACTCTGAAAAACGTTGTTTCTGAATGCGGGAAAAGTTAAAGGTTTCCTAAAGCCTATATCTAAAGCTCCTAAAGGAGCACATGGCTACCTTTGGGATATATGATATGGAACCACTCACCATCATACATATTTCATTTTGGAGCAGCTAGTGTATTCTCTCTTGAAGATATGCTCATATTCAACTCCTAAGAAACTTAGAGTTCCAAAGCTTGAAATCGTCATATATCTATTTCACAAGCTCTGAATGCGGTTTCTGGCATATGGGCATACACCTGATAGAGTATCGGCCCACCATCAAACCTTTTCCTTTTGGATGAAATTTGAGTGTTGACTTTCAAAAAATGCGCACTCTGAAAAACTTTGTTTCTGAATTCGGGAAAAGGTAAAGGTTTCATAAAGCCTATATCTAAAGCTCCTAAAGGAGCAGATGGCTACCTTTGGGATATATAATATGAAACCACTCACCATCATACATATTTCATTTGGAAGCAGATAGTGTATTCTCTCTTGAAGATATGCTCATATTCAACTCCTAAGAAACTTAGAGTTCCAAAGCTTGAAATCGTCATATATCTATTTCACAAGCTCTGAATGCGGTTTCTGGCATATGGGCATACCCCTGATAGAGTATCGGCCCACCATCAAACCTTTTCCTTTTGGATGAAATTTGAGTGTTGACTTTCAAAAAATGCGCACTCTGAAAAACTTTGTTTCTGAATGCGGGAAAAGTTAAAGTTTTTATAAGGCCAATATCTAAAGCTCCTAAAGGAGCACATGGCTACCTTTGGGATATATGATATGGAATCACTCACCATCATATATATTTCATTTTGGAGCAGCTAGTGTATTCTCTCTTGAAGATATGCTCATATTCAACTCCTAAGAAACTTAGAGTTCCAAAGCTTGAAATCGTCATATATCTATTTCACAAGCTCTGAATGCGGTTTCTGGCATATGGGCATACACCTGATGGAGTATCGGCCCACCATCAAACCTTTTCCTTTTGGATGAAATTTGAGTGTTGACTTTCAAGAAACGCACAGTTTGAAAAACGTTGTTTCTGAATGCGGGAAAAGGTAAAGGTTTCATAAAGCCTATATCTAAAGCTCCTAAAGGAGCAGATGGCTACCTTTGGGATATATGATATGAAACCACTCACCATCATACATATTTCATTTGGAAGCAGCTAGTGTATTCTCTCTTGAAGATATGCTCATATTCAACTCCTAAGAAACTTAGAGTTCCAAAGCTTGAAATCGTCATATATCTATTTCACAAGCTCTGAATGCGGTTTCTGGCATATGGGCATACCCCTGATAGAGTATCGGCCCACCATGAAACCTTTTCCTTTTGGATGAAATTTGAGTGTTGACTTTCAAAAAATGCGCACTCTGAAAAACTTTGTTTCTGAATGCGGGAAAAGGTAAAGGTTTCATAAAGCCTATATCTAAAGCTCCTAAAAGAGCAGATGGCTACCTTTGGGATATATGATATGGAACCACTCACCATCATACATATTTCATTTTGGAGCAGCTAGTGTATTCTCTCTTGAAGATATGCTCATATTCAACTCCTAAGAAACTTAGAGTTCCAAAGCTTGAAATCGTCATATATCTATTTCACAAGCTCTGAATGCGGTTTCTGGCATATGGGCATACACCTGATAGAGTATCGGCCCACCACCAAACCTTTTCCTTTTGGATGAAATTTGAGTGTTGACTTTCAAGAAACGCACAGTTTGAAAAACGTTGTTTCTGAATGCGGGAAAAGGTAAAGGTTTCATAAAGCCTATATCTAAAGCTCCTAAAGGAGCAGATGGCTACCTTTGGGATATATGATATGAAAACACTCACCATCATACATATTTCATTTGGAAGCAGATATTGTATTCTCTCTTGAAGATATGCTCATATTCAACTCCTAAGAAACTTAGAGTTCCAAAGCTTGAAATCGTCATATATCTATTTCACAAGCTCTGAATGCGGTTTCTGGCATATGGGCATACACCTGATAGAGTATCGGCCCACCACCAAACCTTTTCCTTTTGGATGAAATATGAGTGTTGACTTTCAAAAAATGCGCACTCTGAAAAACTTTGTTTCTGAATGCGGGAAAAGTTAAAGTTTTTATAAGGCCTATATCTAAAGCTCCTAAAGGAGCACATGGCTACCTTTGGGATATATGATATGGAACCACTCACCATCATACATATTTCATTTTGGAGCAGCTAGTGTATTCTCTCTTGAAGATATGCTCATATTCAACTCCTAAGAAACTTAGAGTTCCAAAGCTTGAAATCGTCATATATCTATTTCACAAGCTCTGAATGCGGTTTCTGGCATATGGGCATACCCCTGATAGAGTATCGGCCCACCATCAAACCTTTTCCTTTTGGATGAAATTTGAGTGTTGACTTTCAAAAAATGCGCACTCTGAAAAACTTTGTTTCTGAATGCGGGAAAAGGTAAAGGTTTCATAAAGCCTATATCTAAAGCTCCTAAAGGAGCACATGGCTACCTTTGGGATATATGATATGGAACCACTCACCATCATACATATTTCATTTTGGAGCAGCTAGTGTATTCTCTCTTGAAGATATGCTCATATTCAACTCCTAAGAAACTTAGAGTTCCAAAGCTTGAAATCGTCATATATCTATTTCACAAGCTCTGAATGCGGTTTCTGGCATATGGGCATACACCTGATAGAGTATCGGCCCACCATCAAACCTTTTCCTTTTGGATGAAATTTGAGTGTTGACTTTCAAGAAACGCACAGTTTGAAAAACGTTGTTTCTGAATGCGGGAAAAGGTAAAGGTTTCATAAAGCCTATATCTAAAGCTCCTAAAGGAGCAGATGGCTACCTTTGGGATATATGATATGAAACCACTCACCATCATACATATTTCATTTGGAAGCAGATAGTGTATTCTCTCTTGAAGATATGCTCATATTCAACTCCTAAGAAACTTAGAGTTCCAAAGCTTGAAATCGTCATATATCTATTTCACAAGCTCTGAATGCGGTTTCTGGCATATGGGCATACCCCTGATAGAGTATCGGCCCACCATCAAAACTTTTCCTTTTGGATGAAATTTGAGTGTTGACTTTCAAAAAATGCGCACTCTGAAAAACTTTGTTTCTGAATGCGGGAAAAGTTAAAGTTTTTATAAGGCCAATATCTAAAGCTCCTAAAGGAGCACATGGCTACCTTTGGGATATATGATATGGAACCACTCACCATCATATATATTTCATTTTGGAGCAGCTAGTGTATTCTCTCTTGAAGATATGCTCATATTCAACTCCTAAGAAACTTAGAGTTCCAAAGCTTGAAATCGTCATATATCTATTTCACAAGCTCTGAATGCGGTTTCTGGCATATGGGCATACACCTGATGGAGTATCGGCCCACCATCAAACCTTTTCCTTTTGGATGAAATTTGAGTGTTGACTTTCAAGAAACGCACAGTTTGAAAAACGTTGTTTCTGAATGCGGGAAAAGGTAAAGGTTTCATAAAGCCTATATCTAAAGCTCCTAAAGGAGCAGATGGCTACCTTTGGGATATATGATATGAAACCACTCACCATCATACATATTTCATTTGGAAGCAGCTAGTGTATTCTCTCTTGAAGATATGCTCATATTCAACTCCTAAGAAACTTAGAGTTCCAAAGCTTGAAATCGTCATATATCTATTTCACAAGCTCTGAATGCGGTTTCTGGCATATGGGCATACCCCTGATAGAGTATCGGCCCACCATGAAACCTTTTCCTTTTGGATGAAATTTGAGTGTTGACTTTCAAAAAATGCGCACTCTGAAAAACTTTGTTTCTGAATGCGGGAAAAGGTAAAGGTTTCATAAAGCCTATATCTAAAGCTCCTAAAAGAGCAGATGGCTACCTTTGGGATATATGATATGGAACCACTCACCATCATACATATTTCATTTTGGAGCAGCTAGTGTATTCTCTCTTGAAGATATGCTCATATTCAACTCCTAAGAAACTTAGAGTTCCAAAGCTTGAAATCGTCATATATCTATTTCACAAGCTCTGAATGCGGTTTCTGGCATATGGGCATACACCTGATAGAGTATCGGCCCACCACCAAACCTTTTCCTTTTGGATGAAATTTGAGTGTTGACTTTCAAGAAACGCACAGTTTGAAAAACGTTGTTTCTGAATGCGGGAAAAGGTAAAGGTTTCATAAAGCCTATATCTAAAGCTCCTAAAGGAGCAGATGGCTACCTTTGGGATATATGATATGAAACCACTCACCATCATACATATTTCATTTGGAAGCAGATATTGTATTCTCTCTTGAAGATATGCTCATATTCAACTCCTAAGAAACTTAGAGTTCCAAAGCTTGAAATCGTCATATATCTATTTCACAAGCTCTGAATGCGGTTTCTGGCATATGGGCATACACCTGATAGAGTATCGGCCCACCACCAAACCTTTTCCTTTTGGATGAAATATGAGTGTTGACTTTCAAAAAATGCGCACTCTGAAAAACTTTGTTTCTGAATGCGGGAAAAGTTAAAGTTTTTATAAGGCCTATATCTAAAGCTCCTAAAGGAGCACATGGCTACCTTTGGGATATATGATATGGAACCACTCACCATCATACATATTTCATTTTGGAGCAGCTAGTGTATTCTCTCTTGAAGATATGCTCATATTCAACTCCTAAGAAACTTAGAGTTCCAAAGCTTGAAATCGTCATATATCTATTTCACAAGCTCTGAATGCGGTTTCTGGCATATGGGCATACCCCTGATAGAGTATCGGCCCACCATCAAACCTTTTCCTTTTGGATGAAATTTGAGTGTTGACTTTCAAGAAACGCACAGTTTGAAAAACTTTGTTTCTGAATGCGGGAAAAGTTAAAGTTTTTATAAGGCCAATATCTAAAGCTCCTAAAGGAGCAGATGGCTACCTTTTGAATATATGATATGGAACCACTCACCATCATACATATTTCATTTGGAAGCAGCTAGTGTATTCTCTCTTGAAGATATGCTCATATTCAACTCCTAAGAAACTTAGAGTTCCAAAGCTTGAAATCGTCATATATCTATTTCACAAGCTCTGAATGCGGTTTCTGGCATATGGGCATACACCTGATAGAGTATCGGCCCACCACCAAACCTTTTCCTTTTGGATGAAATTTGAGTGTTGACTTTCAAGAAACGCACAGTTTGAAAAACGTTGTTTCTGAATGCGGGAAAAGGTAAAGGTTTCATAAAGCCTATATCTAAAGCTCCTAAAGGAGCAGATGGCTACCTTTGGGATATATGATATGAAACCACTCACCATCATACATATTTCATTTGGAAGCAGATAGTGTATTCTCTCTTGAAGATATGTTCATATTCAACTCCTAAGAAACTTAGAGTTCCAAAGCTTGAAATCGTCATATATCTATTTCACAAGCTCTGAATGCGGTTTCTGGCATATGGGCATACCCCTGATAGAGTATCGGCCCACCATCAAACCTTTTCCTTTTGGATGAAATTTGAGTGTTGACTTTCAAAAAATGCGCACTCTGAAAAACTTTGTTTCTGAATGCGGGAAAAGGTAAAGGTTTCATAAAGCCTATATCTAAAGCTCCTAAAGGAGCAGATGGCTACCTTTGGGATATATGATATGGAACCACTCACCATCATACATATTTCACTTGGAAGCAGCTAGTGTATTCTCTCTTGAAGATATGCTCATATTCAACTCCTAAGAAACTTAGAGTTCCAAAGCGTGAAATCGTCATATATCTATTTCACAAGCTCTGAATGCGGTTTCTGGCATATGGGCATACACCTGATAGAGTATCGGCCCACCATCAAACCTTTTCCTTTTTGATGAAATTTGAGTGTTGACTTTCAAGAAACGCACAGTTTGAAAAACGTTGTTTCTGAATGCGGGAAAAGGTAAAGGTTTCATAAAGCCTATATCTAAAGCTCCTAAAGGAGCACATGGCTACCTTTGGGATATATGATATGGAACCACTCACCATCATACATATTTCATTTTGGAGCAGCTAGTGTATTCTCTCTTGAAGATATGCTCATATTCAACTCCTAAGAAACTTAGAGTTCCAAAGCTTGAAATCGTCATATATCTATTTCACAAGCTCTGAATGCGGTTTCTGGCATATGGGCATACACCTGATGGAGTATCGGCCCACCATCAAACCTTTTCCTTTTGGATGAAATTTGAGTGTTGACTTTCAAGAAACGCACAGTTTGAAAAACGTTGTTTCTGAATGCGGGAAAAGGTAAAGGTTTCATAAAGCCTATATCTAAAGCTCCTAAAGGAGCAGATGGCTACCTTTGGGATATATGATATGAAACCACTCACCATCATACATATTTCATTTGGAAGCAGCTAGTGTATTCTCTCTTGAAGATATGCTCATATTCAACTCCTAAGAAACTTAGAGTTCCAAAGCTTGAAATCGTCATATATCTATTTCACAAGCTCTGAATGCGGTTTCTGGCATATGGGCATACCCCTGATAGAGTATCGGCCCACCATGAAACCTTTTCCTTTTGGATGAAATTTGAGTGTTGACTTTCAAAAAATGCGCACTCTGAAAAACTTTGTTTCTGAATGCGGGAAAAGGTAAAGGTTTCATAAAGCCTATATCTAAAGCTCCTAAAGGAGCACATGGTTACCTTTGGGATATATGATATGGAACCACTCACCATCATACATATTTCATTTTGGAGCAGCTAGTGTATTCTCTCTTGAAGATATGCTCATATTCAACTCCTAAGAAACTTAGAGTTCCAAAGCTTGAAATCGTCATATATCTATTTCACAAGCTCTGAATGCGGTTTCTGGCATATGGGCATACACCTGATAGAGTATCGGCCCACCATCAAACCTTTTCCTTTTGGATGAAATTTGAGTGTTGACTTTCAAAAAATGCGCACTCTGAAAAACTTTGTTTCTGAATTCGGGAAAAGGTAAAGGTTTCATAAAGCCTATATCTAAAGCTCCTAAAGGAGCACATGGCTACCTTTGGGATATATGATATGGAACCACTCACCATCATACATATTTCATTTTGGAGCAGCTAGTGTATTCTCTCTTGAAGATATGCTCATATTCAACTCCTAAGAAACTTAGAGTTCCAAAGCTTGAAATCGTCATATATCTATTTCACAAGCTCTGAATGCTGTTTCTGGCATATGGGCATACCCCTGATAGAGTATCGGCCCACCATGAAACCTTTTCCTTTTGGATGAAATTTGAGTGTTGACTTTCAAAAAATGCGCACTCTGAAAAACTTTGTTTCTGAATGCGGGAAAAGGTAAAGGTTTCATAAAGCCTATATCTAAAGCTCCTAAAGGAGCACATGGCTACCTTTGGGATATATGATATGGAACCACTCACCATCATACATATTTCATTTTGGAGCAGCTAGTGTATTCTCTCTTGAAGATATGCTCATATTCAACTCCTAAGAAACTTAGAGTTCCAAAGCTTGAAATCGTCATATATCTATTTCACAAGCTCTGAATGCGGTTTCTGGCATATGGGCATACACCTGATAGAGTATCGGCCCACCATCAAACCTTTTCCTTTTGGATGAAATTTGAGTGTTGACTTTCAAGAAACGCACAGTTTGAAAAACGTTGTTTCTGAATGCGGGAAAAGGTAAAGGTTTCATAAAGCCTATATCTAAAGCTCCTAAAGGAGCAGATGGCTACCTTTGGGATATATGATATGAAACCACTCACCATCATACATATTTCATTTGGAAGCAGCTAGTGTATTCTCTCTTGAAGATATGCTCATATTCAACTCCTAAGAAACTTAGAGTTCCAAAGCTTGAAATCGTCATATATCTATTTCACAAGCTCTGAATGCGGCTTCTGGCATATGGGCATACCCCTGATAGAGTATCGGCCCACCATGAAACCTTTTCCTTTTGGATGAAATTTGAGTGTTGACTTTCAAAAAATGCGCACTCTGAAAAACTTTGTTTCTGAATGCGGGAAAAGGTAAAGGTTTCATAAAGCCTATATCTAAAGCTCCTAAAGGAGCAGATGGCTACCTTTGGGATATATGATATGGAACCACTCACCATCATACATATTTCATTTTGGAGCAGCTAGTGTATTCTCTCTTGAAGATATGCTCATATTCAACTCCTAAGAAACTTAGAGTTCCAAAGCTTGAAATCGTCATATATCTATTTCACAAGCTCTGAATGCGGTTTCTGGCATATGGGCATACACCTGATAGAGTATCGGCCCACCACCAAACCTTTTCCTTCTGGAGGAAATTTGAGTGTTGACTTTCAAGAAACGCACAGTTTGAAAAACGTTGTTTCTGAATGCGGGAAAAGGTAAAGGTTTCATAAAGCCTATATCTAAAGCTCCTAAAGGAGCAGATGGCTACCTTTGGGATATATGATATGAAACCACTCACCATCATACATATTTAATTAGGAAGCAGATATTGTATTCTCTCTTGAAGATATGCTCATATTCAACTCCTAAGAAACTTAGAGTTCCAAAGCTTGAAATCGTCATATATCTATTTCACAAGCTCTGAATGCGGTTTCTGGCATATGGGCATACACCTGATAGAGTATCGGCCCACCACCAAACCTTTTCCTTTTGGATGAAATATGAGTGTTGACTTTCAAAAAATGCGCACTCTGAAAAACTTTGTTTCTGAATGCGGGAAAAGTTAAAGTTTTTATAAGGCCTATATCTAAAGCTCCTAAAGGAGCAGATGGCTACCTTTGGGATATATGATATGAAACCACTCACCATCATACATATTTCATTTGGAAGCAGATAGTGTATTCTCTCTTGAAGATATGCTCATATTCAACTCCTAAGAAACTTAGAGTTCCAAAGCTTGAAATCGTCATATATCTATTTCACAAGCTCTGAATGCGGTTTCTGGCATATGGGCATACCCCTGATAGAGTATCGGCCCACCATCAAACCTTTTCCTTTTGGATGAAATTTGAGTGTTGACTTTCAAAAAATGCGCACTCTGAAAAACTTTGTTTCTGAATGCGGGAAAAGTTAAAGTTTTTATAAGGCCAATATCTAAAGCTCCTAAAGGAGCACATGGCTACCTTTGGGATGTATGATATGAAACCACTCACCATCATACATATTTCATTTTGGAGCAGCTAGTGTATTCTCTCTTGAAGATATGCTCATATTCAACTCCTAAGAAACTTAGAGTTCCAAAGCTTGAAATCGTCATATATCTATTTCACAAGCTCTGAATGCGGTTTCTGGCATATGGGCATACACCTGATAGAGTATCGGCCCACCATCAAACCTTTTCCTTTTGGATGAAATTTGAGTGTTGACTTTCAAGAAACGCACAGTTTGAAAAACGTTGTTTCTGAATGCGGGAAAAGGTAAAGGTTTCATAAAGCCTATATCTAAAGCTCCTAAAGGAGCAGATGGCTACCTTTGGGATATATGATATGAAACCACTCACCATCATACATATTTCATTTGGAAGCAGATAGTGTATTCTCTCTTGAAGATAAGCTCATATTCAACTCCTAAGAAACTTAGAGTTCCAAAGCTTGAAATCGTCATATATCTATTTCACAAGCTCTGAATGCGGTTTCTGGCATATGGGCATACCCCTGATAGAGTATCGGCCCACCATCAAACCTTTTCCTTTTGGATGAAATTTGAGTGTTGACTTTCAAAAAATGCGCACTCTGAAAAACTTTGTTTCTGAATGCGGGAAAAGTTAAAGTTTTTATAAGGCCAATATCTAAAGCTCCTAAAGGAGCACATGGCTACCTTTGGGATATATGATATGGAACCACTCACCATCATACATATTTCATTTTGGAGCAGCTAGTGTATTCTCTCTTGAAGATATGCTCATATTCAACTCCTAAGAAACTTAGAGTTCCAAAGCTTGAAATCGTCATATATCTATTTCACAAGCTCTGAATGCGTTTTCTGGCATATGGGCATACACCTGATGGAGTATCGGCCCACCATCAAACCTTTTCCTTTTGGATGAAATTTGAGTGTTGACTTTCAAGAAACGCACAGTTTGAAAAACGTTGTTTCTGAATGCGGGAAAAGGTAAAGGTTTCATAAAGCCTATATCTAAAGCTCCTAAAGGAGCAGATGGCTACCTTTGGGATATATGATATGAAACCACTCACCATCATACATATTTCATTTGGAAGCAGCTAGTGTATTCTCTCTTGAAGATATGCTCATATTCAACTCCTAAGAAACTTAGAGTTCCAAAGCTTGAAATCGTCATATATCTATTTCACAAGCTCTGAATGCGGTTTCTGGCATATGGGCATACCCCTGATAGAGTATCGGCCCACCATGAAACCTTTTCCTTTTGGATGAAATTTGAGTGTTGACTTTCAAAAAATGCGCACTCTGAAAAACTTTGTTTCTGAATGCGGGAAAAGGTAAAGGTTTCATAAAGCCTATATCTAAAGCTCCTAAAGGAGCAGATGGCTACCTTTGGGATATATGATATGGAACCACTCACCATCATACATATTTCATTTTGGAGCAGCTAGTGTATTCTCTCTTGAAGATATGCTCATATTCAACTCCTAAGAAACTTAGAGTTCCAAAGCTTGAAATCGTCATATATCTATTTCACAAGCTCTGAATGCGGTTTCTGGCATATGGGCATACACCTGATAGAGTATCGGCCCACCACCAAACCTTTTCCTTCTGGATGAAATTTGAGTGTTGACTTTCAAGAAACGCACAGTTTGAAAAACGTTGTTTCTGAATGCGGGAAAAGGTAAAGGTTTCATAAAGCCTATATCTAAAGCTCCTAAAGGAGCAGATGGCTACCTTTGGGATATATGATATGAAACCACTCACCATCATACATATTTCATTAGGAAGCAGATATTGTATTCTCTCTTGAAGATATGCTCATATTCAACTCCTAAGAAACTTAGAGTTCCAAAGCTTGAAATCGTCATATATCTATTTCACAAGCTCTGAATGCGGTTTCTGGCATATGGGCATACACCTGATAGAGTATCGGCCCACCACCAAACCTTTTCCTTTTGGATGAAATATGAGTGTTGACTTTCAAAAAATGCGCACTCTGAAAAACTTTGTTTCTGAATGCGGGAAAAGTTAAAGTTTTTATAAGGCCTATATCTAAAGCTCCTAAAGGAGCAGATGGCTACCTTTGGGATATATGATATGAAACCACTCACCATCATACATATTTCATTTGGAAGCAGCTAGTGTATTCTCTCTTGAAGATATGCTCATATTCAACTCCTAAGAAACTTAGAGTTCCAAAGCTTGAAATCGTCATATATCTATTTCACAAGCTCTGAATGCGGTTTCTGGCATATGGGCATACCCCTGATAGAGTATCGGCCCACCATCAAACCTTTTCCTTTTGGATGAAATTTGAGTGTTGACTTTCAAAAAATGCGCACTCTGAAAAACTTTGTTTCTGAATGCGGGAAAAGTTAAAGTTTTTATAAGGCCAATATCTAAAGCTCCTAAAGGAGCACATGGCTACCTTTGGGATATATGATATGGAACCACTCACCATCATACATATTTCATTTTGGAGCAGCTAGTGTATTCTCTCTTGAAGATATGCTCATATTCAACTCCTAAGAAACTTAGAGTTCCAAAGCTTGAAATCGTCATATATCTATTTCACAAGCTCTGAATGCGGTTTCTGGCATATGGGCATACACCTGATGGAGTATCGGCCCACCATCAAACCTTTTCCTTTTGGATGAAATTTGAGTGTTGACTTTCAAGAAACGCACAGTTTGAAAAACGTTGTTTCTGAATGCGGGAAAAAGTAAAGGTTTCATAAAGCCTATATCTATAGCTCCTAAAGGAGCAGATGGCTACCTTTGGGATATATGATATGAAACCACTCACCATCATACATATTTCATTTGGAAGCAGCTAGTGTATTCTCTCTTGAAGATATGCTCATATTCAACTCCTAAGAAACTTAGAGTTCCAAAGCTTGAAATCGTCATATATCTATTTCACAAGCTCTGAATGCGGTTTCTGGCATATGGGCATACACCTGATAGAGTATCGGCCCACCATCAAACCTTTTCCTTTTGGATGAAATTTGAGTGTTGACTTTCAAAAAATGCGCACTCTGAAAAACTTTGTTTCTGAATGCGGGAAAAGGTAAAGGTTTCATAAAGCCTATATCTAAAGCTCCTAAAGGAGCACATGGCTACCTTTGGGATATATGATATGGAACCACTCACCATCATACATATTTCATTTTGGAGCAGCTAGTGTATTCTCTCTTGAAGATATGCTCATATTCAACTCCTAAGAAACTTAGAGTTCCAAAGCTTGAAATCGTCATATATCTATTTCACAAGCTCTGAATGCGGTTTCTGGCATATGGGCATACCCCTGATAGAGTATCGGCCCACCATCAAACCTTTTCCTTTTGGATGAAATTTGAGTGTTGACTTTCAAAAAATGCGCACTCTGAAAAACTTTGTTTCTGAATGCGGGAAAAGGTAAAGGTTTCATAAAGCCTATATCTAAAGCTCCTAAAGGAGCACATGGCTACCTTTGGGATATATGATATGGAACCACTCACCATCATACATATTTCATTTTGGAGCAGCTAGTGTATTCTCTCTTGAAGATATGCTCATATTCAACTCCTAAGAAACTTAGAGTTCCAAAGCTTGAAATCGTCATATATCTATTTCACAAGCTCTGAATGCGGTTTCTGGCATATGGGCATACACCTGATAGAGTATCGGCCCACCATCAAACCTTTTCCTTTTGGATGAAATTTGAGTGTTGACTTTCAAGAAACGCACAGTTTGAAAAACGTTGTTTCTGAATGCGGGAAAAGGTAAAGGTTTCATAAAGCCTATATCTAAAGCTCCTAAAGGAGCAGATGGCTACCTTTGGGATATATGATATGAAACCACTCACCATCATACATATTTCATTTGGAAGCAGATAGTGTATTCTCTCTTGAAGATATGCTCATATTCAACTCCTAAGAAACTTAGAGTTCCAAAGCTTGAAATCGTCATATATCTATTTCACAAGCTCTGAATGCGGTTTCTGGCATATGGGCATACACCTGATAGAGTATCGGCCCACCATCAAACCTTTTCCTTTTGGATGAAATTTGAGTGTTGACTTTCAAGAAACGCACAGTTTGAAAAACTTTGTTTCTGAATGCGGGAAAAGGTAAAGTTTTTATAAGGCCAATATCTAAAGCTCCTAAAGGAGCAGATGGCTACCTTTGGGATATATGATATGAAACCACTCACCATCATACATATTTCATTTGGAAGCAGCTAGTGTATTCTCTCTTGAAGATATGCTCATATTCAACTCCTAAGAAACTTAGAGTTCCAAAGCTTGAAATCGTCATATATCTATTTCACAAGCTCTGAATGCGGTTTCTGGCATATGGGCATACCCCTGATAGAGTATCGGCCCACCATGAAACCTTTTCCTTTTGGATGAAATTTGAGTGTTGACTTTCAAAAAATGCGCACTCTGAAAAACTTTGTTTCTGAATGCGGGAAAAGTTAAAGTTTTTATAAGGCCAATATCTAAAGCTCCTAAAGGAGCACATGGCTACCTTTGGGATATATGATATGGAACCACTCACCATCATACATATTTCATTTTGGAGCAGCTAGTGTATTCTCTCTTGAAGATATGCTCATATTAAACTCCTAAGAAACTTAGAGTTCCAAAGCTTGAAATCGTCATATATCTATTTCACAAGCTCTGAATGCGGTTTCTGGCATATGGGCATACACCTGATGGAGTATCGGCCCACCATCAAACCTTTTCCTTTTGGATGAAATTTGAGTGTTGACTTTCAAGAAACGCACAGTTTGAAAAACGTTGTTTCTGAATACGGGAAAAGGTAAAGGTTTCATAAAGCCTATATCTAAAGCTCCTAAAGGAGCAGATGGCTACCTTTGGGATATATGATATGAAACCACTCACCATCATACATATTTCATTTGGAAGCAGCTAGTGTATTCTCTCTTGAAGATATGCTCATATTCAACTCCTAAGAAACTTAGAGTTCCAAAGCTTGAAATCGTCATATATCTATTTCACAAGCTCTGAATGCGGTTTCTGGCATATGGGCATACCCCTGATAGAGTATCGGCCCACCATGAAACCTTTTCCTTTTGGATGAAATTTGAGTGTTGACTTTCAAAAAATGCGCACTCTGAAAAACTTTGTTTCTGAATGCGGGAAAAGGTAAAGGTTTCATAAAGCCTATATCTAAAGCTCCTAAAGGAGCACATGGTTACCTTTGGGATATATGATATGGAACCACTCACCATCATACATATTTCATTTTGGAGCAGCTAGTGTATTCTCTCTTGAAGATATGCTCATATTCAACTCCTAAGAAACTTAGAGTTCCAAAGCTTGAAATCGTCATATATCTATTTCACAAGCTCTGAATGCGGTTTCTGGCATATGGGCATACACCTGATAGAGTATCGGCCCACCATCAAACCTTTTCCTTTTGGATGAAATTTGAGTGTTGACTTTCAAGAAACGCACAGTTTGAAAAACTTTGTTTCTGAATGCGGGAAAAGGTAAAGTTTTTATAAGGCCAATATCTAAAGCTCCTAAAGGAGCAGATGGCTACCTTTGGGATATATGATATGAAACCACTCACCATCATACATATTTCATTTGGAAGCAGCTAGTGTATTCTCTCTTGAAGATATGCTCATATTCAACTCCTAAGAAACTTAGAGTTCCAAAGCTTGAAATCGTCATATATCTATTTCACAAGCTCTGAATGCGGTTTCTGGCATATGGGCATACCCCTGATAGAGTATCGGCCCACCATGAAACCTTTTCCTTTTGGATGAAATTTGAGTGTTGACTTTCAAAAAATGCGCACTCTGAAAAACTTTGTTTCTGAATGCGGGAAAAGTTAAAGTTTTTATAAGGCCAATATCTAAAGCTCCTAAAGGAGCACATGGCTACCTTTGGGATATATGATATGGAACCACTCACCATCATACATATTTCATTTTGGAGCAGCTAGTGTATTCTCTCTTGAAGATATGCTCATATTAAACTCCTAAGAAACTTAGAGTTCCAAAGCTTGAAATCGTCATATATCTATTTCACAAGCTCTGAATGCGGTTTCTGGCATATGGGCATACACCTGATGGAGTATCGGCCCACCATCAAACCTTTTCCTTTTGGATGAAATTTGAGTGTTGACTTTCAAGAAACGCACAGTTTGAAAAACGTTGTTTCTGAATACGGGAAAAGGTAAAGGTTTCATAAAGCCTATATCTAAAGCTCCTAAAGGAGCAGATGGCTACCTTTGGGATATATGATATGAAACCACTCACCATCATACATATTTCATTTGGAAGCAGCTAGTGTATTCTCTCTTGAAGATATGCTCATATTCAACTCCTAAGAAACTTAGAGTTCCAAAGCTTGAAATCGTCATATATCTATTTCACAAGCTCTGAATGCGGTTTCTGGCATATGGGCATACCCCTGATAGAGTATCGGCCCACCATGAAACCTTTTCCTTTTGGATGAAATTTGAGTGTTGACTTTCAAAAAATGCGCACTCTGAAAAACTTTGTTTCTGAATGCGGGAAAAGGTAAAGGTTTCATAAAGCCTATATCTAAAGCTCCTAAAGGAGCACATGGTTACCTTTGGGATATATGATATGGAACCACTCACCATCATACATATTTCATTTTGGAGCAGCTAGTGTATTCTCTCTTGAAGATATGCTCATATTCAACTCCTAAGAAACTTAGAGTTCCAAAGCTTGAAATCGTCATATATCTATTTCACAAGCTCTGAATGCGGTTTCTGGCATATGGGCATACACCTGATAGAGTATCGGCCCACCATCAAACCTTTTCCTTTTGGATGAAATTTGAGTGTTGACTTTCAAAAAATGCGCACTCTGAAAAACTTTGTTTCTGAATTCGGGAAAAGGTAAAGGTTTCATAAAGCCTATATCTAATGCTCCTAAAGGAGCACATGGCTACCTTTGGGATATATGATATGGAACCACTCACCATCATACATATTTCATTTTGGAGCAGCTAGTGTATTCTCTCTTGAAGATATGCTCATATTCAACTCCTAAGAAACTTAGAGTTCCAAAGCTTGAAATCGTCATATATCTATTTCACAAGCTCTGAATGCGGTTTCTGGCATATGGGCATACCCCTGATAGAGTATCGGCCCACCATGAAACCTTTTCCTTTTGGATGAAATTTGAGTGTTGACTTTCAAAAAATGCGCACTCTGAAAAACTTTGTTTCTGAATGCGGGAAAAGGTAAAGGTTTCATAAAGCCTATATCTAAAGCTCCTAAAGGAGCACATGGCTACCTTTGGGATATATGATATGGAACCACTCACCATCATACATATTTCATTTTGGAGCAGCTAGTGTATTCTCTCTTGAAGATATGCTCATATTCAACTCCTAAGAAACTTAGAGTTCCAAAGCTTGAAATCGTCATATATCTATTTCACAAGCTCTGAATGCGGTTTCTGGCATATGGGCATACACCTGATAGAGTATCGGCCCACCATCAAACCTTTTCCTTTTGGATGAAATTTGAGTGTTGACTTTCAAGAAACGCACAGTTTGAAAAACGTTGTTTCTGAATGCGGGAAAAGGTAAAGGTTTCATAAAGCCTATATCTAAAGCTCCTAAAGGAGCAGATGGCTACCTTTGGGATATATGATATGAAACCACTCACCATCATACATATTTCATTTGGAAGCAGATAGTGTATTCTCTCTTGAAGATAAGCTCATATTCAACTCCTAAGAAACTTAGAGTTCCAAAGCTTGAAATCGTCATATATCTATTTCACAAGCTCTGAATGCGGTTTCTGGCATATGGGCATACCCCTGATAGAGTATCGGCCCACCATCAAACCTTTTCCTTTTGGATGAAATTTGAGTGTTGACTTTCAAAAAATGCGCACTCTGAAAAACTTTGTTTCTGAATGCGGGAAAAGTTAAAGTTTTTATAAGGCCAATATCTAAAGCTCCTAAAGGAGCACATGGCTACCTTTGGGATATATGATATGGAACCACTCACCATCATACATATTTCATTTTGGAGCAGCTAGTGTATTCTCTCTTGAAGATATGCTCATATTCAACTCCTAAGAAACTTAGAGTTCCAAAGCTTGAAATCGTCATATATCTATTTCACAAGCTCTGAATGCGGTTTCTGGCATATGGGCATACACCTGATGGAGTATCGGCCCACCATCAAACCTTTTCCTTTTGGATGAAATTTGAGTGTTGACTTTCAAGAAACGCACAGTTTGAAAAACGTTGTTTCTGAATGCGGGAAAAGGTAAAGGTTTCATAAAGCCTATATCTAAAGCTCCTAAAGGAGCAGATGGCTACCTTTGGGATATATGATATGAAACCACTCACCATCATACATATTTCATTTGGAAGCAGCTAGTGTATTCTCTCTTGAAGATATGCTCATATTCAACTCCTAAGAAACTTAGAGTTCCAAAGCTTGAAATCGTCATATATCTATTTCACAAGCTCTGAATGCGGTTTCTGGCATATGGGCATACCCCTGATAGAGTATCGGCCCACCATGAAACCTTTTCCTTTTGGATGAAATTTGAGTGTTGACTTTCAAAAAATGCGCACTCTGAAAAACTTTGTTTCTGAACGCGGGAAAAGGTAAAGGTTTCATAAAGCCTATATCTAAAGCTCCTAAAGGAGCAGATGGCTACCTTTGGGATATATGATATGGAACCACTCACCATCATACATATTTCATTTTGGAGCAGCTAGTGTATTCTCTCTTGAAGATATGCTCATATTCAACTCCTAAGAAACTTAGAGTTCCAAAGCTTGAAATCGTCATATATCTATTTCACAAGCTCTGAATGCGGTTTCTGGCATATGGGCATACCCCTGATAGAGTATCGGCCCACCATGAAACCTTTTCCTTTTGGATGAAATTTGAGTGTTGACTTTCAAAAAATGCGCACTCTGAAAAACTTTGTTTCTGAATGCGGGAAAAGGTAAAGGTTTCATAAAGCCTATATCTAAAGCTCCTAAAGGAGCACATGGCTACCTTTGGGATATATGATATGGAACCACTCACCATCATACATATTTCATTTTGGAGCAGCTAGTGTATTCTCTCTTGAAGATATGCTCATATTCAACTCCTAAGAAACTTAGAGTTCCAAAGCTTGAAATCGTCATATATCTATTTCACAAGCTCTGAATGCGGTTTCTGGCATATGGGCAAACACCTGATGGAGTATCGGCCCACCATCAAACCTTTTCCTTTTGGATGAAATTTGAGTGTTGACTTTCAAGAAACGCACAGTTTGAAAAACGTTGTTTCTGAATGCGGGAAAAGGTAAAGGTTTCATAAAGCCTATATCTAAAGCTCCTAAAGGAGCAGATGGCTACCTTTGGGATATATGATATGAAACCACTCACCATCATACATATTTCATTTGGAAGCAGCTAGTGTATTCTCTCTTGAAGATATGCTCATATTCAACTCCTAAGAAACTTAGAGTTCCAAAGCTTGAAATCGTCATATATCTATTTCACAAGCTCTGAATGCGGTTTCTGGCATATGGGCATACCCCTGATAGAGTATCGGCCCACCATGAAACCTTTTCCTTTTGGATGAAATTTGAGTGTTGACTTTCAAAAAATGCGCACTCTGAAAAACTTTGTTTCTGAACGCGGGAAAAGGTAAAGGTTTCATAAAGCCTATATCTAAAGCTCCTAAAGGAGCAGATGGCTACCTTTGGGATATATGATATGGAACCACTCACCATCATACATATTTCATTTTGGAGCAGCTAGTGTATTCTCTCTTGAAGATATGCTCATATTCAACTCCTAAGAAACTTAGAGTTCCAAAGCTTGAAATCGTCATATATCTATTTCACAAGCTCTGAATGCGGTTTCTGGCATATGGGCATACACCTGATAGAGTATCGGCCCACCACCAAACCTTTTCCTTCTGGATGAAATTTGAGTGTTGACTTTCAAGAAACGCAAAGTTTGAAAAACGTTGTTTCTGAATGCGGGAAAAGGTAAAGGTTTCATAAAGCCTATATCTAAAGCTCCTAAAGGAGCAGATGGCTACCTTTGGGATATATGATATGAAACCACTCACCATCATACATATTTCATTAGGAAGCAGATATTGTATTCTCTCTTGAAGATATGCTCATATTCAACTCCTAAGAAACTTAGAGTTCCAAAGCTTGAAATCGTCATATATCTATTTCACAAGCTCTGAATGCGGTTTCTGGCATATGGGCATACACCTGATAGAGTATCGGCCCACCACCAAACCTTTTCCTTTTGGATGAAATATGAGTGTTGACTTTCAAAAAATGCGCACTCTGAAAAACTTTGTTTCTGAATGCGGGAAAAGGTAAAGGTTTCATAAAGCCTATATCTAAAGCTCCTAAAAGAGCAGATGGCTACCTTTGGGATATGTGATATGGAATCACTCACCATCATACATATTTCATTTTGGAGAAGCTAGTGTATTCTCTCTTGAAGATATGCTCATATTCAACTCCTAAGAAACTTAGAGTTCCAAAGCTTGAAATCGTCATATATCTATTTCACAAGCTCTGAATGCGGTTTCTGGCATATGGGCATACCCCTGATAGAGTATCGGCCCACCATCAAACCTTTTCCTTTTGGATGAAATTTGAGTGTTGACTTTCAAGAAACGCACAGTTTGAAAAACTTTGTTTCTGAATGCGGGAAAAGTTAAAGTTTTTATAAGGCCAATATCTAAAGCTCCTAAAGGAGCAGATGGCTACCTTTTGAATATATGATATGGAACCACTCACCATCATACATATTTCATTTGGAAGCAGCTAGTGTATTCTCTCTTGAAGATATGCTCATATTCAACTCCTAAGAAACTTAGAGTTCCAAAGCTTGAAATCGTCATATATCTATTTCACAAGCTCTGAATGCGGTTTCTGGCATATGGGCATACCCCTGATAGAGTATCGGCCCACCATCAAACCTTTTCCTTTTGGATGAAATTTGAGTGTTGACTTTCAAAAAATGCGCACTCTGAAAAACTTTGTTTCTGAATGCGGGAAAAGTTAAAGTTTTTATAAGGCCAATATCTAAAGCTCCTAAAGGAGCACATGGCTACCTTTGGGATATATGATATGGAACCACTCACCATCATACATATTTCATTTTGGAGCAGCTAGTGTATTCTCTCTTGAAGATATGCTCATATTCAACTCCTAAGAAACTTAGAGTTCCAAAGCTTGAAATCGTCATATATCTATTTCACAAGCTCTGAATGCGGTTTCTGGCATATGGGCATACACCTGATAGAGTATCGGCCCACCATCAAACCTTTTCCTTTTGGATGAAATTTGAGTGTTGACTTTCAAGAAACGCACAGTTTGAAAAACGTTGTTTCTGAATGCGGGAAAAGGTAAAGGTTTCATAAAGCCTATATCTAAAGCTCCTAAAGGAGCAGATGGCTACCTTTGGGATATATGATATGAAACCACTCACCATCATACATATTTCATTTGGAAGCAGCTAGTGTATTCTCTCTTGAAGATATGCTCATATTCAACTCCTAAGAAACTTAGTGTTCCAAAGCTTGAAATCGTCATATATCTATTTCACAAGCTCTGAATGCGGTTTCTGGCATATGGGCATACCCCTGATAGAGTATCGGCCCACCATGAAACCTTTTCCTTTTGGATGAAATTTGAGTGTTGACTTTCAAAAAATGCGCACTCTGAAAAACTTTGTATCTGAATGCGGGAAAAGGTAAAGGTTTCATAAAGCCTATATCTAAAGCTCCTAAAAGAGCAGATGGCTACCTTTGGGATATATGATATGGAACCACTCACCATCATACATATTTCATTTTGGAGCAGCTAGTGTATTCTCTCTTGAAGATATGCTCATATTCAACTCCTAAGAAACTTAGAGTTCCAAAGCTTGAAATCGTCATATATCTATTTCACAAGCTCTGAATGCGGTTTCTGGCATATGGGCATACACCTGATAGAGTATCGGCCCACCACCAAACCTTTTCCTTTTGGATGAAATTTGAGTGTTGACTTTCAAGAAACGCACAGTTTGAAAAACGTTGTTTCTGAATGCGGGAAAAGGTAAAGGTTTCATAAAGCCTATATCTAAAGCTCCTAAAGGAGCAGATGGCTACCTTTGGGATATATGATATGAAACCACTCACCATCATACATATTTCATTTGGAAGCAGATATTGTATTCTCTCTTGAAGATATGCTCATATTCAACTCCTAAGAAACTTAGAGTTCCAAAGCTTGAAATCGTCATATATCTATTTCACAAGCTCTGAATGCGGTTTCTGGCATATGGGCATACACCTGATAGAGTATCGGCCCACCACCAAACCTTTTCCTTTTGGATGAAATATGAGTGTTGACTTTCAAAAAATGCGCACTCTAAAAAACTTTGTTTCTGAATGCGGGAAAAGTTAAAGTTTTTATAAGGCCTATATCTAAAGCTCCTAAAGGAGCACATGGCTACCTTTGGGATATATGATATGGAACCACTCACCATCATACATTTTTCATTTTGGAGCAGCTAGTGTATTCTCTCTTGAAGATATGCTCATATTCAACTCCTAAGAAACTTAGAGTTCCAAAGCTTGAAATCGTCATATATCTATTTCACAAGCTCTGAATGCGGTTTCTGGCATATGGGCATACACCTGATAGAGTATCGGCCCACCATCAAACCTTTTCCTTTTGGATGAAATTTGAGTGTTGACTTTCAAGAAACGCACAGTTTGAAAAACGTTGTTTCTAAATGCGGGAAAAGGTAAAGGTTTCATAAAGCCTATATCTAAAGCTCCTAAAGGAGCAGATGGCTACCTTTGGGATATATGATATGAAACCACTCACCATCATACATATTTCATTTGGATGCAGCTAGTGTATTCTCTCTTGAAGATATGCTCATATTCAACTCCTAAGAAACTTAGAGTTCCAAAGCTTGAAATCGTCATAAATCTATTTCACAAGCTCTGAATGCGGTTTCTGGCATATGGGCATACCCCTGATAGAGTATCGGCCCACCATGAAACCTTTTCCTTTTGGATGAAATTTGAGTGTTGACTTTCAAAAAATGCGCACTCTGAAAAACTTTGTTTCTGAATGCGGGAAAAGGTAAAGGTTTCATAAAGCCTATATCTAAAGCTCCTAAAAGAGCAGATGGCTACCTTTGGGATATGTGATATGGAATCACTCACCATCATACATATTTCATTTTGGAGAAGCTAGTGTATTCTCTCTTGAAGATATGCTCATATTCAACTCCTAAGAAACTTAGAGTTCCAAAGCTTGAAATCGTCATATATCTATTTCACAAGCTCTGAATGCGGTTTCTGGCATATGGGCATACCCCTGATAGAGTATCGGCCCACCATCAAACCTTTTCCTTTTGGATGAAATTTGAGTGTTGACTTTCAAGAAACGCACAGTTTGAAAAACTTTGTTTCTGAATGCGGGAAAAGTTAAAGTTTTTATAAGGCCAATATCTAAAGCTCCTAAAGGAGCAGATGGCTACCTTTTGAATATATGATATGGAACCACTCACCATCATACATATTTCATTTGGAAGCAGCTAGTGTATTCTCTCTTGAAGATATGCTCATATTCAACTCCTAAGAAACTTAGAGTTCCAAAGCTTGAAATCGTCATATATCTATTTCACAAGCTCTGAATGCGGTTTCTGGCATATGGGCATACACCTGATAGAGTATCGGCCCACCACCAAACCTTTTCCTTTTGGATGAAATTTGAGTGTTGACTTTCAAGAAACGCACAGTTTGAAAAACGTTGTTTCTGAATGCGGGAAAAGGTAAAGGTTTCATAAAGCCTATATCTAAAGCTCCTAAAGGAGCAGATGGCTACCTTTGGGATATATGATATGAAACCACTCACCATCATACATATTTCATTTGGAAGCAGATAGTGTATTCTCTCTTGAAGATATGTTCATATTCAACTCCTAAGAAACTTAGAGTTCCAAAGCTTGAAATCGTCATATATCTATTTCACAAGCTCTGAATGCGGTTTCTGGCATATGGGCATACCCCTGATAGAGTATCGGCCCACCATGAAACCTTTTCCTTTTGGATGAAATTTGAGTGTTGACTTTCAAAAAATGCGCACTCTGAAAAACTTTGTTTCTGAATGCGGGAAAAGGTAAAGGTTTCATAAAGCCTATATCTAAAGCTCCTAAAGGAGCAGATGGCTACCTTTGTGATATATGATATGGAACCACTCACCATCATACATATTTCATTTGGAAGCAGCTAGTGTATTCTCTCTTGAAGATATGCTCATATTCAACTCCTAAGAAACTTAGAGTTCCAAAGCGTGAAATCGTCATATATCTATTTCACAAGCTCTGAATGCGGTTTCTGGCATATGGGCATACACCTGATAGAGTATCGGCCCACCATCAAACCTTTTCCTTTTTGATGAAATTTGAGTGTTGACTTTCAAGAAACGCACAGTTTGAAAAACGTTGTTTCGGAATGCGGGAAAAGGTAAAGGTTTCATAAAGCCTATATCTAAAGCTCCTAAAGGAGCAGATGGCTACCTTTGGGATATATGATATGAAACCACTCACCATCATACATATTTCATTTGGAAGCAGATAGTGTATTCTCTCTTGAAGATATGCTCATATTCAACTCCTAAGAAACTTAGAGTTCCAAAGCTTGAAATCGTCATATATCTATTTCACAAGCTCTGAATGCGGTTTCTGGCATATGGGAATACCCCTGATAGAGTATCGGCCCACCATCAAACCTTTTCCTTTTGGATGAAATTTGAGTGTTGACTTTCAAAAAATGCGCACTCTGAAAAACTTTGTTTCTGAATGCGGGAAAAGTTAAAGTTTTTATAAGGCCAATATCTAAAGCTCCTAAAGGAGCACATGGCTACCTTTGGGATATATGATATGGAACCACTCACCATCATACATATTTCATTTTGGAGCAGCTAGTGTATTCTCTCTTGAAGATATGCTCATATTCAACTCCTAAGAAACTTAGAGTTCCAAAGCTTGAAATCGTCATATATCTATTTCACAAGCTCTGAATGCGGTTTCTGGCATATGGGCATACACCTGATAGAGTATCGGCCCACCATCAAACCTTTTCCTTTTGGATGAAATTTGAGTGTTGACTTTCAAGAAACGCACAGTTTGAAAAACGTTGTTTCTGAATGCGGGAAAAGGTAAAGGTTTCATAAAGCCTATATCTAAAGCTCCTAAAGGAGCAGATGGCTACCTTTGGGATATATGATATGAAACCACTCACCATCATACATATTTCATTTGGAAGCAGATAGTGTATTCTCTCTTGAAGATATGCTCATATTCAACTCCTAAGAAACTTAGAGTTCCAAAGCGTGAAATCGTCATATATCTATTTCACAAGCTCTGAATGCGGTTTCTGGCATATGGGCATACACCTGATAGAGAATCGGCCCACCATCAAACCTTTTCCTTTTGGATGAAATTTGAGTGTTGACTTTCAAAAAATGCGCACTCTGAAAAACTTTGTTTCTGAATGCGGGAAAAGTTAAAGTTTTTATAAGGCCTATATCTAAAGCTCCTAAAGGAGCACATGGCTACCTTTGGGATATATGATATGGAACCACTCACCATCATACATATTTCATTTTGGAGCAGCTAGTGTATTCTCTCTTGAAGATATGCTCATATTCAACTCCTAAGAAACTTAGAGTTCCAAAGCTTGAAATCGTCATATATCTATTTCACAAGCTCTGAATGCGGTTTCTGGCATATGGGCATACACCTGATAGAGTATCGGCCCACCATCAAACCTTTTCCTTTTGGATGAAATTTGAGTGTTGACTTTCAAGAAACGCACAGTTTGAAAAACGTTGTTTCTGAATGCGGGAAAAGGTAAAGGTTTCATAAAGCCTATATCTAAAGCTCCTAAAGGAGCAGATGGCTACCTTTGGGATATATGATATGAAACCACTCACCATCATACATATTTCATTTGGAAGCAGCTAGTGTATTCTCTCTTGAAGATATGCTCATATTCAACTCCTAAGAAACTTAGAGTTCCAAAGCTTGAAATCGTCATATATCTATTTCACAAGCTCTGAATGCGGTTTCTGGCATATGGGCATACCCCTGATAGAGTATCGGCCCAACATGAAACCTTTTCCTTTTGGATGAAATTTGAGTGTTGACTTTCAAAAAAAGCGCACTCTGAAAAACTTTGTTTCTGAATGCGGGAAAAGTTAAAGTTTTTATAAGGCCTATATCTAAAGCTCCTAAAGGAGCACATGGCTACCTTTGGGATATATGATATGGAACCACTCACCATCATACATATTTCATTTTGGAGCAGCTAGTGTATTCTCTCTTGAAGATATGCTCATATTCAACTCCTAAGAAACTTAGAGTTCCAAAGCTTGAAATCGTCATATATCTATTTCACAAGCTCTGAATGCGGTTTCTGGCATATGGGCATACACCTGATAGAGTATCGGCCCACCATCAAACCTTTTCCTTTTGGATGAAATTTGAGTGTTGACTTTCAAGAAACGCACAGTTTGAAAAACGTTGTTTCTGAATGCGGGAAAAGGTAAAGGTTTCATAAAGCCTATATCTAAAGCTCCTAAAGGAGCAGATGGCTACCTTTGGGATATATGATATGAAACCACTCACCATCATACATATTTCATTTGGAAGCAGCTAGTGTATTCTCTCTTGAAGATATGCTCATATTCAACTCCTAAGAAACTTAGAGTTCCAAAGCTTGAAATCGTCATATATCTATTTCACAAGCTCTGAATGCGGTTTCTGGCATATGGGCATACCCCTGATAGAGTATCGGCCCACCATGAAACCTTTTCCTTTTGGATGAAATTTGAGTGTTGACTTTCAAAAAAAGCGCACTCTGAAAAACTTTGTTTCTGAATGCGGGAAAAGATAAGGTTTCATAAAGCCTATATCTAAAGCTCCTAAAGGAGCAGATGGCTACCTTTGGGATATATGATATGGAACCACTCACCATCATACATATTTCATTTGGAAGCAGCTAGTGTATTCTCTCTTGAAGATATGCTCATATTCAACTCCTAAGAAACTTAGAGTTCCAAAGCGTGAAATCGTCATATATCTATTTCACAAGCTCTGAATGCGGTTTCTGGCATATGGGCATACACCTGATAGAGTATCGGCCCACCATCAAACCTTTTCCTTTTGGATGAAATTTGAGTGTTGACTTTCAAGAAACGCACAGTTTGAAAAACGTTGTTTCAGAATGCGGGAAAAGGTAAAGGTTTCATAAAGCCTATATCTAAAGCTCCTAAAAGAGCAGATGGCTACCTTTGGGATATGTGATATGGAACCACTGACCATCATACATATTTCATTTTGGAGCAGCTAGTGTATTCTCACTTGAAGATATGCTCATATTCAACTCCTAAGAAACTTAGAGTTCCAAAGCTTGAAATCGTCATATATCTATTTCACAAGCTCTGAATGCGGTTTCTGGCATATGGGCATACCCCTGATAGAGTATCGGCCCACCATCAAACCTTTTCCTTTTGGATGAAATTTGAGTGTTGACTTTCAAAAAATGCGCACTCTGAAAAACTTTGTTTCTGAATGCGGGAAAAGGTAAAGGTTTCATAAAGCCTATATCTAAAGCTCCTAAAGGAGCAGATGGCTACCTTTGGGATATATGATATGAAACCACTCACCATCATACATATTTCATTTGGAAGCAGCTAGTGTATTCTCTCTTGAAGATATGCTCATATTCTACTCCTAAGAAACTTAGAGTTCCAAAGCTTGAAATCGTCATATATCTATTTCACAAGCTCTGAATGCGGTTTCTGGCATATGGGCATACCCCTTATAGAGTATCGGCCCACCATCAAACCTTTTCCTTTTGGATGAAATTTGAGTGTTGACTTTCAAGAAACGCACAGTTTGAAAAACTTTGTTTCTCAATGCGGGAAAAGTTAAAGTTTTTATAAGGCCAATATCTAAAGCTCCTAAAAGAGCACATGGCTACCTTTGGGATATATGATATGAAACCACTCACCATCATACATATTTCATTTGGAAGCAGCTAGTGTATTCTCTCTTGAAGATATGCTCATATTCAACTCCTAAGAAACTTAGAGTTCCAAAGCTTGAAATCGTCATATATCTATTTCACAAGCTCTGAATGCGGTTTCTGGCATATGGGCATACCCCTGATAGAGTATCGGCCCACCATGAAACCTTTTCCTTTTGGATGAAATTTGAGTGTTGACTTTCAAAAAATGCGCACTCTGAAAAACTTTGTTTCTGAATGCGGGAAAAGGTAAAGGTTTCATAAAGCCTATATCTAAAGCTCCTAAAGGAGCAGATGGCTACCTTTGGGATATATGAGATGGAACCACTCACCATCATACATATTTCATTTGGAAGCAGCTAGTCTATTCTCTCTTGAAGATATGCTCATATTCAACTCCTAAGAAACTTAGAGTTCCAAAGCGTGAAATCGTCATATATCTATTTCACAAGCTCTGAATGCGGTTTCTGGCATATGGGCATACACCTGATAGAGTATCGGCCCACCATCAAACCTTTTCCTTTTGGATGAAATTTGAGTGTTGACTTTCAAGAAACGCACAGTTTGAAAAACGTTGTTTCTGAATGCGGGAAAAGGTAAAGGTTTCATAAAGCCTATATCTAAAGCTCCTAAAGGAGCAGATGGCTACCTTTGGGATATATGATATGAAACCACTCACCATCATACATATTTCATTTTGGAGCAGCTAGTGTATTCTCTCTTGAAGATATGCTCATATTCAACTCCTAAGAAACTTAGAGTTCCAAAGCTTGAAATCGTCATATATCTATTTCACAAGCTCTGAATGCGGTTTCTGGCATATGGGCATACACCTGATGGAGTATCGGCCCACCATCAAACCTTTTCCTTTTGGTTGAAATTTGAGTGTTGACTTTCAAGAAACGCACAGTTTGAAAAACGTTGTTTCTGAATGCGGGAAAAGGTAAAGGTTTCATAAAGCCTATATCTAAAGCTCCTAAAGGAGCAGATGGCTACCTTTGGGATATATGATATGAAACCACTCACCATCATACATATTTCATTTGGAAGCAGCTAGTGTATTCTCTCTTGAAGATATGCTCATATTCAACTCCTAAGAAACTTAGAGTTCCAAAGCTTGAAATCGTCATATATCTATTTCACAAGCTCTGAATGCGGTTTCTGGCATATGGGCATACCCCTGATAGAGTATCGGCCCACCATGAAACCTTTTCCTTTTGGATGAAATTTGAGTGTTGACTTTCAAAAAATGCGCACTCTGAAAAACTTTGTTTCTGAACGCGGGAAAAGGTAAAGGTTTCATAAAGCCTATATCTAAAGCTCCTAAAGGAGCAGATGGCTACCTTTGGGATATATGATATGGAACCACTCACCATCATACATATTTCACTTTGGAGCAGCTAGTGTATTCTCTCTTGAAGATATGCTCATATTCAACTCCTAAGAAACTTAGAGTTCCAAAGCTTGAAATCGTCATATATCTATTTCACAAGCTCTGAATGCGGTTTCTGGCATATGGGCATACACCTGATAGAGTATCGGCCCACCACCAAACCTTTTCCTTCTGGATGAAATTTGAGTGTTGACTTTCAAGAAACGCACAGTTTGAAAAACGTTGTTTCTGAATGCGGGAAAAGGTAAAGGTTTCATAAAGCCTATATCTAAAGCTCCTAAAGGAGCAGATGGCTACCTTTGGGATATATGATATGAAACCACTCACCATCATACATATTTCATTAGGAAGCAGATATTGTATTCTCTCTTGAAGATATGCTCATATTCAACTCCTAAGAAACTTAGAGTTCCAAAGCTTGAAATCGTCATATATCTATTTCACAAGCTCTGAATGCGGTTTCTGGCATATGGGCATACACCTGATAGAGTATCGGCCCACCACCAAACCTTTTCCTTTTGGATGAAATATGAGTGTTGACTTTCAAAAAATGCGCACTCTGAAAAACTTTGTTTCTGAATGCGGGAAAAGTTAAAGTTTTTATAAGGCCTATATCTAAAGCTCCTAAAGGAGCACATGGCTACCTTTGGGATATATGATATGGAACCACTCACCATCATACATATTTCATTTTGGAGCAGCTAGTGTATTCTCTCTTGAAGATATGCTCATATTCAACTCCTAAGAAACTTAGAGTTCCAAAGCTTGAAATCGTCATATATCTATTTCACAAGCTCTGAATGCGGTTTCTGGCATATGGGCATACCCCTGATAGAGTATCGGCCCACCATCAAACCTTTTCCTTTTGGATGAAATTTGAGTGTTGACTTTCAAGAAACGCACAGTTTGAAAAACGTTGTTTCTAAATGCGGGAAAAGGTAAAGGTTTCATAAAGCCTATATCTAAAGCTCCTAAAGGAGCAGATGGCTACCTTTGGGATATATGATATGAAACCACTCACCATCATACATATTTCATTTGGAAGCAGCTAGTGTATTCTCTCTTGAAGATATGCTCATATTCAACTCCTAAGAAACTTAGAGTTCCAAAGCTTGAAATCGTCATATATCTATTTCACAAGCTCTGAATGCGGTTTCTGGCATATGGGCATACCCCTGATAGAGTATCGGCCCACCATCAAACCTTTTCCTTTTGGATGAAATTTGAGTGTTGACTTTCAAAAAATGCGCACTCTGAAAAACTTTGTTTCTGAATGCGGGAAAAGTTAAAGTTTTTATAAGGCCAATATCTAAAGCTCCTAAAGGAGCACATGGCTACCTTTGGGATATATGATATGGAACCACTCACCATCATACATATTTCATTTTGGAGCAGCTAGTGTATTCTCTCTTGAAGATATGCTCATATTCAACTCCTAAGAAACTTAGAGTTCCAAAGCTTGAAATCGTCATATATCTATTTCACAAGCTCTGAATGCGGTTTCTGGCATATGGGCATACACCTGATAGAGTATCGGCCCACCATCAAACCTTTTCCTTTTGGATGAAATTTGAGTGTTGACTTTCAAGAAACGCACAGTTTGAAAAACGTTGTTTCTGAATGCGGGAAAAGGTAAAGGTTTCATAAAGCCTATATCTAAAGCTCCTAAAGGAGCAGATGGCTACCTTTGGGATATATGATATGAAACCACTCACCATCCTACATATTTTATTTGGAAGCAGCTAGTGTATTCTCTCTTGAAGATATGCTCATATTCAACTCCTAAGAAACTTAGTGTTCCAAAGCTTGAAATCGTCATATATCTATTTCACAAGCTCTGAATGCGGTTTCTGGCATATGGGCATTCCCCTGATAGAGTATCGGCCCACCATGAAACCTTTTCCTTTTGGATGAAATTTGAGTGTTGACTTTCAAAAAATGCGCACTCTGAAAAACTTTGTTTCTGAATGCGGGAAAAGGTAAAGGTTTCATAAAGCCTATATCTAAAGCTCCTAAAAGAGCAGATGGCTACCTTTGGGATATATGATATGGAACCACTCACCATCATACATATTTCATTTTGGAGCAGCTAGTGTATTCTCTCTTGAAGATATGCTCATATTCAACTCCTAAGAAACTTAGAGTTCCAAAGCTTGAAATCGTCATATATCTATTTCACAAGCTCTGAATGCGGTTTCTGGAATATGGGCATACACCTGATAGAGTATCGGCCCACCACCAAACCTTTTCCTTTTGGATGAAATTTGAGTGTTGACTTTCAAGAAACGCACAGTTTGAAAAACGTTGTTTCTGAATGCGGGAAAAGGTAAAGGTTTCATAAAGCCTATATCTAAAGCTCCTAAAGGAGCAGATGGCTACCTTTGGGATATATGATATGAAACCACTCACCATCATACATATTTCATTTGGAAGCAGATATTGTATTCTCTCTTGAAGATATGCTCATATTCAACTCCTAAGAAACTTAGAGTTCCAAAGCTTGAAATCGTCATATATCTATTTCACAAGCTCTGAATGCGGTTTCTGGCATATGGGCATACACCTGATAGAGTATCGGCCCACCACCAAACCTTTTCCTTTTGGATGAAATATGAGTGTTGACTTTCAAAAAATGCACACTCTGAAAAACTTTGTTTCTGAATGCGGGAAAAGTGAAAGTTTTTATAAGGCCTATATCTAAAGCTCCTAAAGGAGCACATGGCTACCTTTGGGATATATGATATGGAACCACTCACCATCATACATATTTCATTTTGGAGCAGCTAGTGTATTCTCTCTTGAAGATATGCTCATATTCAACTCCTAAGAAACTTAGAGTTCCAAAGCTTGAAATCGTCATATATCTATTTCACAAGCTCTGAATGCGGTTTCTGGCATATGGGCATACACCTGATAGAGTATCGGCCCACCATCAAACCTTTTCCTTTTGGATGAAATTTGAGTGTTGACTTTCAAGAAACGCACAGTTTGAAAAACGTTGTTTCTAAATGCGGGAAAAGGTAAAGGTTTCATAAAGCCTATATCTAAAGCTCCTAAAGGAGCAGATGGCTACCTTTGGGATATATGATATGAAACCACTCACCATCATACATATTTCATTTGGAAGCAGCTAGTGTATTCTCTCTTGAAGATATGCTCATATTCAACTCCTAAGAAACTTAGAGTTCCAAAGCTTGAAATCGTCATATATCTATTTCACAAGCTCTGAATGCGGTTTCTGGCATATGGGCATACCCCTGATAGAGTATCGGCCCACCATGAAACCTTTTCCTTTTGGATGAAATTTGAGTGTTGACTTTCAAAAAATGCGCACTCTGAAAAACTTTGTTTCTGAATGCGGGAAAAGGTAAAGGTTTCATAAAGCCTATATCTAAAGCTCCTAAAAGAGCAGATGGCTACCTTTGGGATATGTGATATGGAATCACTCACCATCATACATATTTCATTTTGGAGAAGCTAGTGTATTCTCTCTTGAAGATATGCTCATATTCAACTCCTAAGAAACTTAGAGTTCCAAAGCTTGAAATCGTCATATATCTATTTCACAAGCTCTGAATGCGGTTTCTGGCATATGGGCATACCCCTGATAGAGTATCGGCCCACCATCAAACCTTTTCCTTTTGGATGAAATTTGAGTGTTGACTTTCAAGAAACGCACAGTTTGAAAAACTTTGTTTCTGAATGCGGGAAAAGTTAAAGTTTTTATAAGGCCAATATCTAAAGCTCCTAAAGGAGCAGATGGCTACCTTTTGAATATATGATATGGAACCACTCACCATCATACATATTTCATTTGGAAGCAGCTAGTGTATTCTCTCTTGAAGATATGCTCATATTCAACTCCTAAGAAACTTAGAGTTCCAAAGCTTGAAATCGTCATATATCTATTTCACAAGCTCTGAATGCGGTTTCTGGCATATGGGCATACACCTGATAGAGTATCGGCCCACCACCAAACCTTTTCCTTTTGGATGAAATTTGAGTGTTGACTTTCAAGAAACGCACAGTTTGAAAAACGTTGTTTCTGAATGCGGGAAAAGGTAAAGGTTTCATAAAGCCTATATCTAAAGCTCCTAAAGGAGCAGATGGCTACCTTTGGGATATATGATATGAAACCACTCACCATCATACATATTTCATTTGGAAGCAGATAGTGTATTCTCTCTTGAAGATATGTTCATATTCAACTCCTAAGAAACTTAGAGTTCCAAAGCTTGAAATCGTCATATATCTATTTCACAAGCTCTGAATGCGGTTTCTGGCATATGGGCATACGCCTGATAGAGTATCGGCCCACCATCAAACCTTTTCCTTTTGGATGAAATTTGAGTGTTGACTTTCAAAAAATGCGCACTCTGAAAAACTTTGTTTCTGAATGCGGGAAAAGGTAAAGGTTTCATAAAGCCTATATCTAAAGCTCCTAAAGGAGCAGATGGCTACCTTTGGGATATATGATATGGAACCACTCACCATCATACATATTTCATTTGGAAGCAGCTAGTGTATTCTCTCTTGAAGATATGCTCATATTCAACTCCTAAGAAACTTAGAGTTCCAAAGCGTGAAATCGTCATATATCTATTTCACAAGCTCTGAATGCGGTTTCTGGCATATGGGCATACACCTGATAGAGTATCGGCCCACCATCAAACCTTTTCCTTTTTGATGAAATTTGAGTGTTGACTTTCAAGAAACGCACAGTTTGAAAAACGTTGTTTCGGAATGCGGGAAAAGGTAAAGGTTTCATAAAGCCTATATCTAAAGCTCCTAAAGGAGCAGATGGCTACCTTTGGGATATATAATATGAAACCACTCACCATCATACATATTTCATTTGGAAGCAGATAGTGTATTCTCTCTTGAAGATATGCTCATATTCAACTCCTAAGAAACTTAGAGTTCCAAAGCTTGAAATCGTCATATATCTATTTCACAAGCTCTGAATGCGGTTTCTGGCATATGGGAATACCCCTGATAGAGTATCGGCCCACCATCAAACCTTTTCCTTTTGGATGAAATTTGAGTGTTGACTTTCAAAAAATGCGCACTCTGAAAAACTTTGTTTCTGAATGCGGGAAAAGTTAAAGTTTTTATAAGGCCAATATCTAAAGCTCCTAAAGGAGCACATGGCTACCTTTGGGATATATGATATGGAACCACTCACCATCATACATATTTCATTTTGGAGCAGCTAGTGTATTCTCTCTTGAAGATATGCTCATATTCAACTCCTAAGAAACTTAGAGTTCCAAAGCTTGAAATCGTCATATATCTATTTCACAAGCTCTGAATGCGGTTTCTGGCATATGGGCATACACCTGATAGAGTATCGGCCCACCATCAAACCTTTTCCTTTTGGATGAAATTTGAGTGTTGACTTTCAAGAAACGCACAGTTTGAAAAACGTTGTTTCTGAATGCGGGAAAAGGTAAAGGTTTCATAAAGCCTATATCTAAAGCTCCTAAAGGAGCAGATGGCTACCTTTGGGATATATGATATGAAACCACTCACCATCATACATATTTCATTTGGAAGCAGATAGTGTATTCTCTCTTGAAGATATGCTCATATTCAACTCCTAAGAAACTTAGAGTTCCAAAGCGTGAAATCGTCATATATCTATTTCACAAGCTCTGAATGCGGTTTCTGGCATATGGGCATACACCTGATAGAGAATCGGCCCACCATCAAACCTTTTCCTTTTGGATGAAATTTGAGTGTTGACTTTCAAAAAATGCGCACTCTGAAAAACTTTGTTTCTGAATGCGGGAAAAGTTAAAGTTTTTATAAGGCCTATATCTAAAGCTCCTAAAGGAGCACATGGCTACCTTTGGGATATATGATATGGAACCACTCACCATCATACATATTTCATTTTGGAGCAGCTAGTGTATTCTCTCTTGAAGATATGCTCATATTCAACTCCTAAGAAACTTAGAGTTCCAAAGCTTGAAATCGTCATATATCTATTTCACAAGCTCTGAATGCGGTTTCTGGCATATGGGCATACACCTGATAGAGTATCGGCCCACCATCAAACCTTTTCCTTTTGGATGAAATTTGAGTGTTGACTTTCAAGAAACGCACAGTTTGAAAAACGTTGTTTCTGAATGCGGGAAAAGGTAAAGGTTTCATAAAGCCTATATCTAAAGCTCCTAAAGGAGCAGATGGCTACCTTTGGGATATATGATATGAAACCACTCACCATCATACATATTTCATTTGGAAGCAGCTAGTGTATTCTCTCTTGAAGATATGCTCATATTCAACTCCTAAGAAACTTAGAGTTCCAAAGCTTGAAATCGTCATATATCTATTTCACAAGCTCTGAATGCGGTTTCTGGCATATGGGCATACACCTGATAGAGTATCGGCCCACCATGAAACCTTTTCCTTTTGGATGAAATTTGAGTGTTGACTTTCAAAAAATGCGCACTCTGAAAAACTTTGTTTCTGAATGCGGGAAAAGGTAAAGGTTTCATAAAGCCTATATCTAAAGTTCCTAAAGGAGCAGATGGCTACCTTTGGGATATATGATATGGAACCACTCACCATCATACATATTTCATTTGGAAGCAGCTAGTGTATTCTCTCTTGAAGATATGCTCATATTCAACTCCTAAGAAACTTAGAGTTCCAAAGCGTGAAATCGTCATATATCTATTTCACAAGCTCTGAATGCGGTTTCTGGCATATGGGCATACACCTGATAGAGTATCGGCCCACCATCAAACCTTTTCCTTTTGGATGAAATTTGAGTGTTGACTTTCAAGAAACGCACAGTTTGAAAAACGTTGTTTCAGAATGCGGGAAAAGGTAAAGGTTTCATAAAGCCTATATCTAAAGCTCCTAAAAGAGCAGATGGCTACCTTTGGGATATGTGATATGGAACCACTGACCATCATACATATTTCATTTTGGAGCAGCTAGTGTATTCTCACTTGAAGATATGCTCATATTCAACTCCTAAGAAACTTAGAGTTCCAAAGCTTGAAATCGTCATATATCTATTTCACAAGCTCTGAATGCGGTTTCTGGCATATGGGCATACCCCTGATAGAGTATCGGCCCACCATCAAACCTTTTCCTTTTGGATGAAATTTGAGTGTTGACTTTCAAAAAATGCGCACTCTGAAAAACTTTGTTTCTGAATGCGGGAAAAGGTAAAGGTTTCATAAAGCCTATATCTAAAGCTCCTAAAGGAGCAGATGGCTACCTTTGGGATATATGATATGAAACCACTCACCATCATACATATTTCATTTGGAAGCAGCTAGTGTATTCTCTCTTGAAGATATGCTCATATTCAACTCCTAAGAAACTTAGAGTTCCAAAGCTTGAAATCGTCATATATCTATTTCACAAGCTCTGAATGCGGTTTCTGGCATATGGGCATACCCCTGATAGAGTATCGGCCCACCATCAAACCTTTTCCTTTTGGATGAAATTTGAGTGTTGACTTTCAAGAAACGCACAGTTTGAAAAACTTTGTTTCTCAATGCGGGAAAAGTTAAAGTTTTTATAAGGCCAATATCTAAAGCTCCTAAAAGAGCACATGGCTACCTTTGGGATATATGATATGAAACCACTCACCATCATACATATTTCATTTGGAAGCAGCTAGTGTATTCTCTCTTGAAGATATGCTCATATTCAACTCCTAAGAAACTTAGAGTTCCAAAGCTTGAAATCGTCATATATCTATTTCACAAGCTCTGAATGCGGTTTCTGGCATATGGGCATACCCCTGATAGAGTATCGGCCCACCATGAAACCTTTTCCTTTTGGATGAAATTTGAGTGTTGACTTTCAAAAAATGCGCACTCTGAAAAACTTTGTTTCTGAATGCGGGAAAAGGTAAAGGTTTCATAAAGCCTATATCTAAAGCTCCTAAAGGAGCAGATGGCTACCTTTGGGATATATGAGATGGAACCACTCACCATCATACATATTTCATTTGGAAGCAGCTAGTCTATTCTCTCTTGAAGATATGCTCATATTCAACTCCTAAGAAACTTAGAGTTCCAAAGCGTGAAATCGTCATATATCTATTTCACAAGCTCTGAATGCGGTTTCTGGCATATGGGCATACACCTGATAGAGTATCGGCCCACCATCAAACCTTTTCCTTTTGGATGAAATTTGAGTGTTGACTTTCAAGAAACGCACAGTTTGAAAAACGTTGTTTCTGAATGCGGGAAAAGGTAAAGGTTTCATAAAGCCTATATCTAAAGCTCCTAAAGTAGCAGATGGCTACCTTTGGGATATATGATATGAAACCACTCACCATCATACATATTTCATTTGGAAGCAGCTAGTGTATTCTCTCTTGAAGATATGCTCATATTCAACTCCTAAGAAACTTAGAGTTCCAAAGCTTGAAATCGTCATATATCTATTTCACAAGCTCTGAATGCGGTTTCTGGCATATGGGCATACCCCTGATAGAGTATCGGCCCACCATGAAACCTTTTCCTTTGGGATGAAATTTGAGTGTTGACTTTCAAAAAATGCGCACTCTGAAAAACTTTGTTTCTGAATGCGGGAAAAGGTAAAGGTTTCATAAAGCCTATATCTAAAGCTCCTAAAAGAGCAGATGGCTACCTTTGGGATATGTGATATGGAACCACTCACCATCATACATATTTCATTTTGGAGCAGCTAGTGTATTCTCTCTTGAAGATATGCTCATATTCAACTCCTAAGAAACTTAGAGTTCCAAAGCTTGAAATCGTCATATATCTATTTCACAAGCTCTGAATGCGGTTTCTGGCATATGGGCATACACCTGATGGAGTATCGGCCCACCATCAAACCTTTTCCTTTTGGATGAAATTTGAGTGTTGACTTTCAAAAAATGCGCACTCTGAAAAACTTTGTTTCTGAATGCGGGAAAAGTTAAAGTTTTTATAAGGCCAATATCTAAAGCTCCTAAAGGAGCACATGGCTACCTTTGGGATATATGATATGGAACCACTCACCATCATACATATTTCATTTTGGAGCAGCTAGTGTATTCTCTCTTGAAGATATGCTCATATTCAACTCCTAAGAAACTTAGAGTTCCAAAGCTTGAAATCGTCATATATCTATTTCACAAGCTCTGAATGCGGTTTCTGGCATATGGGCATACACCTGATGGAGTATCGGCCCACCATCAAACCTTTTCCTTTTGGATGAAATTTGAGTGTTGACTTTCAAGAAACGCACAGTTTGAAAAACGTTGTTTCTGAATGCGGGAAAAGGTAAAGGTTTCATAAAGCCTATATCTAAAGCTCCTAAAGGAGCAGATGGCTACCTTTGGGATATATGATATGAAACCACTCACCATCATACATATTTCATTTGGAAGCAGCTAGTGTATTCTCTCTTGAAGATATGCTCATATTCAACTCCTAAGAAACTTAGAGTTCCAAAGCTTGAAATCGTCATATATCTATTTCACAAGCTCTGAATGCGGTTTCTGGCATATGGGCATACCCCTGATAGAGTATCGGCCCACCATGAAACCTTTTCCTTTTGGATGAAATTTGAGTGTTGACTTTCAAAAAATGCGCACTCTGAAAAACTTTGTTTCTGAATGCGGGAAAAGGTAAAGGTTTCATAAAGCCTATATCTAAAGCTCCTAAAGGAGCACATGGCTACCTTTGGGATATATGATATGGAACCACTCACCATCATACATATTTCATTTTGGAGCAGCTAGTGTATTCTCTCTTGAAGATATGCTCATATTCAACTCCTAAGAAACTTAGAGTTCCAAAGCTTGAAATCGTCATATATCTATTTCACAAGCTCTGAATGCAGTTTCTGGCATATGGGCATACACCTGATAGAGTATCGGCCCACCATCAAACCTTTTCCTTTTGGATGAAATTTGAGTGTTGACTTTCAAAAAATGCGCACTCTGAAAAACTTTGTTTCTGAATTCGGGAAAAGGTAAAGGTTTCATAAAGCCTATATCTAAAGCTCCTAAAGGAGCACATGGCTACCTTTGGGATATATGATATGGAACCACTCACCATCATACATATTTCATTTTGGAGCAGCTAGTGTATTCTCTCTTGAAGATATGCTCATATTCAACTCCTAAGAAACTTAGAGTTCCAAAGCTTGAAATCGTCATATATCTATTTCACAAGCTCTGAATGCGGTTTCTGGCATATGGGCATACCCCTGATAGAGTATCGGCCCACCATGAAACCTTTTCCTTTTGGATGAAATTTGAGTGTTGACTTTCAAAAAATGCGCACTCTGAAAAACTTTGTTTCTGAATGCGGGAAAAGGTAAAGGTTTCATAAAGCCTATATCTAAAGCTCCTAAAGGAGCACATGGCTACCTTTGGGATATATGATATGGAACCACTCACCATCATACATATTTCATTTTGGAGCAGCTAGTGTATTCTCTCTTGAAGATATGCTCATATTCAACTCCTAAGAAACTTAGAGTTCCAAAGCTTGAAATCGTCATATATCTATTTCACAAGCTCTGAATGCGGTTTCTGGCATATGGGCATACACCTGATAGAGTATCGGCCCACCATCAAACCTTTTCCTTTTGGATGAAATTTGAGTGTTGACTTTCAAGAAACGCACAGTTTGAAAAACGTTGTTTCTGAATGCGGGAAAAGGTAAAGGTTTCATAAAGCCTATATCTAAAGCTCCTAAAGGAGCAGATGGCTACCTTTGGGATATATGATATGAAACCACTCACCATCATACATATTTCATTTGGAAGCAGATAGTGTATTCTCTCTTGAAGATATGCTCATATTCAACTCCTAAGAAACTTAGAGTTCCAAAGCTTGAAATCGTCATATATCTATTTCACAAGCTCTGAATGCGGTTTCTGGCATATGGGCATACCCCTGATAGAGTATCGGCCCACCATCAAACCTTTTCCTTTTGGATGAAATTTGAGTGTTGACTTTCAAAAAATGCGCACTCTGAAAAACTTTGTTTCTGAATGCGGGAAAAGTTAAAGTTTTTATAAGGCCAATATCTAAAGCTCCTAAAGGAGCACATGGCTACCTTTGGGATATATGATATGGAACCACTCACCATCATACATATTTCATTTTGGAGCAGCTAGTGTATTCTCTCTTGAAGATATGCTCATATTCAACTCCTAAGAAACTTAGAGTTCCAAAGCTTGAAATCGTCATATATCTATTTCACAAGCTCTGAATGCGGTTTCTGGCATATGGGCATACACCTGATGGAGTATCGGCCCACCATCAAACCTTTTCCTTTTGGATGAAATTTGAGTGTTGACTTTCAAGAAACGCACAGTTTGAAAAACGTTGTTTCTGAATGCGGGAAAAGGTAAAGGTTTCATAAAGCCTATATCTAAAGCTCCTAAAGGAGCAGATGGCTACCTTTGGGATATATGATATGAAACCACTCACCATCATACATATTTCATTTGGAAGCAGCTAGTGTATTCTCTCTTGAAGATATGCTCATATTCAACTCCTAAGAAACTTAGAGTTCCAAAGCTTGAAATCGTCATATATCTATTTCACAAGCTCTGAATGCGGTTTCTGGCATATGGGCATACACCTGATAGAGTATCGGCCCACCACCAAACCTTTTCCTTTTGGATGAAATTTGAGTGTTGACTTTCAAGAAACGCACAGTTTGAAAAACGTTGTTTCTGAATGCGGGAAAAGGTAAAGGTTTCATAAAGCCTATATCTAAAGCTCCTAAAGGAGCAGATGGCTACCTTTGGGATATATGATATGAAACCACTCACCATCATACATATTTCATTTGGAAGCAGATATTGTATTCTCTCTTGAAGATATGCTCATATTCAACTCCTAAGAAACTTAGAGTTCCAAAGCTTGAAATCGTCATATATCTATTTCACAAGCTCTGAATGCGGTTTCTGGCATATGGGCATACACCTGATAGAGTATCGGCCCACCACCAAACCTTTTCCTTTTGGATGAAATATGAGTGTTGACTTTCAAAAAATGCGCACTCTGAAAAACTTTGTTTCTGAATGCGGGAAAAGTTAAAGTTTTTATAAGGCCTATATCTAAAGCTCCTAAAGGAGCACATGGCTACCTTTGGGATATATGATATGGAACCACTCACCAACATACATATTTCATTTTGGAGCAGCTAGTGTATTCTCTCTTGAAGATATGCTCATATTCAACTCCTAAGAAACTTAGAGTTCCAAAGCTTGAAATCGTCATATATCTATTTCACAAGCTCTGAATGCGGTTTCTGGCATATGGGCATACACCTGATAGAGTATCGGCCCACCATCAAACCTTTTCCTTTTGGATGAAATTTGAGTGTTGACTTTCAAGAAACGCACAGTTTGAAAAACGTTGTTTCTAAATGCGGGAAAAGGTAAAGGTTTCATAAAGCCTATATCTAAAGCTCCTAAAGGAGCAGATGGCTACCTTTGGGATATATGATATGAAACCACTCACCATCATACATATTTCATTTGGAAGCAGCTAGTGTATTGTCTCTTGAAGATATGCTCATATTCAACTCCTAAGAAACTTAGAGTTCCAAAGCTTGAAATCGTCATATATCTATTTCACAAGCTCTGAATGCGGTTTCTGGCATATGGGCATACCCCTGATAGAGTATCGGCCCACCATGAAACCTTTTCCTTTTGGATGAAATTTGAGTGTTGACTTTCAAAAAATGCGCACTCTGAAAAACTTTGTTTCTGAATGCGGGAAAAGGTAAAGGTTTCATAAAGCCTATATCTAAAGCTCCTAAAAGAGCAGATGGCTACCTTTTGGATATGTGATATGGAATCACTCACCATCATACATATTTCATTTTGGAGAAGCTAGTGTATTCTCTCTTGAAGATATGCTCATATTCAACTCCTAAGAAACTTAGAGTTCCAAAGCTTGAAATCGTCATATATCTATTTCACAAGCTCTGAATGCGGTTTCTGGCATATGGGCATACCCCTGATAGAGTATCGGCCCACCATCAAACCTTTTCCTTTTGGATGAAATTTGAGTGTTGACTTTCAAGAAACGCACAGTTTGAAAAACTTTGTTTCTGAATGCGGGAAAAGTTAAAGTTTTTATAAGGCCAATATCTAAAGCTCCTAAAGGAGCAGATGGCTACCTTTTGAATATATGATATGGAACCACTCACCATCATACATATTTCATTTGGAAGCAGCTAGTGTATTCTCTCTTGAAGATATGCTCATATTCAACTCCTAAGAAACTTAGAGTTCCAAAGCTTGAAATCGTCATATATCTATTTCACAAGCTCTGAATGCGGTTTCTGGCATATGGGCATACACCTGATAGAGTATCGGCCCACCACCAAACCTTTTCCTTTTGGATGAAATTTGAGTGTTGACTTTCAAGAAACGCACAGTTTGAAAAACGTTGTTTCTGAATGCGGGAAAAGGTAAAGGTTTCATAAAGCCTATATCTAAAGCTCCTAAAGGAGCAGATGGCTACCTTTGGGATATATGATATGAAACCACTCACCATCATACATATTTCATTTGGAAGCAGATAGTGTATTCTCTCTTGAAGATATGTTCATATTCAACTCCTAAGAAACTTAGAGTTCCAAAGCTTGAAATCGTCATATATCTATTTCACAAGCTCTGAATGCGGTTTCTGGCATATGGGCATACCCCTGATAGAGTATCGGCCCACCATCAAACCTTTTCCTTTTGGATGAAATTTGAGTGTTGACTTTCAAAAAATGCGCACTCTGAAAAACTTTGTTTCTGAATGCGGGAAAAGGTAAAGGTTTCATAAAGCCTATATCTAAAGCTCCTAAAGGAGCAGATGGCTACCTTTGGGATATATGATATGGAACCACTCACCATCATACATATTTCATTTGGAAGCAGCTAGTGTATTCTCTCTTGAAGATATGCTCATATTCAACTCCTAAGAAACTTAGAGTTCCAAAGCGTGAAATCGTCATATATCTATTTCACAAGCTCTGAATGCGGTTTCTGGCATATGGGCATACACCTGATAGAGTATCGGCCCACCATCAAACCTTTTCCTTTTGGATGAAATTTGAGTGTTGACTTTCAAAAAATGCGCACTCTGAAAAACTTTGTTTCTGAATGCGGGAAAAGGTAAAGGTTTCATAAAGCCTATATCTAAAGCTCCTAAAGGAGCACATGGCTACCTTTGGGATATATGATATGGAACCACTCACCATCATACATATTTCATTTTGGAGCAGCTAGTGTATTCTCTCTTGAAGATATGCTCATATTCAACTCCTAAGAAACTTAGAGTTCCAAAGCTTGAAATCGTCATATATCTATTTCACAAGCTCTGAATGCAGTTTCTGGCATATGGGCATACACCTGATAGAGTATCGGCCCACCATCAAACCTTTTCCTTTTGGATGAAATTTGAGTGTTGACTTTCAAAAAATGCGCACTCTGAAAAACTTTGTTTCTGAATTCGGGAAAAGGTAAAGGTTTCATAAAGCCTATATCTAAAGCTCCTAAAGGAGCACATGGCTACCTTTGGGATATATGATATGGAACCACTCACCATCATACATATTTCATTTTGGAGCAGCTAGTGTATTCTCTCTTGAAGATATGCTCATATTCAACTCCTAAGAAACTTAGAGTTCCAAAGCTTGAAATCGTCATATATCTATTTCACAAGCTCTGAATGCGGTTTCTGGCATATGGGCATACCCCTGATAGAGTATCGGCCCACCATGAAACCTTTTCCTTTTGGATGAAATTTGAGTGTTGACTTTCAAAAAATGCGCACTCTGAAAAACTTTGTTTCTGAATGCGGGAAAAGGTAAAGGTTTCATAAAGCCTATATCTAAAGCTCCTAAAGGAGCACATGGCTACCTTTGGGATATATGATATGGAACCACTCACCATCATACATATTTCATTTTGGAGCAGCTAGTGTATTCTCTCTTGAAGATATGCTCATATTCAACTCCTAAGAAACTTAGAGTTCCAAAGCTTGAAATCGTCATATATCTATTTCACAAGCTCTGAATGCGGTTTCTGGCATATGGGCATACACCTGATAGAGTATCGGCCCACCATCAAACCTTTTCCTTTTGGATGAAATTTGAGTGTTGACTTTCAAGAAACGCACAGTTTGAAAAACGTTGTATCTGAATGCGGGAAAAGGTAAAGGTTTCATAAAGCCTATATCTAAAGCTCCTAAAGGAGCAGATGGCTACCTTTGGGATATATGATATGAAACCACTCACCATCATACATATTTCATTTGGAAGCAGATAGTGTATTCTCTCTTGAAGATATGCTCATATTCAACTCCTAAGAAACTTAGAGTTCCAAAGCTTGAAATCGTCATATATCTATTTCACAAGCTCTGAATGCGGTTTCTGGCATATGGGCATACCCCTGATAGAGTATCGGCCCACCATCAAACCTTTTCCTTTTGGATGAAATTTGAGTGTTGACTTTCAAAAAATGCGCACTCTGAAAAACTTTGTTTCTGAATGCGGGAAAAGTTAAAGTTTTTATAAGGCCAATATCTAAAGCTCCTAAAGGAGCACATGGCTACCTTTGGGATATATGATATGGAACCACTCACCATCATACATATTTCATTTTGGAGCAGCTAGTGTATTCTCTCTTGAAGATATGCTCATATTCAACTCCTAAGAAACTTAGAGTTCCAAAGCTTGAAATCGTCATATATCTATTTCACAAGCTCTGAATGCGGTTTCTGGCATATGGGCATACACCTGATGGAGTATCGGCCCACCATCAAACCTTTTCCTTTTGGATGAAATTTGAGTGTTGACTTTCAAGAAACGCACAGTTTGAAAAACGTTGTTTCTGAATGCGGGAAAAGGTAAAGGTTTCATAAAGCCTATATCTAAAGCTCCTAAAGGAGCAGATGGCTACCTTTGGGATATATGATATGAAACCACTCACCATCATACATATTTCATTTGGAAGCAGCTAGTGTATTCTCTCTTGAAGATATGCTCATATTCAACTCCTAAGAAACTTAGAGTTCCAAAGCTTGAAATCGTCATATATCTATTTCACAAGCTCTGAATGCGGTTTCTGGCATATGGGCATACCCCTGATAGAGTATCGGCCCACCATGAAACCTTTTCCTTTTGGATGAAATTTGAGTGTTGACTTTCAAAAAATGCGCACTCTGAAAAACTTTGTTTCTGAATGCGGGAAAAGGTAAAGGTTTCATAAAGCCTATATCTAAAGCTCCTAAAAGAGCAGATGGCTACCTTTGGGATATATGATATGGAACCACTCACCATCATACATATTTCATTTTGGAGCAGCTAGTGTATTCTCTCTTGAAGATATGCTCATATTCAACTCCTAAGAAACTTAGAGTTCCAAAGCTTGAAATCGTCATATATCTATTTCACAAGCTCTGAATGCGGTTTCTGGCATATGGGCATACACCTGATAGAGTATCGGCCCACCACCAAACCTTTTCCTTTTGGATGAAATTTGAGTGTTGACTTTCAAGAAACGCACAGTTTGAAAAACGTTGTTTCTGAATGCGGGAAAAGGTAAAGGTTTCATAAAGCCTATATCTAAAGCTCCTAAAGGAGCAGATGGCTACCTTTGGGATATATGATATGAAACCACTCACCATCATACATATTTCATTTGGAAGCAGATATTGTATTCTCTCTTGAAGATATGCTCATATTCAACTCCTAAGAAACTTAGAGTTCCAAAGCTTGAAATCGTCATATATCTATTTCACAAGCTCTGAATGCGGTTTCTGGCATATGGGCATACACCTGATAGAGTATCGGCCCACCACCAAACCTTTTCCTTTTGGATGAAATATGAGTGTTGACTTTCAAAAAATGCGCACTCTGAAAAACTTTGTTTCTGAATGCGGGAAAAGTTAAAGTTTTTATAAGGCCTATATCTAAAGCTCCTAAAGGAGCACATGGCTACCTTTGGGATATATGATATGGAACCACTCACCAACATACATATTTCATTTTGGAGCAGCTAGTGTATTCTCTCTTGAAGATATGCTCATATTCAACTCCTAAGAAACTTAGAGTTCCAAAGCTTGAAATCGTCATATATCTATTTCACAAGCTCTGAATGCGGTTTCTGGCATATGGGCATACACCTGATAGAGTATCGGCCCACCATCAAACCTTTTCCTTTTGGATGAAATTTGAGTGTTGACTTTCAAGAAACGCACAGTTTGAAAAACGTTGTTTCTAAATGCGGGAAAAGGTAAAGGTTTCATAAAGCCTATATCTAAAGCTCCTAAAGGAGCAGATGGCTACCTTTGGGATATATGATATGAAACCACTCACCATCATACATATTTCATTTGGAAGCAGCTAGTGTATTGTCTCTTGAAGATATGCTCATATTCAACTCCTAAGAAACTTAGAGTTCCAAAGCTTGAAATCGTCATATATCTATTTCACAAGCTCTGAATGCGGTTTCTGGCATATGGGCATACCCCTGATAGAGTATCGGCCCACCATGAAACCTTTTCCTTTTGGATGAAATTTGAGTGTTGACTTTCAAAAAATGCGCACTCTGAAAAACTTTGTTTCTGAATGCGGGAAAAGGTAAAGGTTTCATAAAGCCTATATCTAAAGCTCCTAAAAGAGCAGATGGCTACCTTTTGGATATGTGATATGGAATCACTCACCATCATACATATTTCATTTTGGAGAAGCTAGTGTATTCTCTCTTGAAGATATGCTCATATTCAACTCCTAAGAAACTTAGAGTTCCAAAGCTTGAAATCGTCATATATCTATTTCACAAGCTCTGAATGCGGTTTCTGGCATATGGGCATACCCCTGATAGAGTATCGGCCCACCATCAAACCTTTTCCTTTTGGATGAAATTTGAGTGTTGACTTTCAAGAAACGCACAGTTTGAAAAACTTTGTTTCTGAATGCGGGAAAAGTTAAAGTTTTTATAAGGCCAATATCTAAAGCTCCTAAAGGAGCAGATGGCTACCTTTTGAATATATGATATGGAACCACTCACCATCATACATATTTCATTTGGAAGCAGCTAGTGTATTCTCTCTTGAAGATATGCTCATATTCAACTCCTAAGAAACTTAGAGTTCCAAAGCTTGAAATCGTCATATATCTATTTCACAAGCTCTGAATGCGGTTTCTGGCATATGGGCATACACCTGATAGAGTATCGGCCCACCACCAAACCTTTTCCTTTTGGATGAAATTTGAGTGTTGACTTTCAAGAAACGCACAGTTTGAAAAACGTTGTTTCTGAATGCGGGAAAAGGTAAAGGTTTCATAAAGCCTATATCTAAAGCTCCTAAAGGAGCAGATGGCTACCTTTGGGATATATGATATGAAACCACTCACCATCATACATATTTCATTTGGAAGCAGATAGTGTATTCTCTCTTGAAGATATGTTCATATTCAACTCCTAAGAAACTTAGAGTTCCAAAGCTTGAAATCGTCATATATCTATTTCACAAGCTCTGAATGCGGTTTCTGGCATATGGGCATACCCCTGATAGAGTATCGGCCCACCATCAAACCTTTTCCTTTTGGATGAAATTTGAGTGTTGACTTTCAAAAAATGCGCACTCTGAAAAACTTTGTTTCTGAATGCGGGAAAAGGTAAAGGTTTCATAAAGCCTATATCTAAAGCTCCTAAAGGAGCAGATGGCTACCTTTGGGATATATGATATGGAACCACTCACCATCATACATATTTCATTTGGAAGCAGCTAGTGTATTCTCTCTTGAAGATATGCTCATATTCAACTCCTAAGAAACTTAGAGTTCCAAAGCGTGAAATCGTCATATATCTATTTCACAAGCTCTGAATGCGGTTTCTGGCATATGGGCATACACCTGATAGAGTATCGGCCCACCATCAAACCTTTTCCTTTTTGATGAAATTTGAGTGTTGACTTTCAAGAAACGCACAGTTTGAAAAACGTTGTTTCTGAATGCGGGAAAAGGTAAAGGTTTCATAAAGCCTATATCTAAAGCTCCTAAAGGAGCAGATGGCTACCTTTGGGATATATGATATGAAACCACTCACCATCATACATATTTCATTTGGAAGCAGATAGTGTATTCTCTCTTGAAGATATGTTCATATTCAACTCCTAAGAAACTTAGAGTTCCAAAGCTTGAAATCGTCATATATCTATTTCACAAGCTCTGAATGCGGTTTCTGGCATATGGGCATACCCCTGATAGAGTATCGGCCCACCATCAAACCTTTTCCTTTTGGATGAAATTTGAGTGTTGACTTTCAAGAAACGCACAGTTTGAAAAACTTTGTTTCTGAATGCGGGAAAAGTTAAAGTTTTTATAAGGCCAATATCTAAAGCTCCTAAAGGAGCAGATGGCTACCTTTTGAATATATGATATGGAACCACTCACCATCATACATATTTCATTTGGAAGCAGCTAGTGTATTCTCTCTTGAAGATATGCTCATATTCAACTCCTAAGAAACTTAGAGTTCCAAAGCTTGAAATCGTCATATATCTATTTCACAAGCTCTGAATGCGGTTTCTGGCATATGGGCATACACCTGATAGAGTATCAGCCCACCACCAAACCTTTTCCTTTTGGATGAAATTTGAGTGTTGACTTTCAAGAAACGCACAGTTTGAAAAACGTTGTTTCGGAATGCGGGAAAAGGTAAAGGTTTCATAAAGCCTATATCTAAAGCTCCTAAAGGAGCAGATGGCTACCTTTGGGATATATGATATGAAACCACTCACCATCATACATATTTCATTTGGAAGCAGATAGTGTATTCTCTCTTGAAGATATGTTCATATTCAACTCCTAAGAAACTTAGAGTTCCAAAGCTTGAAATCGTCATATATCTATTTCACAAGCTCTGAATGCGGTTTCTGGCATATGGGCATACCCCTGATAGAGTATCGGCCCACCATCAAACCTTTTCCTTTTGGATGAAATTTGAGTGTTGACTTTCAAAAAATGCGCACTCTGAAAAACTTTGTTTCTGAATGCGGGAAAAGGTAAAGGTTTCATAAAGCCTATATCTAAAGCTCCTAAAGGAGCAGATGGCTACCTTTGGGATATATGATATGGAACCACTCACCATCATACATATTTCATTTGGAAGCAGCTAGTGTATTCTCTCTTGAAGATATGCTCATATTCAACTCCTAAGAAACTTAGAGTTCCAAAGCGTGAAATCGTCATATATCTATTTCACAAGCTCTGAATGCGGTTTCTGGCATATGGGCATACACCTGATAGAGTATCGGCCCACCATCAAACCTTTTCCTTTTTGATGAAATTTGAGTGTTGACTTTCAAGAAACGCACAGTTTGAAAAACGTTGTTTCTGAATGCGGGAAAAGGAAATGGTTTCATAAAGCCTATATCTAAAGCTCCTAAAGGAGCAGATGGCTACCTTTGGGATATATGATATGAAACCACTCACCATCATACATATTTCATTTGGAAGCAGATAGTGTATTCTCTCTTGAAGATATGCTCATATTCAACTCCTAAGAAACTTAGAGTTCCAAAGCTTGAAATCGTCATATATCTATTTCACAAGCTCTGAATGCGGTTTCTGGCATATGGGAATACCCCTGATAGAGTATCGGCCCACCATCAAACCTTTTCCTTTTGGATGAAATTTGAGTGTTGACTTTCAAGAAACGCACAGTTTGAAAAACGTTGTTTCTGAATGCGGGAAAAGGTAAAGGTTTCATAAAGCCTATATCTAAAGCTCCTAAAGGAGCAGATGGCTACCTTTGGGATATATGATATGAAACCACTCACCATCATACATATTTCATTTGGAAGCAGCTAGTGTATTCTCTCTTGAAGATATGCTCATATTCAACTCCTAAGAAACTTAGAGTTCCAAAGCGTGAAATCGTCATATATCTATTTCACAAGCTCTGAATGCGGTTTCTGGCATATGGGCATACACCTGATAGAGAATCGGCCCACCATCAAACCTTTTCCTTTTGGATGAAATTTGAGTGTTGACTTTCAAAAAATGCGCACTCTGAAAAACTTTGTTTCTGAATGCGGGAAAAGTTAAAGTTCTTATAAGGCCTATATCTAAAACTCCTAAAGGAGCACATGGCTACCTTTGGGATATATGATATGGAACCACTCACCATCATACATATTTCATTTTGGAGCAGCTAGTGTATTCTCTCTTGAAGATATGCTCATATTCAACTCCTAAGAAACTTAGAGTTCCAAAGCTTGAAATCGTCATATATCTATTTCACAAGCTCTGAATGCGGTTTCTGGCATATGGGCATACACCTGATAGAGTATCGGCCCACCATCAAACCTTTTCCTTTTGGATGAAATTTGAGTGTTGACTTTCAAGAAACGCACAGTTTGAAAAACGTTGTTTCTGAATGCGGGAAAAGGTAAAGGTTTCATAAAGCCTATATCTAAAGCTCCTAAAGGAGCAGATGGCTACCTTTGGGATATATGATATGAAACCACTCACCATCATACATATTTCATTTGGAAGCAGCTAGTGTATTCTCTCTTGAAGATATGCTCATATTCAACTCCTAAGAAACTTAGAGTTCCAAAGCTTGAAATCGTCATATATCTATTTCACAAGCTCTGAATGCGGTTTCTGGCATATGGGCATACCCCTGATAGAGTATCGGCCCACCATGAAACCTTTTCCTTTTGGATGAAATTTGAGTGTTGACTTTCAAAAAAAGCGCACTCTGAAAAACTTTGTTTCTGAATGCGGGAAAAGATAAGGTTTCATAAAGCCTATATCTAAAGCTCCTAAAGGAGCAGATGGCTACCTTTGGGATATATGCAATGGAACCACTCACCATCATACATATTTCTTTTGGAAGCAGCTAGTGTATTCTCTCTTGAAGATATGCTCATATTCAACTCCTAAGAAACTTAGAGTTCCAAAGCGTGAAATCGTCATATATCTATTTCACAAGCTCTGAATGCGGTTTCTGGCATATGGGCATACACCTGATAGAGTTTCGGCCCACCATCAAACCTTTTCCTTTTGGATGAAATTTGAGTGTTGACTTTCAAGAAACGCACAGTTTGAAAAACGTTGTTTCTGAATGCGGGAAAAGGTAAAGGTTTCATAAAGCCTATATCTAAAGCTCCTAAAGGAGCAGATGGCTACCTTTGGGATATATGATATGAAACCACTCACCATCATACATATTTCATTTGGAAGCAGCTAGTGTATTCTCTCTTGAAGATATGCTCATATTCAACTCCTAAGAAACTTAGAGTTCCAAAGCTTGAAATCGTCATATATCTATTTCACAAGCTCTGAATGCGGTTTCTGGCATATGGGCATACCCCTGATAGAGTATCGGCCCACCATGAAACCTTTTCCTTTTGGATGAAATTTGAGTGTTGACTTTCAAAAAATGCGCACTCTGAAAAACTTTGTTTCTGAATGCGGGAAAAGGTAAAGGTTTCATAAAGCCTATATCTAAAGCTCCTAAAGGAGCAGATGGCTACCTTTGGGATATATGATATGGAACCACTCACCATCATACATATTTCATTTGGAAGCAGCTAGTGTATTCTCTCTTGAAGATATGCTCATATTCAACTCCTAAGAAACTTAGAGTTCCAAAGCGTGAAATCGTCATATATCTATTTCACAAGCTCTGAATGCGGTTTCTGGCATATGGGCATACACCTGATAGAGTATCGGCCCACCATCAAACCTTTTCCTTTTGGATGAAATTTGAGTGTTGACTTTCAAGAAACGCACAGTTTGAAAAACGTTGTTTCTGAATGCGGGAAAAGGTAAAGGTTTCATAAAGCCTATATCTAAAGCTCCTAAAGGAGCAGATGGCTACCTTTGGGATATATGATATGAAACCACTCACCATCATACATATTTCATTTGGAAGCAGATAGTGTATTCTCTCTTGAAGATATGCTCATATTCAACTCCTAAGAAACTTAGAGTTCCAAAGCTTGAAATCGTCATATATCTATTTCACAAGCTCTGAATGCGGTTTCTGGCATATGGGCATACCCCTGATAGAGTATCGGCCCACCATCAAACCTTTTCCTTTTGGATGAAATTTGAGTGTTGACTTTCAAAAAATGCGCACTCTGAAAAACTTTGTTTCTGAATGCGGGAAAAGTTAAAGTTTTTATAAGGCCAATATCTAAAGCTCCTAAAGGAGCACATGGCTACCTTTGGGATATATGATATGAAACCACTCACCATCATACATATTTCATTTTGGAGCAGCTAGTGTATTCTCTCTTGAAGATATGCTCATATTCAACTCCTAAGAAACTTAGAGTTCCAAAGCTTGAAATCGTCATATATCTATTTCACAAGCTCTGAATGCGGTTTCTGGCATATGGGCATACCCCTGATAGAGTATCAGCCCACCATGAAACCTTTTCCTTTTGGATGAAATTTGAGTGTTGACTTTCAAAAAATGCGCACTCTGAAAAACGTTGTTTCTGAATGCGGGAAAAGGTAAAGGTTTCATAAAGCCTATATCTAAAGCTCCTAAAAGAGCAGATGGCTACCTTTGGGATATGTGATATGGAACCACTGACCATCATACATATTTCATTTTGGAGCAGCTAGTGTATTCTCACTTGAAGATATGCTCATATTCAACTCCTAAGAAACTTAGAGTTCCAAAGCTTGAAATCGTCATATATCTATTTCACAAGCTCTGAATGCGGTTTCTGGCATATGGGCATACCCCTGATAGAGTATCGGCCCACCATCAAACCTTTTCCTTTTGGATGAAATTTGAGTGTTGACTTTCAAAAAATGCGCACTCTGAAAAACTTTGTTTCTGAATGCGGGAAAAGGTAAAGGTTTCATAAAGCCTATATCTAAAGCTCCTAAAGGAGCAGATGGCTACCTTTGGGATATATGAGATGGAACCACTCACCATCATACATATTTCATTTGGAAGCAGCTAGTCTATTCTCTCTTGAAGATATGCTCATATTCAACTCCTAAGAAACTTAGAGTTCCAAAGCTTGAAATCGTCATATATCTATTTCACAAGCTCTGAATGCGGTTTCTGGCATATGGGCATACCCCTGATAGAGTATCGGCCCACCATCAAACCTTTTCCTTTTGGATGAAATTTGAGTGTTGACTTTCAAGAAACGCACAGTTTGAAAAACTTTGTTTCTGAATGCGGGAAAAGTTAAAGTTTTTATAAGGCCAATATCTAAAGCTCCTAAAGGAGCAGATGGCTACCTTTTGAATATATGATATGGAACCACTCACCATCATACATATTTCATTTGGAAGCAGCTAGTGTATTCTCTCTTGAAGATATGCTCATATTCAACTCCTAAGAAACTTAGAGTTCCAAAGCTTGAAATCGTCATATATCTATTTCACAAGCTCTGAATGCGGTTTCTGGCATATGGGCATACACCTGATAGAGTATCGGCCCACCACCAAACCTTTTCCTTTTGGATGAAATTTGAGTGTTGACTTTCAAGAAACGCACAGTTTGAAAAACGTTGTTTCTGAATGCGGGAAAAGGTAAAGGTTTCATAAAGCCTATATCTAAAGCTCCTAAAGGAGCAGATGGCTACCTTTGGGATATATGATATGAAACCACTCACCATCATACATATTTCATTTGGAAGCAGATAGTGTATTCTCTCTTGAAGATATGTTCATATTCAACTCCTAAGAAACTTAGAGTTCCAAAGCTTGAAATCGTCATATATCTATTTCACAAGCTCTGAATGCGGTTTCTGGCATATGGGCATACCCCTGATAGAGTATCGGCCCACCATCAAACCTTTTCCTTTTGGATGAAATTTGAGTGTTGACTTTCAAAAAATGCGCACTCTGAAAAACTTTGTTTCTGAATGCGGGAAAAGTTAAAGTTTTTATAAGGCCTATATCTAAAGCTCCTAAAGGAGCACATGGCTACCTTTGGGATATATGATATGGAACCACTCACCATCATACATATTTCATTTTGGAGCAGCTAGTGTATTCTCTCTTGAAGATATGCTCATATTCAACTCCTAAGAAACTTAGAGTTCCAAAGCTTGAAATCGTCATATATCTATTTCACAAGCTCTGAATGCGGTTTCTGGCATATGGGCATACCCCTGATAGAGTATCGGCCCATCATGAAACCTTTTCCTTTTGGATGAAATTTGAGTGTTGACTTTCAAAAAAAGCGCACTCTGAAAAACTTTGTTTCTGAATGCGGGAAAAGATAAGGTTTCATAAAGCCTATATCTAAAGCTCCTAAAGGAGCAGATGGCTACCTTTGGGATATATGCAATGGAACCACTCACCATCATACATATTTCTTTTGGAAGCAGCTAGTGTATTCTCTCTTGAAGATATGCTCATATTCAACTCCTAAGAAACTTAGAGTTCCAAAGCGTGAAATCGTCATATATCTATTTCACAAGCTCTGAATGCGGTTTCTGGCATATGGGCATACACCTGATAGAGTTTCGGCCCACCATCAAACCTTTTCCTTTTGGATGAAATTTGAGTGTTGACTTTCAAGAAACGCACAGTTTGAAAAACGTTGTTTCTGAATGCGGGAAAAGGTAAAGGTTTCATAAAGCCTATATCTAAAGCTCCTAAAGGAGCAGATAGCTACCTTTGGGATATATGATATGAAACCACTCACCATCATACATATTTCATTTGGAAGCAGCTAGTGTATTCTCTCTTGAAGATATGCTCATATTCAACTCCTAAGAAACTTAGAGTTCCAAAGCTTGAAATCGTCATATATCTATTTCACAAGCTCTGATTGCGGTTTCTGGCATATGGGCATACCCCTGATAGAGTATCGGCCCACCATGAAACCTTTTCCTTTTGGATGAAATTTGAGTGTTGACTTTCAAAAAATGCGCACTCTGAAAAACTTTGTTTCTGAATGCGGGAAAAGGTAAAGGTTTCATAAAGCCTATATCTAAAGCTCCTAAAGGAGCAGATGGCTACCTTTGGGATATATGAGATGGAACCACTCACCATCATACATATTTCATTTGGAAGCAGCTAGTCTATTCTCTCTTGAAGATATGCTCATATTCAACTCCTAAGAAACTTAGAGTTCCAAAGCTTGAAATCGTCATATATCTATTTCACAAGCTCTGAATGCGGTTTCTGGCATATGGGCATACCCCTGATAGAGTATCGGCCCACCATCAAACCTTTTCCTTTTGGATGAAATTTGAGTGTTGACTTTCAAGAAACGCACAGTTTGAAAAACTTTGTTTCTGAATGCGGGAAAAGTTAAAGTTTTTATAAGGCCAATATCTAAAGCTCCTAAAGGAGCAGATGGCTACCTTTTGAATATATGATATGGAACCACTCACCATCATACATATTTCATTTGGAAGCAGCTAGTGTATTCTCTCTTGAAGATATGCTCATATTCAACTCCTAAGAAACTTAGAGTTCCAAAGCTTGAAATCGTCATATATCTATTTCACAAGCTCTGAATGCGGTTTCTGGCATATGGGCATACACCTGATAGAGTATCGGCCCACCACCAAACCTTTTCCTTTTGGATGAAATTTGAGTGTTGACTTTCAAGAAACGCACAGTTTGAAAAACGTTGTTTCTGAATGCGGGAAAAGGTAAAGGTTTCATAAAGCCTATATCTAAAGCTCCTAAAGGAGCAGATGGCTACCTTTGGGATATATGATATGAAACCACTCACCATCATACATATTTCATTTGGAAGCAGATAGTGTATTCTCTCTTGAAGATATGTTCATATTCAACTCCTAAGAAACTTAGAGTTCCAAAGCTTGAAATCGTCATATATCTATTTCACAAGCTCTGAATGCGGTTTCTGGCATATGGGCATACCCCTGATAGAGTATCGGCCCACCATCAAACCTTTTCCTTTTGGATGAAATTTGAGTGTTGACTTTCAAAAAATGCGCACTCTGAAAAACTTTGTTTCTGAATGCGGGAAAAGTTAAAGTTTTTATAAGGCCTATATCTAAAGCTCCTAAAGGAGCACATGGCTACCTTTGGGATATATGATATGGAACCACTCACCATCATACATATTTCATTTTGGAGCAGCTAGTGTATTCTCTCTTGAAGATATGCTCATATTCAACTCCTAAGAAACTTAGAGTTCCAAAGCTTGAAATCGTCATATATCTATTTCACAAGCTCTGAATGCGGTTTCTGGCATATGGGCATACACCTGATAGAGTATCGGCCCACCATCAAACCTTTTCCTTTTGGATGAAATTTGAGTGTTGACTTTCAAGAAACGCACAGTTTGAAAAACGTTGTTTCTGAATGCGGGAAAAGGTAAAGGTTTCATAAAGCCTATATCTAAAGCTCCTAAAGGAGCAGATGGCTACCTTTGGGATATATGATATGAAACCACTCACCATCATACATATTTCATTTGGAAGCAGCTAGTGTATTCTCTCTTGAAGATATGCTCATATTCAACTCCTAAGAAACTTAGAGTTCCAAAGCTTGAAATCGTCATATATCTATTTCACAAGCTCTGAATGCGGTTTCTGGCATATGGGCATACCCCTGATAGAGTATCGGCCCATCATGAAACCTTTTCCTTTTGGATGAAATTTGAGTGTTGACTTTCAAAAAAAGCGCACTCTGAAAAACTTTGTTTCTGAATGCGGGAAAAGATAAGGTTTCATAAAGCCTATATCTAAAGCTCCTAAAGGAGCAGATGGCTACCTTTGGGATATATGCAATGGAACCACTCACCATCATACATATTTCTTTTGGAAGCAGCTAGTGTATTCTCTCTTGAAGATATGCTCATATTCAACTCCTAAGAAACTTAGAGTTCCAAAGCGTGAAATCGTCATATATCTATTTCACAAGCTCTGAATGCGGTTTCTGGCATATGGGCATACACCTGATAGAGTTTCGGCCCACCATCAAACCTTTTCCTTTTGGATGAAATTTGAGTGTTGACTTTCAAGAAACGCACAGTTTGAAAAACGTTGTTTCTGAATGCGGGAAAAGGTAAAGGTTTCATAAAGCCTATATCTAAAGCTCCTAAAGGAGCAGATAGCTACCTTTGGGATATATGATATGAAACCACTCACCATCATACATATTTCATTTGGAAGCAGCTAGTGTATTCTCTCTTGAAGATATGCTCATATTCAACTCCTAAGAAACTTAGAGTTCCAAAGCTTGAAATCGTCATATATCTATTTCACAAGCTCTGATTGCGGTTTCTGGCATATGGGCATACCCCTGATAGAGTATCGGCCCACCATGAAACCTTTTCCTTTTGGATGAAATTTGAGTGTTGACTTTCAAAAAATGCGCACTCTGAAAAACTTTGTTTCTGAATGCGGGAAAAGGTAAAGGTTTCATAAAGCCTATATCTAAAGCTCCTAAAGGAGCAGATGGCTACCTTTGGGATATATGATATGGAACCACTCACCATCATACATATTTCATTTGGAAGCAGCTAGTGTATTCTCTCTTGAAGATATGCTCATATTCAACTCCTAAGAAACTTAGAGTTCCAAAGCGTGAAATCGTCATATATCTATTTCACAAGCTCTGAATGCGGTTTCTGGCATATGGGCATACACCTGATAGAGTATCGGCCCACCATCAAACCTTTTCCTTTTGGATGAAATTTGAGTGTTGACTTTCAAGAAACGCACAGTTTGAAAAACGTTGTTTCTGAATGCGGGAAAAGGTAAAGGTTTCATAAAGCCTATATCTAAAGCTCCTAAAGGAGCAGATGGCTACCTTTGGGATATATGATATGAAACCACTCACCATCATACATATTTCATTTGGAAGCAGATAGTGTATTCTCTCTTGAAGATATGCTCATATTCAACTCCTAAGAAACTTAGAGTTCCAAAGCTTGAAATCGTCATATATCTATTTCACAAGCTCTGAATGCGGTTTCTGGCATATGGGCATACCCCTGATAGAGTATCGGCCCACCATCAAACCTTTTCCTTTTGGATGAAATTTGAGTGTTGACTTTCAAAAAATGCGCACTCTGAAAAACTTTGTTTCTGAATGCGGGAAAAGTTAAAGTTTTTATAAGGCCAATATCTAAAGCTCCTAAAGGAGCACATGGCTACCTTTGGGATATATGATATGAAACCACTCACCATCATACATATTTCATTTTGGAGCAGCTAGTGTATTCTCTCTTGAAGATATGCTCATATTCAACTCCTAAGAAACTTAGAGTTCCAAAGCTTGAAATCGTCATATATCTATTTCACAAGCTCTGAATGCGGTTTCTGGCATATGGGCATACCCCTGATAGAGTATCAGCCCACCATGAAACCTTTTCCTTTTGGATGAAATTTGAGTGTTGACTTTCAAAAAATGCGCACTCTGAAAAACGTTGTTTCTGAATGCGGGAAAAGGTAAAGGTTTCATAAAGCCTATATCTAAAGCTCCTAAAAGAGCAGATGGCTACCTTTGGGATATGTGATATGGAACCACTGACCATCATACATATTTCATTTTGGAGCAGCTAGTGTATTCTCACTTGAAGATATGCTCATATTCAACTCCTAAGAAACTTAGAGTTCCAAAGCTTGAAATCGTCATATATCTATTTCACAAGCTCTGAATGCGGTTTCTGGCATATGGGCATACCCCTGATAGAGTATCGGCCCACCATCAAACCTTTTCCTTTTGGATGAAATTTGAGTGTTGACTTTCAAAAAATGCGCACTCTGAAAAACTTTGTTTCTGAATGCGGGAAAAGGTAAAGGTTTCATAAAGCCTATATCTAAAGCTCCTAAAGGAGCAGATGGCTACCTTTGGGATATATGATATGAAACCACTCACCATCATACATATTTCATTTGGAAGCAGCTAGTGTATTCTCTCTTGAAGATATGCTCATATTCAACTCCTAAGAAACTTAGAGTTCCAAAGCTTGAAATCGTCATATATCTATTTCACAAGCTCTGAATGCGGTTTCTGGCATATGGGCATACCCCTGATAGAGTATCGGCCCACCATCAAACCTTTTCCTTTTGGATGAAATTTGAGTGTTGACTTTCAAGAAACGCACAGTTTGAAAAACTTTGTTTCTCAATGCGGGAAAAGTTAAAGTTTTTATAAGGCCAATATCTAAAGCTCCTAAAAGAGCACATGGCTACCTTTGGGATATATGATATGAAACCACTCACCATCATACATATTTCATTTGGAAGCAGCTAGTGTATTCTCTCTTGAAGATATGCTCATATTCAACTCCTAAGAAACTTAGAGTTCCAAAGCTTGAAATCGTCATATATCTATTTCACAAGCTCTGAATGCGGTTTCTGGCATATGGGCATACCCCTGATAGAGTATCGGCCCACCATGAAACCTTTTCCTTTTGGATGAAATTTGAGTGTTGACTTTCAAAAAATGCGCACTCTGAAAAACTTTGTTTCTGAATGCGGGAAAAGGTAAAGGTTTCATAAAGCCTATATCTAAAGCTCCTAAAGGAGCAGATGGCTACCTTTGGGATATATGAGATGGAACCACTCACCATCATACATATTTCATTTGGAAGCAGCTAGTCTATTCTCTCTTGAAGATATGCTCATATTCAACTCCTAAGAAACTTAGAGTTCCAAAGCGTGAAATCGTCATATATCTATTTCACAAGCTCTGAATGCGGTTTCTGGCATATGGGCATACACCTGATAGAGTATCGGCCCACCATCAAACCTTTTCCTTTTGGATGAAATTTGAGTGTTGACTTTCAAGAAACGCACAGTTTGAAAAACGTTGTTTCTGAATGCGGGAAAAGGTAAAGGTTTCATAAAGCCTATATCTAAAGCTCCTAAAGGAGCAGATGGCTACCTTTGGGATATATGATATGAAACCACTCACCATCATACATATTTCATTTGGAAGCAGATAGTGTATTCTCTCTTGAAGATATGCTCATATTCAACTCCTAAGAAACTTAGAGTTCCAAAGCGTGAAATCGTCATATATCTATTTCACAAGCTCTGAATGCGGTTTCTGGCATATGGGCATACACCTGATAGAGTATCGGCCCACCATCAAACCTTTTCCTTTTGGATGAAATTTGAGTGTTGACTTTCAAGAAACGCACAGTTTGAAAAACGTTGTTTCTGAATGCGGGAAAAGGTAAAGGTTTCATAAAGCCTATATCTAAAGCTCCTAAAAGAGCACATGGCTACCTTTGGGATATGTGATATGGAACCACTCACCATCATACATATTTCATTTTGGAGCAGCTAGTGTATTCTCTCTTGAAGATATGCTCATATTCAACTCCTAAGAAACTTAGAGTTCCAAAGCTTGAAATCGTCATATATCTATTTCACAAGCTCTGAATGCGGTTTCTGGCATATGGGCATACACCTGATAGAGTATCGGCCCACCATCAAACCTTTTCCTTTTGGATGAAATTTGAGTGTTGACTTTCAAGAAACGCACAGTTTGAAAAACGTTGTTTCTGAATGCGGGAAAAGGTAAAGGTTTCATAAAGCCTATATCTAAAGCTCCTAAAGGAGCAGATGGCTACCTTTGGGATATATGATATGAAACCACTCACCATCATACATATTTCATTTGGAAGCAGCTAGTGTATTCTCTCTTGAAGATATGCTCATATTCAACTCCTAAGAAACTTAGAGTTCCAAAGCTTGAAATCGTCATATATCTATTTCACAAGCTCTGAATGCGGTTTCTGGCATATGGGCATACCCCTGATAGAGTATCGGCCCACCATGAAACCTTTTCCTTTTGGATGAAATTTGAGTGTTAACTTTCAAAAAATGCGCACTCTGAAAAACTTTGTTTCTGAATGCGGGAAAAGGTAAAGGTTTCATAAAGCCTATATCTAAAGCTCCTAAAAGAGCAGATGGCTACCTTTGGGATATGTGATATGGAACCACTCACCATCATACATATTTCATTTTGGAGCAGCTAGTGTATTCTCTCTTGAAGATATGCTCATATTCAACTCCTAAGAAACTTAGAGTTCCAAAGCTTGAAATCGTCATATATCTATTTCACAAGCTCTGAATGCGGTTTCTGGCATATGGGCATAGACCTGATAGAGTATCGGCCCACCATCAAACCTTTTCCTTTTGGATGAAATTTGAGTGTTGACTTTCAAGAAACGCACAGTTTGAAAAACTTTGTTTCTCAATGCGGGAAAAGTTAAAGTTTTTATAAGGCCAATATCTAAAGCTCCTAAAAGAGCACATGGCTACCTTTGGGATATATGATATGAAACCACTCACCATCATACATATTTCATTTGGAAGCAGCTAGTGTATTCTCTCTTGAAGATATGCTCATATTCAACTCCTAAGAAACTTAGAGTTCCAAAGCTTGAAATCGTCATATATCTATTTCACAAGCTCTGAATGCGGTTTCTGGCATATGGGCATACCCCTGATAGAGTATCGGCCCACCATGAAACCTTTTCCTTTTGGATGAAATTTGAGTGTTGACTTTCAAAAAATGCGCACTCTGAAAAACTTTGTTTCTGAATGCGGGAAAAGGTAAAGGTTTCATAAAGCCTATATCTAAAGCTCCTAAAGGAGCAGATGGCTACCTTTGGGATATATGAGATGGAACCACTCACCATCATACATATTTCATTTGGAAGCAGCTAGTCTATTCTCTCTTGAAGATATGCTCATATTCAACTCCTAAGAAACTTAGAGTTCCAAAGCGTGAAATCGTCATATATCTATTTCACAAGCTCTGAATGCGGTTTCTGGCATATGGGCATACACCTGATAGAGTATCGGCCCACCATCAAACCTTTTCCTTTTGGATGAAATTTGAGTGTTGACTTTCAAGAAACGCACAGTTTGAAAAACGTTGTTTCTGAATGCGGGAAAAGGTAAAGGTTTCATAAAGCCTATATCTAAAGCTCCTAAAGGAGCAGATGGCTACCTTTGGGATATATGATATGAAACCACTCACCATCATACATATTTCATTTGGAAGCAGATAGTGTATTCTCTCTTGAAGATATGCTCATATTCAACTCCTAAGAAACTTAGAGTTCCAAAGCTTGAAATCGTCATATATCTATTTCACAAGCTCTGAATGCGGTTTCTGGCATATGGGCATACACCTGATAGAGTATCGGCCCACCATCAAACCTTTTCCTTTTGGATGAAATTTGAGTGTTGACTTTCAAGAAACGCACAGTTTGAAAAACGTTGTTTCTGAATGCGGGAAAAGGTAAAGGTTTCATAAAGCCTATATCTAAAGCTCCTAAAGGAGCAGATGGCTACCTTTGGGATATATGATATGAAACCACTCACCATCATACATATTTCATTTGGAAGCAGCTAGTGTATTCTCTCTTGAAGATATGCTCATATTCAACTCCTAAGAAACTTAGAGTTCCAAAGCTTGAAATCGTCATATATCTATTTCACAAGCTCTGAATGCGGTTTCTGGCATATGGGCATACCCCTGATAGAGTATCGGCCCACCATGAAACCTTTTCCTTTTGGATGAAATTTGAGTGTTAACTTTCAAAAAATGCGCACTCTGAAAAACTTTGTTTCTGAATGCGGGAAAAGGTAAAGGTTTCATAAAGCCTATATCTAAAGCTCCTAAAAGAGCAGATGGCTACCTTTGGGATATGTGATATGGAACCACTCACCATCATACATATTTCATTTTGGAGCAGCTAGTGTATTCTCTCTTGAAGATATGCTCATATTCAACTCCTAAGAAACTTAGAGTTCCAAAGCTTGAAATCGTCATATATCTATTTCACAAGCTCTGAATGCGGTTTCTGGCATATGGGCATAGACCTGATAGAGTATCGGCCCACCATCAAACCTTTTCCTTTTGGATGAAATTTGAGTGTTGACTTTCAAGAAACGCACAGTTTGAAAAACTTTGTTTCTCAATGCGGGAAAAGTTAAAGTTTTTATAAGGCCAATATCTAAAGCTCCTAAAAGAGCACATGGCTACCTTTGGGATATATGATATGAAACCACTCACCATCATACATATTTCATTTGGAAGCAGCTAGTGTATTCTCTCTTGAAGATATGCTCATATTCAACTCCTAAGAAACTTAGAGTTCCAAAGCTTGAAATCGTCATATATCTATTTCACAAGCTCTGAATGCGGTTTCTGGCATATGGGCATACCCCTGATAGAGTATCGGCCCACCATGAAACCTTTTCCTTTTGGATGAAATTTGAGTGTTGACTTTCAAAAAATGCGCACTCTGAAAAACTTTGTTTCTGAATGCGGGAAAAGGTAAAGGTTTCATAAAGCCTATATCTAAAGCTCCTAAAGGAGCAGATGGCTACCTTTGGGATATATGAGATGGAACCACTCACCATCATACATATTTCATTTGGAAGCAGCTAGTCTATTCTCTCTTGAAGATATGCTCATATTCAACTCCTAAGAAACTTAGAGTTCCAAAGCGTGAAATCGTCATATATCTATTTCACAAGCTCTGAATGCGGTTTCTGGCATATGGGCATACACCTGATAGAGTATCGGCCCACCATCAAACCTTTTCATTTTGGATGAAATTTGAGTGTTGACTTTCAAGAAACGCACAGTTTGAAAAACGTTGTTTCTGAATGCGGGAAAAGGTAAAGGTTTCATAAAGCCTATATCTAAAGCTCCTAAAGGAGCAGATGGCTACCTTTGGGATATATGATATGAAACCACTCACCATCATACATATTTCATTTGGAAGCAGATAGTGTATTCTCTCTTGAAGATATGCTCATATTCAACTCCTAAGAAACTTAGAGTTCCAAAGCTTGAAATCGTCATATATCTATTTCACAAGCTCTGAATGCGGTTTCTGGCATATGGGCATACACCTGATAGAGTATCGGCCCACCATCAAACCTTTTCCTTTTGGATGAAATTTGAGTGTTGACTTTCAAGAAACGCACAGTTTGAAAAACGTTGTTTCTGAATGCGGGAAAAGGTAAAGGTTTCATAAAGCCTATATCTAAAGCTCCTAAAGGAGCAGATGGCTACCTTTGGGATATATGATATGAAACCACTCACCATCATACATATTTCATTTGGAAGCAGCTAGTGTATTCTCTCTTGAAGATATGCTCATATTCAACTCCTAAGAAACTTAGAGTTCCAAAGCTTGAAATCGTCATATATCTATTTCACAAGCTCTGAATGCGGTTTCTGGCATATGGGCATACCCCTGATAGAGTATCGGCCCACCATGAAACCTTTTCCTTTTGGATGAAATTTGAGTGTTAACTTTCAAAAAATGCGCACTCTGAAAAACTTTGTTTCTGAATGCGGGAAAAGGTAAAGGTTTCATAAAGCCTATATCTAAAGCTCCTAAAAGAGCAGATGGCTACCTTTGGGATATGTGATATGGAACCACTCACCATCATACATATTTCATTTTGGAGCAGCTAGTGTATTCTCTCTTGAAGATATGCTCATATTCAACTCCTAAGAAACTTAGAGTTCCAAAGCTTGAAATCGTCATATATCTATTTCACAAGCTCTGAATGCGGTTTCTGGCATATGGGCATAGACCTGATAGAGTATCGGCCCACCATCAAACCTTTTCCTTTTGGATGAAATTTGAGTGTTGACTTTCAAGAAACGCACAGTTTGAAAAACTTTGTTTCTGAATGCGGGAAAAGTTAAAGTTTTTATAAGGCCAATATCTAAAGCTCCTAAAAGAGCACATGGCTACCTTTGGGATATATGATATGAAACCACTCACCATCATACATATTTCATTTGGAAGCAGCTAGTGTATTCTCTCTTGAAGATATGCTCATATTCAACTCCTAAGAAACTTAGAGTTCCAAAGCTTGAAATCGTCATATATCTATTTCACAAGCTCTGAATGCGGTTTCTGGCATATGGGCATACCCCTGATAGAGTATCGGCCAACCATGAAACCTTTTCCTTTTGGATGAAATTTGAGTGTTGACTTTCAAAAAATGCGCACTCTGAAAAACTTTGTTTCTGAATGCGGGAAAAGGTAAAGGTTTCATAAAGCCTATATCTAAAGCTCCTAAAGGAGCAGATGGCTACCTTTGGGATATATGAGATGGAACCACTCACCATCATACATATTTCATTTGGAAGCAGCTAGTCTATTCTCTCTTGAAGATATGCTCATATTCAACTCCTAAGAAACTTAGAGTTCCAAAGCGTGAAATCGTCATATATCTATTTCACAAGCTCTGAATGCGGTTTCTGGCATATGGGCATACACCTGATAGAGTATCGGCCCACCATCAAACCTTTTCCTTTTGGATGAAATTTGAGTGTTGACTTTCAAGAAACGCACAGTTTGAAAAACGTTGTTTCTGAATGCGGGAAAAGGTAAAGGTTTTTATAAGGCCAATATCTAAAGCTCCTAAAGGAGCAGATGGCTACCTTTGGGATATATGATATGAAACCACTCACCATCATACATATTTCATTTGGAAGCAGATAGTGTATTCTCTCTTGAAGATATGCTCATATTCAACTCCTAAGAAACTTAGAGTTCCAAAGCTTGAAATCGTCATATATCTATTTCACAAGCTCTGAATGCGGTTTCTGGCATATGGGCATACACCTGATAGAGTATCGGCCCACCATCAAACCTTTTCCTTTTGGATGAAATTTGAGTGTTGACTTTCAAGAAACGCACAGTTTGAAAAACGTTGTTTCTGAATGCGGGAAAAGGTAAAGGTTTCATAAAGCCTATATCTAAAGCTCCTAAAGGAGCAGATGGCTACCTTTGGGATATATGATATGAAACCACTCACCATCATACATATTTCATTTGGAAGCAGCTAGTGTATTCTCTCTTGAAGATATGCTCATATTCAACTCCTAAGAAACTTAGAGTTCCAAAGCTTGAAATCGTCATATATCTATTTCACAAGCTCTGAATGCGGTTTCTGGCATATGGGCATACCCCTGATAGAGTATCGGCCCACCATGAAACCTTTTCCTTTTGGATGAAATTTGAGTGTTAACTTTCAAAAAATGCGCACTCTGAAAAACTTTGTTTCTGAATGCGGGAAAAGGTAAAGGTTTCATAAAGCCTATATCTAAAGCTCCTAAAAGAGCAGATGGCTACCTTTGGGATATGTGATATGGAACCACTCACCATCATACATATTTCATTTTGGAGCAGCTAGTGTATTCTCTCTTGAAGATATGCTCATATTCAACTCCTAAGAAACTTAGAGTTCCAAAGCTTGAAATCGTCATATATCTATTTCACAAGCTCTGAATGCGGTTTCTGGCATATGGGCATACCCCTGATAGAGTATCGGCCCACCATCAAACCTTTTCCTTTTGGATGAAATTTGAGTGTTGACTTTCAAAAAATGCGCACTCTGAAAAACTTTTTTTCTGAATGCGGGAAAAGTTAAAGTTTTTATAAGGCCAATATCTAAAGCTCCTAAAGGAGCACATGGCTACCTTTGGGATATATGATATGGAACCACTCACCATCATACATATTTCATTTTGGAGCAGCTAGTGTATTCAGACTTGAAGATATGCTCATATTCAACTCCTAAGAAACTTAGAGTTCCAAAGCTTGAAATCGTCATATATCTATTTCACAAGCTCTGAATGCGGTTTCGGCGGCATGGATGGTGCAGTGGGTAGCACTGCCGCCTCACAGCAAGGAGGTCCTGGGTTCGAATCCCCGTCGGCCGGGGCCTCTCTGTGCGGAGTTTGCATGTTCTCCCCGTGTCTGCGTGGGTTTCCTCCGGGTACTCCGGTTTCCTCCCACAGTCCAAAGACATGCACGTTAGGCTGATTGGAGAGTCTAAATTGCCCGTAGGTATGAGTGTGTGAGTGAATGGTGTGTGTGCCCTGCGATAGACTGGCGACCTGTCCGGGGTGTATTCCTGCCTTTCGCCCAATGTATGCTGGGATAGGCTCCAGCCCCCCTGCGACCCTGATCAGGATAAGCGGGTTCAGATAATGGATGGATGGATGGATGAATGCGGTTTCTGGCATATGGGCATACACCTGATAGAGTATCGGCCCACCATCAAACCTTTTCCTTTTGACTGAAATTTGAGTGTTGACTTTCAAGAAACGCACAGTTTGAAAAACGTTGTTTCTGAATGCGGGAAAAGGTAAAGGTTTCATAAAGCCTATATCTAAAGCTCCTAAAGGAGCAGATGGCTACCTTTGGGATACATGATATGGAACCACTCACCATCATACATATTTCATTTGGAAGCAGCTAGTGTATTCTCTCTTGAAGATATGCTCATATTCAACTCCTAAGAAACTTAGAGTTCCAAAGCGTGAAATCGTCATATATCTATTTCACAAGCTCTGAATGCGGTTTCTGGCATATGGGCATACACCTGATAGAGTATCGGCCCACCATCAAACCTTTTCCTTTTGGATGAAATTTGAGTGTTGACTTTCAAGAAACGCACAGTTTGAAAAACGTTGTTTCTGAATGCGGGAAAAGGTAAAGGTTTCATAAAGCCTATATCTAAAGCTCCTAAAGGAGCAGATGGCTACCTTTGGGATATATGATATGAAACCACTCACCATCATACATATTTCATTTGGAAACAGATAGTGTATTCTCTCTTGAAGATATGCTCATATTCAACTCCTAAGAAACTTAGAGTTCCAAAGCTTGAAATCGTCATATATCTATTTCACAAGCTCTGAATGCGGTTTCTGGCATATGGGCATACCCCTGATAGAGTATCGGCCCACCATCAAACCTTTTCCTTTTGGATGAAATTTGAGTGTTGACTTTCAAAAAATGCGCACTCTGAAAAACTTTGTTTCTGAATGCGGGAAAAGTTAAAGTTTTTATAAGGCCAATATCTAAAGCTCCTAAAGGAGCACATGGCTACCTTTGGGATATATGATATGGAACCACTCACCATCATACATATTTCATTTTGGAGCAGCTAGTGTATTCTCTCTTGAAGATATGCTCATATTCAACTCCTAAGAAACTTAGAGTTCCAAAGCTTGAAATCGTCATATATCTATTTCACAAGCTCTGAATGCGGTTTCTGGCATATGGGCATACACCTGATAGAGTATCGGCCCACCATCAAACCTTTTCCTTTTGGATGAAATTTGAGTGTTGACTTTCAAGAAACGCACAGTTTGAAAAACGTTGTTTCTGAATGCGGGAAAAGGTAAAGGTTTCATAAAGCCTATATCTAAAGCTCCTAAAGGAGCAGATGGCTACCTTTGGGATATATGATATGAAACCACTCACCATCATACATATTTCATTTGGAAGCAGCTAGTGTATTCTCTCTTGAAGATATGCTCATATTCAACTCCTAAGAAACTTAGAGTTCCAAAGCTTGAAATCGTCATATATCTATTTCACAAGCTCTGAATGCGGTTTCTGGCATATGGGCATACCCCTGATAGAGTATCGGCCCACCATCAAACCTTTTCCTTTTGGATGAAATATGAGTGTTGACTTTCAAAAAATGCGCACTCTGAAAAACTTTGTTTCTGAATGCGGGAAAAGTTAAAGTTTTTATAAGGCCTATATCTAAAGCTCCTAAAGGAGCACATGGCTACCTTTGGGATATATGATATGGAACCACTCACCATCATACATATTTCATTTTGGAGCAGCTAGTGTATTCTCTCTTGAAGATATGCTCATATTCAACTCCTAAGAAACTTAGAGTTCCAAAGCTTGAAATCGTCATATATCTATTTCACAAGCTCTGAATGCGGTTTCTGGCATATGGGCATACACCTGATAGAGTATCGGCCCACCATCAAACCTTTTCCTTTTGGATGAAGTTTGAGTGTTGACTTTCAAGAAACGCACAGTTTGAAAAACGTTGTTTCTGAATGCGGGAAAAGGTAAAGGTTTCATAAAGCCTATATCTAAAGCTCCTAAAGGAGCAGATGGCTACCTTTGGGATATATGATATGAAACCACTCACCATCATACATATTTCATTTGGAAGCAGCTAGTGTATTCTCTCTTGAAGATATGCTCATATTCAACTCCTAAGAAACTTAGAGTTCCAAAGCTTTAAATCGTCATATATCTATTTCACAAGCTCTGAATGCGGTTTCTGGCATATGGGCATACACCTGATAGAGTATCGGCCCACCATCAAACCTTTTCCTTTTGGATGAAATATGAGTGTTGACTTTCAAAAAATGCGCACTCTGAAAAACTTTGTTTCTGAATGCGGGAAAAGTTAAAGTTTTTATAAGGCCTATATCTAAAGCTTTTAAAGGAGCACATGGCTACCTTTGGGATATGTGATATGGAACCACTCACCATCATACATATTTCATTTTGGAGCAGCTAGTGTATTCTCTCTTGAAGATATGCTCATATTCAACTCCTAAGAAACTTAGAGTTCCAAAGCTTGAAATCGTCATATATCTATTTCACAAGCTCTGAATGCGGTTTCTGGCATATGGGCATACACCTGATAGAGTATCGGCCCACCATCAAACCTTTTCCTTTTGGATGAAATTTGAGTGTTGACTTTCAAGAAACGCACAGTTTGAAAAACGTTGTTTCTGAATGCGGGAAAAGGTAAAGGTTTCATAAAGCCTATATCTAAAGCTCCTAAAGGAGCAGATGGCTACCTTTGGGATATATGATATGAAACCACTCACCATCATACATATTTCATTTGGAAGCAGCTAGTGTATTCTCTCTTGAAGATATGCTCATATTCAACTCCTAAGAAACTTAGAGTTCCAAAGCTTGAAATCGTCATATATCTATTTCACAAGCTCTGAATGCGGTTTCTGGCATATGGGCATACCCCTGATAGAGTATCGGCCCACCATGAAACCTTTTCCTTTTGGATGAAATTTGAGTGTTGACTTTCAAAAAATGCGCACTCTGAAAAACTTTGTTTCTGAATGCGGGAAAAGGTAAAGGTTTCATAAAGCCTATATCTAAAGCTCCTAAAAGAGCAGATGGCTACCTTTGGGATATGTGATATGGAACCACTCACCATCATACATATTTCATTTTGGAGCAGCTAGTGTACTCTCTCTTGAAGATATGCTCATATTCAACTCCTAAGAAACTTAGAGTTCCAAAGCTTGAAATCGTCATATATCTATTTCACAAGCTCTGAATGCGGTTTCTGGCATATGGGCATACACCTGATAGAGTATCGGCCCACCATCAAACCTTTTCCTTTTGGATGAAATTTGAGTGTTGACTTTCAAGAAACGCACAGTTTGAAAAACTTTGTTTCTGAATGCGGGAAAAGTTAAAGTTTTTATAAGGCCAATATCTAAAGCTCCTAAAGAAGCACATGGCTACCTTTGGGATATATGATATGAAACCACTCACCATCATACATATTTCATTTGGAAGCAGCTAGTGTATTCTCTCTTGAAGATATGCTCATATTCAACTCCTAAGAAACTTAGAGTTCCAAAGCTTGAAATCGTCATATATCTATTTCACAAGCTCTGAATGCGGTTTCTGGCATATGGGCATACCCCTGATAGAGTATCGGCCCACCATCAAACCTTTTCCTTTTGGATGAAATTTGAGTGTTGACTTTCAAAAAATGCGCACTCTGAAAAACTTTGTTTCTGAATGCGGGAAAAGTTAAAGTTTTTATAAGGCCAATATCTAAAGCTCCTAAAGGAGCACATGGCTACCTTTGGGATATATGATATGGAACCACTCACCATCATACATATTTCATTTTGGAGCAGCTAGTGTATTCAGACTTGAAGATATGCTCATATTCAACTCCTAAGAAACTTAGAGTTCCAAAGCTTGAAATCGTCATATATCTATTTCACAAGCTCTGAATGCGGTTTCTGGCATATGGGCATACACCTGATAGAGTATCGGCCCACCATCAAACCTTTTCCTTTTGACTGAAATTTGAGTGTTGACTTTCAAGAAACGCACAGTTTGAAAAACGTTGTTTCTGAATGCGGGAAAAGGTAAAGGTTTCATAAAGCCTATATCTAAAGCTCCTAAAGGAGCAGATGGCTACCTTTGGGATATATGATATGGAACCACTCACCATCATACATATTTCATTTGGAAGCAGCTAGTGTATTCTCTCTTGAAGATATGCTCATATTCAACTCCTAAGAAACTTAGAGTTCCAAAGCGTGAAATCGTCATATATCTATTTCACAAGCTCTGAATGCGGTTTCTGGCATATGGGCATACACCTGATAGAGTATCGGCCCACCATCAAACCTTTTCCTTTTGGATGAAATTTGAGTGTTGACTTTCAAGAAACGCACAGTTTGAAAAACGTTGTTTCTGAATGCGGGAAAAGGTAAAGGTTTCATAAAGCCTATATCTAAAGCTCCTAAAGGAGCAGATGGCTACCTTTGGGATATATGATATGAAACCACTCACCATCATACATATTTCATTTGGAAGCAGATAGTGTATTCTCTCTTGAAGATATGCTCATATTCAACTCCTAAGAAACTTAGAGTTCCAAAGCTTGAAATCGTCATATATCTATTTCACAAGCTCTGAATGCGGTTTCTGGCATATGGGCATACACCTGATAGAGTATCGGCCCACCATCAAACCTTTTCCTTTTGGATGAAATTTGAGTGTTGACTTTCAAGAAACGCACAGCTTGAAAAACGTTGTTTCTGAATGCGGGAAAAGGTAAAGGTTTCATAAAGCCTATATCTAAAGCTCCTAAAGGAGCAGATGGCTACCTTTGGGATATATGATATGAAACCACTCACCATCATACATATTTCATTTGGAAGCAGATAGTGTATTCTCTCTTGAAGATATGCTCATATTCAACTCCTAAGAAACTTAGAGTTCCAAAGCTTGAAATCGTCATATATCTATTTCACAAGCTCTGAATGCGGTTTCTGGCATATGGGCATACCCCTGATAGAGTATCGGCCCACCATCAAACCTTTTCCTTTTGGATGAAATTTGAGTGTTGACTTTCAAAAAATGCGCACTCTGAAAAACTTTGTTTCTGAATGCGGGAAAAGTTAAAGTTTTTATAAGGCCAATATCTAAAGCTCCTAAAGGAGCACATGGCTACCTTTGGGATATATGATATGGAACCACTCACCATCATACATATTTCATTTTGGAGCAGCTAGTGTATTCTCTCTTGAAGATATGCTCATATTCAACTCCTAAGAAACTTAGAGTTCCAAAGCTTGAAATCGTCATATATCTATTTCACAAGCTCTGAATGCGGTTTCTGGCATATGGGCATACCCCTGATAGAGTATCGGCCCACCATCAAACCTTTTCCTTTTGGATGAAATTTGAGTGTTGACTTTCAAAAAATGCGCACTCTGAAAAACTTTTTTTCTGAATGCGGGAAAAGTTAAAGTTTTTATAAGGCCAATATCTAAAGCTCCTAAAGGAGCACATGGCTACCTTTGGGATATATGATATGGAACCACTCACCATCATACATATTTCATTTTGGAGCAGCTAGTGTATTCAGACTTGAAGATATGCTCATATTCAACTCCTAAGAAACTTAGAGTTCCAAAGCTTGAAATCGTCATATATCTATTTCACAAGCTCTGAATGCGGTTTCTGGCATATGGGCATACACCTGATAGAGTATCGGCCCACCATCAAACCTTTTCCTTTTGGATGAAATTTGAGTGTTGACTTTCAAGAAACGCACAGTTTGAAAAACTTTGTTTCTGAATGCGGGAAAAGGTAAAGGTTTCATAAAGCCTATATCTAAAGCTCCTAAAGGAGCAGATGGCTACCTTTGGGATATATGATATGGAACCACTCACCATCATACATATTTCATTTGGAAGCAGCTAGTGTATTCTCTCTTGAAGATATGCTCATATTCAACTCCTAAGAAACTTAGAGTTCCAAAGCGTGAAATCGTCATATATCTATTTCACAAGCTCTGAATGCGGTTTCTGGCATATGGGCATACACCTGATAGAGTATCGGCCCACCATCAAACCTTTTCCTTTTGGATGAAATTTGAGTGTTGACTTTCAAGAAACGCACAGTTTGAAAAACGTTGTTTCTGAATGCGGGAAAAGGTAAAGGTTTCATAAAGCCTATATCTAAAGCTCCTAAAGGAGCAGATGGCTACCTTTGGGATATATGATATGAAACCACTCACCATCATACATATTTCATTTGGAAGCAGATAGTGTATTCTCTCTTGAAGATATGCTCATATTCAACTCCTAAGAAACTTAGAGTTCCAAAGCTTGAAATCGTCATATATCTATTTCACAAGCTCTGAATGCGGTTTCTGGCATATGGGCATACACCTGATAGAGTATCGGCCCACCATCAAACCTTTTCCTTTTGGATGAAATTTGAGTGTTGACTTTCAAGAAACGCACAGCTTGAAAAACGTTGTTTCTGAATGCGGGAAAAGGTAAAGGTTTCATAAAGCCTATATCTAAAGCTCCTAAAGGAGCAGATGGCTACCTTTGGGATATATGATATGAAACCACTCACCATCATACATATTTCATTTGGAAGCAGATAGTGTATTCTCTCTTGAAGATATGCTCATATTCAACTCCTAAGAAACTTAGAGTTCCAAAGCTTGAAATCGTCATATATCTATTTCACAAGCTCTGAATGCGGTTTCTGGCATATGGGCATACCCCTGATAGAGTATCGGCCCACCATCAAACCTTTTCCTTTTGGATGAAATTTGAGTGTTGACTTTCAAAAAATGCGCACTCTGAAAAACTTTGTTTCTGAATGCGGGAAAAGTTAAAGTTTTTATAAGGCCAATATCTAAAGCTCCTAAAGGAGCACATGGCTACCTTTGGGATATATGATATGGAACCACTCACCATCATACATATTTCATTTTGGAGCAGCTAGTGTATTCTCTCTTGAAGATATGCTCATATTCAACTCCTAAGAAACTTAGAGTTCCAAAGCTTGAAATCGTCATATATCTATTTCACAAGCTCTGAATGCGGTTTCTGGCATATGGGCATACCCCTGATAGAGTATCGGCCCACCATCAAACCTTTTCCTTTTGGATGAAATTTGAGTGTTGACTTTCAAAAAATGCGCACTCTGAAAAACTTTTTTTCTGAATGCGGGAAAAGTTAAAGTTTTTATAAGGCCAATATCTAAAGCTCCTAAAGGAGCACATGGCTACCTTTGGGATATATGATATGGAACCACTCACCATCATACATATTTCATTTTGGAGCAGCTAGTGTATTCAGACTTGAAGATATGCTCATATTCAACTCCTAAGAAACTTAGAGTTCCAAAGCTTGAAATCGTCATATATCTATTTCACAAGCTCTGAATGCGGTTTCTGGCATATGGGCATACACCTGATAGAGTATCGGCCCACCATGAAACCTTTTCCTTTTGGATGAAATTTGAGTGTTGACTTTCAAGAAACGCACAGTTTGAAAAACTTTGTTTCTGAATGCGGGAAAAGGTAAAGGTTTCATAAAGCCTATATCTAAAGCTCCTAAAGGAGCAGATGGCTACCTTTGGGATATATGATATGGAACCACTCACCATCATACATATTTCATTTGGAAGCAGCTAGTGTATTCTCTCTTGAAGATATGCTCATATTCAACTCCTAAGAAACTTAGAGTTCCAAAGCGTGAAATCGTCATATATCTATTTCACAAGCTCTGAATGCGGTTTCTGGCATATGGGCATACACCTGATAGAGTATCGGCCCACCATCAAACCTTTTCCTTTTGGATGAAATTTGAGTGTTGACTTTCAAGAAACGCACAGTTTGAAAAACGTTGTTTCTGAATGCGGGAAAAGGTAAAGGTTTCATAAAGCCTATATCTAAAGCTCCTAAAGGAGCAGATGGCTACCTTTGGGATATATGATATGAAACCACTCACCATCATACATATTTCATTTGGAAGCAGATAGTGTATTCTCTCTTGAAGATATGCTCATATTCAACTCCTAAGAAACTTAGAGTTCCAAAGCTTGAAATCGTCATATATCTATTTCACAAGCTCTGAATGCGGTTTCTGGCATATGGGCATACACCTGATAGAGTATCGGCCCACCATCAAACCTTTTCCTTTTGGATGAAATTTGAGTGTTGACTTTCAAGAAACGCACAGCTTGAAAAACGTTGTTTCTGAATGCGGGAAAAGGTAAAGGTTTCATAAAGCCTATATCTAAAGCTCCTAAAGGAGCAGATGGCTACCTTTGGGATATATGATATGAAACCACTCACCATCATACATATTTCATTTGGAAGCAGATAGTGTATTCTCTCTTGAAGATATGCTCATATTCAACTCCTAAGAAACTTAGAGTTCCAAAGCTTGAAATCGTCATATATCTATTTCACAAGCTCTGAATGCGGTTTCTGGCATATGGGCATACACCTGATAGAGTATCGGCCCACCATCAAACCTTTTCCTTTTGGATGAAATTTGAGTGTTGACTTTCAAGAAACGCACAGCTTGAAAAACTTTGTTTCTGAATGCGGGAAAAGGTAAAGGTTTCATAAAGCCTATATCTAAAGCTCCTAAAGGAGCAGATGGCTACCTTTGGGATTTATGATATGAAACCACTCACCATCATACATATTTCATTTGGAAGCAGATAGTGTATTCTCTCTTGAAGATATGCTCATATTCAACTCCTAAGAAACTTAGAGTTCCAAAGCTTGAAATCGTCATATATCTATTTCACAAGCTCTGAATGCGGTTTCTGGCATATGGGCATACCCCTGATAGAGTATCGGCCCACCATCAAACCTTTTCCTTTTGGATGAAATTTGAGTGTTGACTTTCAAAAAATGCGCACTCTGAAAAACTTTGTTTCTGAATGCGGGAAAAGTTAAAGTTTTTATAAGGCCAATATCTAAAGCTCCTAAAGGAGCACATGGCTACCTTTGGGATATATGATATGGAACCACTCACCATCATACATATTTCATTTTGGAGCAGCTAGTGTATTCTCTCTTGAAGATATGCTCATATTCAACTCCTAAGAAACTTAGAGTTCCAAAGCTTGAAATCGTCATATATCTATTTCACAAGCTCTGAATGCGGTTTCTGGCATATGGGCATACCCCTGATAGAGTATCGGCCCACCATCAAACCTTTTCCTTTTGGATGAAATTTGAGTGTTGACTTTCAAAAAATGCGCACTCTGAAAAACTTTTTTTCTGAATGCGGGAAAAGTTAAAGTTTTTATAAGGCCAATATCTAAAGCTCCTAAAGGAGCACATGGCTACCTTTGGGATATATGATATGGAACCACTCACCATCATACATATTTCATTTTGGAGCAGCTAGTGTATTCAGACTTGAAGATATGCTCATATTCAACTCCTAAGAAACTTAGAGTTCCAAAGCTTGAAATCGTCATATATCTATTTCACAAGCTCTGAATGCGGTTTCTGGCATATGGGCATACACCTGATAGAGTATCGGCCCACCATCAAACCTTTTCCTTTTGGATGAAATTTGAGTGTTGACTTTCAAGAAACGCACAGTTTGAAAAACGTTGTTTCTGAATGCGGGAAAAGGTAAAGGTTTCATAAAGCCTATATCTAAAGCTCCTAAAGGAGCAGATGGCTACCTTTGGGATATATGATATGAAACCACTCACCATCATACATATTTCATTTGGAAGCAGCTAGTGTATTCTCTCTTGAAGATATGCTCTTATTCAACTCCTAAGAAACTTAGAGTTCCAAAGCTTGAAATCGTCATATATCTATTTCACAAGCTCTGAATGCGGTTTCTGGCATATGGGCATACCCCTGATAGAGTATCGGCCCACCATGAAACCTTTTCCTTTTGGATGAAATTTGAGTGTTGACTTTCAAAAAATGCGCACTCTGAAAAACTTTGTTTCTGAATGCGGGAAAAAGTAAAGGTTTCATAAAGCCTATATCTAAAGCTCCTAAAAGAGCAGATGGCTACCTTTGGGATATATGATATGGAACCACTCACCATCATACATATTTCATTTGGAAGCAGCTAGTGTATTCTCTCTTGAAGATATGCTCATATTCAACTCTTAAGAAACTTAGAGTTCCAAAGCGTGAAATCGTCATATATCTATTTCACAAGCTCTGAATGCGGTTTCTGGCATATGGGCATACACCTGATAGAGTATCGGCCCACCATCAAACCTTTTCCTTTTGGATGAAATTTGAGTGTTGACTTTCAAGAAACGCACAGTTTGAAAAACTTTGTTTCTGAATGCGGGAAAAGTTAAAGTTTTTATAAGGCCAATATCTAAAGCTCCTAAAGGAGCACATGGCTACCTTTGGGATATATGATATGGAACCACTCACCATCATACATATTTCATTTTGGAGCAGCTAGTGTATTCAGACTTGAAGATATGCTCATATTCAACTCCTAAGAAACTTAGAGTTCCAAAGCTTGAAATCGTCATATATCTATTTCACAAGCTCTGAATGCGGTTTCTGGCATATGGGCATACACCTGATAGAGTATCGGCCCACCATCAAACCTTTTCCTTTTGGATGAAATTTGAGTGTTGACTTTCAAGAAACGCACAGTTTGAAAAACGTTGTTTCTGAATGCGGGAAAAGGTAAAAGTTTCATAAAGCCTATATCTAAAGCTCCTAAAGGAGCAGATGGCTACTTTTGGGATATATGATATGAAACCACTCACCATCATACATATTTCATTTGGAAGCAGATAGTGTATTCTCTCTTGAAGATATGCTCATATTCAACTCCTAAGAAACTTAGAGTTCCAAAGCTTGAAATCGTCATATATCTATTTCACAAGCTCTGAATGCGGTTTCTGGCATATGGGCATACCCCTGATAGAGTATCGGCCCACCATCAAACCTTTTCCTTTTGGATGAAATATGAGTGTTGACTTTCAAAAAATGCGCACTCTGAAAAACTTTGTTTCTGAATGCGGGAAAAGTTAAAGTTTTTATAAGGCCTATATCTAAAGCTCCTAAAGGAGCACATGGCTACCTTTGGGATATATGATATGGAACCACTCACCATCATACATATTTCATTTTGGAGCAGCTAGTGTATTCTCTCTTGAAGATATGCTCATATTCAACTCCTAAGAAACTTAGAGTTCCAAAGCTTGAAATCGTCATATATCTATTTCACAAGCTCTGAATGCGGTTTCTGGCATATGGGCATACCCCTGATAGAGTATCGGCCCACCATCAAACCTTTTCCTTTTGGATGAAATTTGAGTGTTGACTTTCAAAAAATGCGCACTCTGAAAAACTTTGTTTCTGAATGCGGGAAAAGTTAAAGTTTTTATAAGGCCAATATCTAAAGCTCCTAAAGGAGCACATGGCTACCTTTGGGATATATGATATGGAACCACTCACCATCATACATATTTCATTTTGGAGCAGCTAGTGAATTCTCTCTTGAAGATATGCTCATATTCAACTCCTAAGAAACTTAGAGTTCCAAAGCTTGAAATCGTCATATATCTATTTCACAAGCTCTGAATGCGGTTTCTGGCATATGGGCATACCCCTGATAGAGTATCGGCCCACCATCAAACCTTTTCCTTTTGGATGAAATTTGAGTGTTGACTTTCAAGAAACGCACAGTTTGAAAAACGTTGTTTCTGAATGCGGGAAAAGGTAAAGGTTTCATAAAGCCTATATCTAAAGCTCCTAAAGGAGCAGATGGCTACCTTTGGGATATATGATATGAAACCACTCACCATCATACATATTTCATTTTGAAGCAGCTAGTGTATTCTCTCTGGAAGATATGCTCATATTCAACTCCTAAGAAACGTAGAGTTCCAAAGCTTGAAATCGTCATCTATCTATTTCACAAGCTCTGAATGCGGTTTCTGGCATATGGGCATACCCCTGATAGAGTATCGGCCCACCATCAAACCTTTTCCTTTTGGATGAAATTTGAGTGTTGACTTTCAAGAAACGCACAGTTTGAAAAACGTTGTTTCTGAATGCGGGAAAAGGTAAAGGTTTCATAAAGCCTATATCTAAAGCTCCTAAAGGAGCACATGGCTACCTTTGGGATATATGATATGGAACCACTCACCATCATACATATTTCATTTTGGAGCAGCTAGTGTATTCTCTCTTGAAGATATGCTCATATTCAACTCCTAAGAAACTTAGAGTTCCAAAGCTTGAAATCGTCATATATCTATTTCACAAGCTCTGAATGCGGTTTCTGGCATATGGGCATACACCTGATAGAGTATCGGCCCACCATCAAACCTTTTCCTTTTGGATGAAATTTGAGTGTTGACTTTCAAGAAACGCACAGTTTGAAAAACGTTGTTTCTGAATGCGGGAAAAGGTAAAGGTTTCATAAAGCCTATATCTAAAGCTCCTAAAGGAGCAGATGGCTACCTTTGGGATATATGATATGGAACCACTCACCATCATACATATTTCATTTGGAAGCAGCTAGTGTATTCTCTCTTGAAGATATGCTCATATTCAACTCCTAAGAAACTTAGAGTTCCAAAGCTTGAAATCGTCATATATCTATTTCACAAGCTCTGAATGCGGTTTCTGGCATATGGGCATACCCCTGATAGAGTATCGGCCCACCATCAAACCTTTTCCTTTTGGATGAAATTTGAGTGTTGACTTTCAAAAAATGCGCACTCTGAAAAACTTTGTTTCTGAATGCGGGAAAAGTTAAAGTTTTTATAAGGCCAATATCTAAAGCTCCTAAAGGAGCAGATGGCTACCTTTGGGATATATGATATGAAACCACTCACCATCATACATATTTCATTTGGAAGCAGATAGTGTATTCTCTCTTGAAGATATGCTCATATTCAACTCCTAAGAAACTTAGAGTTCCAAAGCTTGAAATCGTCATATATCTATTTCACAAGCTCTGAATGCGGTTTCTGGCATATGGGCATACACCTGATAGAGTATCGGCCCACCATCAAACCTTTTCCTTTACTGAAATTTGAGTGTTGACTTTCAAGAAACGCACAGTTTGAAAAACGTTGTTTCTGAATGCGGGAAAAGGTAAAGGTTTCATAAAGCCTATATCTAAAGCTCCTAAAGGAGCAGATGGCTACCTTTGGGATATATGATATGGAACCACTCACCATCATACATATTTCATTTGGAAGCAGCTAGTGTATTCTCTCTTGAAGATATGCTCATATTCAACTCCTAAGAAACTTAGAGTTCCAAAGCGTGAAATCGTCATATATCTATTTCACAAGCTCTGAATGCGGTTTCTGGCATATGGGCATACACCTGATAGAGTATCGGCCCACCATCAAACCTTTTCCTTTTGGATGAAATTTGAGTGTTGACTTTCAAGAAACGCACAGTTTGAAAAACGTTGTTTCTGAATGCGGGAAAAGGTAAAGGTTTCATAAAGCCTATATCTAAAGCTCCTAAAGGAGCAGATGGCTACCTTTGGGATATATGATATGAAACCACTCACCATCATACATATTTCATTTGGAAGCAGATAGTGTATTCTCTCTTGAAGATATGCTCATATTCAACTCCTAAGAAACTTAGAGTTCCAAAGCTTGAAATCGTCATATATCTATTTCACAAGCTCTGAATGCGGTTTCTGGCATATGGGCATACACCTGATAGAGTATCGGCCCACCATCAAACCTTTTCCTTTTGGATGAAATTTGAGTGTTGACTTTCAAGAAACGCACAGCTTGAAAAACGTTGTTTCTGAATGCGGGAAAAGGTAAAGGTTTCATAAAGCCTATATCTAAAGCTCCTAAAGGAGCAGATGGCTACCTTTGGGATATATGATATGAAACCACTCATCATCATACATATTTCATTTGGAAGCAGATAGTGTATTCTCTCTTGAAGATATGCTCATATTCAACTCCTAAGAAACTTAGAGTTCCAAAGCTTGAAATCGTCATATATCTATTTCACAAGCTCTGAATGCGGTTTCTGGCATATGGGCATACCCCTGATAGAGTATCGGCCCACCATCAAACCTTTTCCTTTTGGATGAAATTTGAGTGTTGACTTTCAAAAAATGCGCACTCTGAAAAACTTTGTTTCTGAATGCGGGAAAAGTTAAAGTTTTTATAAGGCCAATATCTAAAGCTCCTAAAGGAGCACATGGCTACCTTTGGGATATATGATATGGAACCACTCACCATCATACATATTTCATTTTGGAGCAGCTAGTGTATTCTCTCTTGAAGATATGCTCATATTCAACTCCTAAGAAACTTAGAGTTCCAAAGCTTGAAATCGTCATATATCTATTTCACAAGCTCTGAATGCGGTTTCTGGCATATGGGCATACCCCTGATAGAGTATCGGCCCACCATGAAACCTTTTCCTTTTGGATGAAATTTGAGTGTTGACTTTCAAAAAATGCGCACTCTGAAAAACTTTGTTTCTGAATGCGGGAAAAGTTAAAGTTTTTATAAGGCCAATATCTAAAGCTCCTAAAGGAGCAGATGGCTACCTTTGGGATATATGATATGAAACCACTCACCATCATACATATTTCATTTGGAAGCAGATAGTGTATTCTCTCTTGAAGATATGCTCATATTCAACTCCTAAGAAACTTAGAGTTCCAAAGCTTGAAATCGTCATATATCTATTTCACAAGCTCTGAATGCGGTTTCTGGCATATGGGCATACACCTGATAGAGTATCGGCCCACCATCAAACCTTTTCCTTTTGGATGAAATTTGAGTGTTGACTTTCAAGAAACGCACAGCTTGAAAAACGTTGTTTCTGAATGCGGGAAAAGGTAAAGGTTTCATAAAGCCTATATCTAAAGCTCCTAAAGGAGCAGATGGCTACCTTTGGGATTTATGATATGAAACCACTCACCATCATACATATTTCATTTGGAAGCAGATAGTGTATTCTCTCTTGAAGATATGCTCATATTCAACTCCTAAGAAACTTAGAGTTCCAAAGCTTGAAATCGTCATATATCTATTTCACAAGCTCTGAATGCGGTTTCTGGCATATGGGCATACCCCTGATAGAGTATCGGCCCACCATCAAACCTTTTCCTTTTGGATGAAATTTGAGTGTTGACTTTCAAAAAATGCGCACTCTGAAAAACTTTGTTTCTGAATGCGGGAAAAGTTAAAGTTTTTATAAGGCCAATATCTAAAGCTCCTAAAGGAGCACATGGCTACCTTTGGGATATATGATATGGAACCACTCACCATCATACATATTTCATTTTGGAGCAGCTAGTGTATTCTCTCTTGAAGATATGCTCATATTCAACTCCTAAGAAACTTAGAGTTCCAAAGCTTGAAATCGTCATATATCTATTTCACAAGCTCTGAATGCGGTTTCTGGCATATGGGCATACCCCTGATAGAGTATCGGCCCACCATCAAACCTTTTCCTTTTGGATGAAATTTGAGTGTTGACTTTCAAAAAATGCGCACTCTGAAAAACTTTTTTTCTGAATGCGGGAAAAGTTAAAGTTTTTATAAGGCCAATATCTAAAGCTCCTAAAGGAGCACATGGCTACCTTTGGGATATATGATATGGAACCACTCACCATCATACATATTTCATTTTGGAGCAGCTAGTGTATTCAGACTTGAAGATATGCTCATATTCAACTCCTAAGAAACTTAGAGTTCCAAAGCTTGAAATCGTCATATATCTATTTCACAAGCTCTGAATGCGGTTTCTGGCATATGGGCATACACCTGATAGAGTATCGGCCCACCATCAAACCTTTTCCTTTTGGATGAAATTTGAGTGTTGACTTTCAAGAAACGCACAGTTTGAAAAACGTTGTTTCTGAATGCGGGAAAAGGTAAAGGTTTCATAAAGCCTATATCTAAAGCTCCTAAAGGAGCAGATGGCTACCTTTGGGATATATGATATGAAACCACTCACCATCATACATATTTCATTTGGAAGCAGCTAGTGTATTCTCTCTTGAAGATATGCTCTTATTCAACTCCTAAGAAACTTAGAGTTCCAAAGCTTGAAATCGTCATATATCTATTTCACAAGCTCTGAATGCGGTTTCTGGCATATGGGCATACCCCTGATAGAGTATCGGCCCACCATGAAACCTTTTCCTTTTGGATGAAATTTGAGTGTTGACTTTCAAAAAATGCGCACTCTGAAAAACTTTGTTTCTGAATGCGGGAAAAAGTAAAGGTTTCATAAAGCCTATATCTAAAGCTCCTAAAAGAGCAGATGGCTACCTTTGGGATATATGATATGGAACCACTCACCATCATACATATTTCATTTGGAAGCAGCTAGTGTATTCTCTCTTGAAGATATGCTCATATTCAACTCTTAAGAAACTTAGAGTTCCAAAGCGTGAAATCGTCATATATCTATTTCACAAGCTCTGAATGCGGTTTCTGGCATATGGGCATACACCTGATAGAGTATCGGCCCACCATCAAACCTTTTCCTTTTGGATGAAATTTGAGTGTTGACTTTCAAGAAACGCACAGTTTGAAAAACTTTGTTTCTGAATGCGGGAAAAGTTAAAGTTTTTATAAGGCCAATATCTAAAGCTCCTAAAAAAGCACATGGCTACCTTTGGGATATATGATATGGAACCACTCACCATCATACATATTTCATTTTGGAGCAGCTAGTGTATTCAGACTTGAAGATATGCTCATATTCAACTCCTAAGAAACTTAGAGTTCCAAAGCTTGAAATCGTCATATATCTATTTCACAAGCTCCTAATGCGGTTTCTGGCATATGGGCATACACCTGATAGAGTATCGGCCCACCATCAAACCTTTTCCTTTTGGATGAAATTTGAGTGTTGACTTTCAAGAAACGCACAGTTTGAAAAACGTTGTTTCTGAATGCGGGAAAAGGTAAAGGTTTCATAAAGCCTATATCTAAAGCTCCTAAAGGAGCAGATGGCTACTTTTGGGATATATGATATGAAACCACTCACCATCATACATATTTCATTTGGAAGCAGATAGTGTATTCTCTCTTGAAGATATGCTCATATTCAACTCCTAAGAAACTTAGAGTTCCAAAGCTTGAAATCGTCATATATCTATTTCACAAGCTCTGAATGCGGTTTCTGGCATATGGGCATACCCCTGATAGAGTATCGGCCCACCATCAAACCTTTTCCTTTTGGATGAAATATGAGTGTTGACTTTCAAAAAATGCGCACTCTGAAAAACTTTGTTTCTGAATGCGGGAAAAGTTAAAGTTTTTATAAGGCCTATATCTAAAGCTCCTAAAGGAGCACATGGCTACCTTTGGGATATATGATATGGAACCACTCACCATCATACATATTTCATTTTGGAGCAGCTAGTGTATTCTCTCTTGAAGATATGCTCATATTCAACTCCTAAGAAACTTAGAGTTCCAAAGCTTGAAATCGTCATATATCTATTTCACAAGCTCTGAATGCGGTTTCTGGCATATGGGCATACCCCTGATAGAGTATCGGCCCACCATCAAACCTTTTCCTTTTGGATGAAATTTGAGTGTTGACTTTCAAAAAATGCGCACTCTGAAAAACTTTGTTTCTGAATGCGGGAAAAGTTAAAGTTTTTATAAGGCCAATATCTAAAGCTCCTAAAGGAGCACATGGCTACCTTTGGGATATATGATATGGAACCACTCACCATCATACATATTTCATTTTGGAGCAGCTAGTGAATTCTCTCTTGAAGATATGCTCATATTCAACTCCTAAGAAACTTAGAGTTCCAAAGCTTGAAATCGTCATATATCTATTTCACAAGCTCTGAATGCGGTTTCTGGCATATGGGCATACCCCTGATAGAGTATCGGCCCACCATCAAACCTTTTCCTTTTGGATGAAATTTGAGTGTTGACTTTCAAGAAACGCACAGTTTGAAAAACGTTGTTTCTGAATGCGGGAAAAGGTAAAGGTTTCATAAAGCCTATATCTAAAGCTCCTAAAGGAGCAGATGGCTACCTTTGGGATATATGATATGAAACCACTCACCATCATACATATTTCATTTTGAAGCAGCTAGTGTATTCTCTCTGGAAGATATGCTCATATTCAACTCCTAAGAAACTTAGAGTTCCAAAGCTTGAAATCGTCATATATCTATTTCACAAGCTCTGAATGCGGTTTCTGGCATATGGGCATACCCCTGATAGAGTATCGGCCCACCATGAAACCTTTTCCTTTTGGATGAAATTTGAGTGTTGACTTTCAAGAAACGCACAGTTTGAAAAACGTTGTTTCTGAATGCGGGAAAAGGTAAAGGTTTCATAAAGCCTATATCTAAAGCTCCTAAAGGAGCACATGGCTACCTTTGGGATATATGATATGGAACCACTCACCATCATACATATTTCATTTTGGAGCAGCTAGTGTATTCTCTCTTGAAGATATGCTCATATTCAACTCCTAAGAAACTTAGAGTTCCAAAGCTTGAAATCGTCATATATCTATTTCACAAGCTCTGAATGCGGTTTCTGGCATATGGGCATACACCTGATAGAGTATCGGCCCACCATCAAACCTTTTCCTTTTGGATGAAATTTGAGTGTTGACTTTCAAGAAACGCACAGTTTGAAAAACGTTGTTTCTGAATGCGGGAAAAGGTAAAGGTTTCATAAAGCCTATATCTAAAGCTCCTAAAGGAGCAGATGGCTACCTTTGGGATATATGATATGGAACCACTCACCATCATACATATTTCATTTGGAAGCAGCTAGTGTATTCTCTCTTGAAGATATGCTCATATTCAACTCCTAAGAAACTTAGAGTTCCAAAGCTTGAAATCGTCATATATCTATTTCACAAGCTCTGAATGCGGTTTCTGGCATATGGGCATACCCCTGATAGAGTATCGGCCCACCATGAAACCTTTTCCTTTTGGATGAAATTTGAGTGTTGACTTTCAAAAAATGCGCACTCTGAAAAACTTTGTTTCTGAATGCGGGAAAAGTTAAAGTTTTTATAAGGCCAATATCTAAAGCTGCTAAAGGAGCACATGGCTACCTTTGGGATATATGATATGGAACCACTCACCATCATACATATTTCATTTTGGAGCAGCTAGTGTATTCTCTCTTGAAGATATGCTCATATTCAACTCCTAAGAAACTTAGAGTTCCAAAGCTTGAAATCGTCATATATCTATTTCACAAGCTCTGAATGCGGTTTCTGGCATATGGGCATACCCCTGATAGAGTATCGGCCCACCATCAAACCTTTTCCTTTTGGATGAAATTTGAGTGTTGACTTTCAAAAAATGCGCACTCTGAAAAACTTTGTTTCTGAATGCGGGAAAAGTTAAAGTTTTTATAAGGCCAATATCTAAAGCTCCTAAAGGAGCACATGGCTACCTTTGGGATATATGATATGGAACCACTCACCATCATACATATTTCATTTTGGAGCAGCTAGTGAATTCTCTCTTGAAGATATGCTCATATTCAACTCCTAAGAAACTTAGAGTTCCAAAGCTTGAAATCGTCATATATCTATTTCACAAGCTCTGAATGCGGTTTCTGGCATATGGGCATACCCCTGATAGAGTATCGGCCCACCATCAAACCTTTTCCTTTTGGATGAAATTTGAGTGTTGACTTTCAAGAAACGCACAGTTTGAAAAACGTTGTTTCTGAATGCGGGAAAAGGTAAAGGTTTCATAAAGCCTATATCTAAAGCTCCTAAAGGAGCAGATGGCTACCTTTGGGATATATGATATGAAACCACTCACCATCATACATATTTCATTTTGAAGCAGCTAGTGTATTCTCTCTGGAAGATATGCTCATATTCAACTCCTAAGAAACTTAGAGTTCCAAAGCTTGAAATCGTCATATATCTATTTCACAAGCTCTGAATGCGGTTTCTGGCATATGGGCATACCCCTGATAGAGTATCGGCCCACCATGAAACCTTTTCCTTTTGGATGAAATTTGAGTGTTGACTTTCAAGAAACGCACAGTTTGAAAAACGTTGTTTCTGAATGCGGGAAAAGGTAAAGGTTTCATAAAGCCTATATCTAAAGCTCCTAAAGGAGCACATGGCTACCTTTGGGATATATGATATGGAACCACTCACCATCATACATATTTCATTTTGGAGCAGCTAGTGTATTCTCTCTTGAAGATATGCTCATATTCAACTCCTAAGAAACTTAGAGTTCCAAAGCTTGAAATCGTCATATATCTATTTCACAAGCTCTGAATGCGGTTTCTGGCATATGGGCATACACCTGATAGAGTATCGGCCCACCATCAAACCTTTTCCTTTTGGATGAAATTTGAGTGTTGACTTTCAAGAAACGCACAGTTTGAAAAACGTTGTTTCTGAATGCGGGAAAAGGTAAAGGTTTCATAAAGCCTATATCTAAAGCTCCTAAAGGAGCAGATGGCTACCTTTGGGATATATGATATGGAACCACTCACCATCATACATATTTCATTTGGAAGCAGCTAGTGTATTCTCTCTTGAAGATATGCTCATATTCAACTCCTAAGAAACTTAGAGTTCCAAAGCTTGAAATCGTCATATATCTATTTCACAAGCTCTGAATGCGGTTTCTGGCATATGGGCATACCCCTGATAGAGTATCGGCCCACCATGAAACCTTTTCCTTTTGGATGAAATTTGAGTGTTGACTTTCAAAAAATGCGCACTCTGAAAAACTTTGTTTCTGAATGCGGGAAAAGTTAAAGTTTTTATAAGGCCAATATCTAAAGCTGCTAAAGGAGCACATGGCTACCTTTGGGATATATGATATGGAACCACTCACCATCATACATATTTCATTTTGGAGCAGCTAGTGTATTCTCTCTTGAAGATATGCTCATATTCAACTCCTAAGAAACTTAGAGTTCCAAAGCTTGAAATCGTCATATATCTATTTCACAAGCTCTGAATGCGGTTTCTGGCATATGGGCATACCCCTGATAGAGTATCGGCCCACCATGAAACCTTTTCCTTTTGGATGAAATTTGAGTGTTGACTTTCAAAAAATGCGCACTCTGAAAAACTTTGTTTCTGAATGCGGGAAAAGGTAAAGGTTTCCTAAAGCCTATATCTAAAGCTCCTAAAGGAGCAGATGGCTACCTTTGGGATATATGATATGGAACCACTCACCATCATACATATTTCATTTGGAAGCAGCTAGTGTATTCTCTCTTGAAGATATGCTCATATTCAACTCCTAAGAAACAGAGTTCCAAAGCGTGAAATCGTCATATATCTATTTCACAAGCTCTGAATGCGGTTTCTGGCATATGGGCATACACCTGATAGAGTATCGGCCCACCATCAAACCTTTTCCTTTTGGATGAAATTTGAGTGTTGACTTTCAAGAAACGCACAGTTTGAAAAACTTTGTTTCTGAATGCGGGAAAAGTTAAAGTTTTTATAAGGCCAATATCTAAAGCTCCTAAAGGAGCACATGGCTACCTTTGGGATATATGATATGGAACCACTCACCATCATACATATTTCATTTTGGAGCAGCTCGTGTATTCAGACTTGAAGATATGCTCATATTCAACTCCTAAGAAACTTAGAGTTCCAAAGCTTGAAATCGTCATATATCTATTTCACAAGCTCTGAATGCGGTTTCTGGCATATGGGCATACACCTGATAGAGTATCGGCCCACCATCAAACCTTTTCCTTTTGGATGAAATTTGAGTGTTGACTTTCAAGAAACGCACAGTTTGAAAAACGTTGTTTCTGAATGCGGGAAAAGGTAAAGGTTTCATAAAGCCTATATCTAAAGCTCCTAAAGGAGCAGATGGCTACCTTTGGGATATATGATATGAAACCACTCACCATCATACATATTTCATTTGGAAGCAGATAGTGTATTCTCTCTTGAAGATATGCTCATATTCAACTCCTAAGAAACTTAGAGTTCCAAAGCTTGAAATCGTCATATATCTATTTCACAAGCTCTGAATGCGGTTTCTGGCATATAGGCATACCCCTGATAGAGTATCGGCCCACCATCAAACCTTTTCCTTTTGGATGAAATATGAGTGTTGACTTTCAAAAAATGCGCACTCTGAAAAACTTTGTTTCTGAATGCGGGAAAAGTTAAAGTTTTTATAAGGCCTATATCTAAAGCTCCTAAAGGAGCACATGGCTACCTTTGGGATATATGATATGGAACCACTCACCATCATACATATTTCATTTTGGAGCAGCTAGTGTATTCTCTCTTGAAGATATGCTCATATTCAACTCCTAAGAAACTTAGAGTTCCAAAGCTTGAAATCGTCATATATCTATTTCACAAGCTCTGAATGCGGTTTCTGGCATATGGGCATACCCCTGATAGAGTATCGGCCCACCATCAAACCTTTTCCTTTTGGATGAAATTTGAGTGTTGACTTTCAAAAAATGCGCACTCTGAAAAACTTTGTTTCTGAATGCGGGAAAAGTTAAAGTTTTTATAACGCCAATATCTAAAGCTCCTAAAGGAGCACATGGCTACCTTTGGGATATATGATATGGAACCACTCACCATCATACATATTTCATTTTGGAGCAGCTAGTGAATTCTCTCTTGAAGATATGCTCATATTCAACTCCTAAGAAACTTAGAGTTCCAAAGCTTGAAATCGTCATATATCTATTTCACAAGCTCTGAATGCGGTTTCTGGCATATGGGCATACCCCTGATAGAGTATCGGCCCACCATGAAACCTTTTCCTTTTGGATGAAATTTGAGTGTTGACTTTCAAGAAACGCACAGTTTGAAAAACGTTGTTTCTGAATGCGGGAAAAGGTAAAGGTTTCATAAAGCCTATATCTAAAGCTCCTAAAGGAGCACATGGCTACCTTTGGGATATATGATATGGAACCACTCACCATCATACATATTTCATTTTGGAGCAGCTAGTGTATTCTCTCTTGAAGATATGCTCATATTCAACTCTTAAGAAACTTAGAGTTCCAAAGCGTGAAATCGTCATATATCTATTTCACAAGCTCTGAATGCGGTTTCTGGCATATGGGCATACACCTGATAGAGTATCGGCCCACCATCAAACCTTTTCTTTTTGGATGAAATTTGAGTGTTGACTTTCAAGAAACGCACAGTTTGAAAAACTTTGTTTCTGAATGCGGGAAAAGTTAAAGTTTTTATAAGGCCAATATCTAAAGCTCCTAAAGGAGCACATGGCTACCTTTGGGATATATGATATGGAACCACTCACCATCATACATATTTCATTTTGGAGCAGCTAGTGTATTCAGACTTGAAGATATGCTCATATTCAACTCCTAAGAAACTTAGAGTTCCAAAGCTTGAAATCGTCATATATCTATTTCACAAGCTCTGAATGCGGTTTCTGGCATATGGGCATACACCTGATAGAGTATCGGCCCACCATCAAACCTTTTCCTTTTGGATGAAATTTGAGTGTTGACTTTCAAGAAACGCACAGTTTGAAAAACGTTGTTTCTGAATGCGGGAAAAGGTAAAGGTTTCATAAAGCCTATATCTAAAGCTCCTAAAGGAGCAGATGGCTACCTTTGGGATATATGATATGAAACCACTCACCATCATACATATTTCATTTGGAAGCAGATAGTGTATTCTCTCTTGAAGATATGCTCATATTCAACTCCTAAGAAACTTAGAGTTCCAAAGCTTGAAATCGTCATATATCTATTTCACAAGCTCTGAATGCGGTTTCTGGCATATGGGCATACCCCTGATAGAGTATCGGCCCACCATCAAACCTTTTCCTTTTGGATGAAATATGAGTGTTGACTTTCAAAAAATGCGCACTCTGAAAAACTTTGTTTCTGAATGCGGGAAAAGTTAAAGTTTTTATAAGGCCTATATCTAAAGCTCCTAAAGGAGCACATGGCTACCTTTGGGATATATGATATGGAACCACTCACCATCATACATATTTCATTTTGGAGCAGCTAGTGTATTCTCTCTTGAAGATATGCTCATATTCAACTCCTAAGAAACTTAGAGTTCCAAAGCTTGAAATCGTCATATATCTATTTCACAAGCTCTGAATGCGGTTTCTGGCATATGGGCATACCCCTGATAGAGTATCGGCCCACCATCAGACCTTTTCCTTTTGGATGAAATTTGAGTGTTGACTTTCAAAAAATGCGCACTCTGAAAAACTTTGTTTCTGAATGCGGGAAAAGTTAAAGTTTTTATAAGGCCAATATCTAAAGCTCCTAAAGGAGCACATGGCTACCTTTGGGATATATGATATGGAACCACTCACCATCATACATATTTCATTTTGGAGCAGCTAGTGAATTCTCTCTTGAAGATATGCTCATATTCAACTCCTAAGAAACTTAGAGTTCCAAAGCTTGAAATCGTCATATATCTATTTCACAAGCTCTGAATGCGGTTTCTGGCATATGGGCATACCCCTGATAGAGTATCGGCCCACCATCAAACCTTTTCCTTTTGGATGAAATTTGAGTGTTGACTTTCAAGAAACGCACAGTTTGAAAAACGTTGTTTCTGAATGCGGGAAAAGGTAAAGGTTTCATAAAGCCTATATCTAAAGCTCCTAAAGGAGCAGATGGCTACCTTTGGGATATATGATATGAAACCACTCACCATCATACATATTTCATTTTGAAGCAGCTAGTGTATTCTCTCTGGAAGATATGCTCATATTCAACTCCTAAGAAACTTAGAGTTCCAAAGCTTGAAATCGTCATATATCTATTTCACAAGCTCTGAATGCGGTTTCTGGCATATGGGCATACCCCTGATAGAGTATCGGCCCACCATGAAACCTTTTCCTTTTGGATGAAATTTGAGTGTTGACTTTCAAGAAACGCACAGTTTGAAAAACGTTGTTTCTGAATGCGGGAAAAGGTAAAGGTTTCATAAAGCCTATATCTAAAGCTCCTAAAGGAGCACATGGCTACCTTTGGGATATATGATATGGAACCACTCACCATCATACATATTTCATTTTGGAGCAGCTAGTGTATTCTCTCTTGAAGATATGCTCATATTCAACTCCTAAGAAACTTAGAGTTCCAAAGCTTGAAATCGTCATATATCTATTTCACAAGCTCTGAATGCGGTTTCTGGCATATGGGCATACACCTGATAGAGTATCGGCCCACCATCAAACCTTTTCCTTTTGGATGAAATTTGAGTGTTGACTTTCAAGAAACGCACAGTTTGAAAAACGTTGTTTCTGAATGCGGGAAAAGGTAAAGGTTTCATAAAGCCTATATCTAAAGCTCCTAAAGGAGCAGATGGCTACCTTTGGGATATATGATATGGAACCACTCACCATCATACATATTTCATTTGGAAGCAGCTAGTGTATTCTCTCTTGAAGATATGCTCATATTCAACTCCTAAGAAACTTAGAGTTCCAAAGCTTGAAATCGTCATATATCTATTTCACAAGCTCTGAATGCGGTTTCTGGCATATGGGCATACCCCTGATAGAGTATCGGCCCACCATGAAACCTTTTCCTTTTGGATGAAATTTGAGTGTTGACTTTCAAAAAATGCGCACTCTGAAAAACTTTGTTTCTGAATGCGGGAAAAGTTAAAGTTTTTATAAGGCCAATATCTAAAGCTGCTAAAGGAGCACATGGCTACCTTTGGGATATATGATATGGAACCACTCACCATCATACATATTTCATTTTGGAGCAGCTAGTGTATTCTCTCTTGAAGATATGCTCATATTCAACTCCTAAGAAACTTAGAGTTCCAAAGCTTGAAATCGTCATATATCTATTTCACAAGCTCTGAATGCGGTTTCTGGCATATGGGCATACCCCTGATAGAGTATCGGCCCACCATGAAACCTTTTCCTTTTGGATGAAATTTGAGTGTTGACTTTCAAAAAATGCGCACTCTGAAAAACTTTGTTTCTGAATGCGGGAAAAGGTAAAGGTTTCCTAAAGCCTATATCTAAAGCTCCTAAAGGAGCAGATGGCTACCTTTGGGATATATGATATGGAACCACTCACCATCATACATATTTCATTTGGAAGCAGCTAGTGTATTCTCTCTTGAAGATATGCTCATATTCAACTCCTAAGAAACAGAGTTCCAAAGCGTGAAATCGTCATATATCTATTTCACAAGCTCTGAATGCGGTTTCTTGCATATGGGCATACACCTGATAGAGTATCGGCCCACCATCAAACCTTTTCCTTTTGGATGAAATTTGAGTGTTGACTTTCAAGAAACGCACAGTTTGAAAAACTTTGTTTCTGAATGCGGGAAAAGTTAAAGTTTTTATAAGGCCAATATCTAAAGCTCCTGAAGGAGCACATGGCTACCTTTGGGATATATGATATGGAACCACTCACCATCATACATATTTCATTTTGGAGCAGCTCGTGTATTCAGACTTGAAGATATGCTCATATTCAACTCCTAAGAAACTTAGAGTTCCAAAGCTTGAAATCATCATATATCCATTTCACAAGCTCTGAATGCGGTTTCTGGCATATGGGCATACACCTGATAGAGTATCGGCCCACCATCAAACCTTTTCCTTTTGGATGAAATTTGAGTGTTGACTTTCAAGAAACGCACAGTTTGAAAAACGTTGTTTCTGAATGCGGGAAAAGGTAAAGGTTTCATAAAGCCTATATCTAAAGCTCCTAAAGGAGCAGATGGCTACCTTTGGGATATATGATATGAAACCACTCACCATCATACATATTTCATTTGGAAGCAGATAGTGTATTCTCTCTTGAAGATATGCTCATATTCAACTCCTAAGAAACTTAGAGTTCCAAAGCTTGAAATCGTCATATATCTATTTCACAAGCTCTGAATGCGGTTTCTGGCATATGGGCATACCCCTGATAGAGTATCGGCCCACCATCAAACCTTTTCCTTTTGGATGAAATATGAGTGTTGACTTTCAAAAAATGCGCACTCTGAAAAACTTTGTTTCTGAATGCGGGAAAAGTTAAAGTTTTTATAAGGCCTATATCTAAAGCTCCTAAAGGAGCACATGGCTACCTTTGGGATATATGATATGGAACCACTCACCATCATACATATTTCATTTTGGAGCAGCTAGTGTATTCTCTCTTGAAGATATGCTCATATTCAACTCCTAAGAAACTTAGAGTTCCAAAGCTTGAAATCGTCATATATCTATTTCACAAGCTCTGAATGCGGTTTCTGGCATATGGGCATACCCCTGATAGAGTATCGGCCCACCATCAAACCTTTTCCTTTTGGATGAAATTTGAGTGTTGACTTTCAAAAAATGCGCACTCTGAAAAACTTTGTTTCTGAATGCGGGAAAAGTTAAAGTTTTTATAAGGCCAATATCTAAAGCTCCTAAAGGAGCACATGGCTACCTTTGGGATATATGATATGGAACCACTCACCATCATACATATTTCATTTTGGAGCAGCTAGTGAATTCTCTCTTGAAGATATGCTCATATTCAACTCCTAAGAAACTTAGAGTTCCAAAGCTTGAAATCGTCATATATCTATTTCACAAGCTCTGAATGCGGTTTCTGGCATATGGGCATACCCCTGATAGAGTATCGGCCCACCATCAAACCTTTTCCTTTTGGATGAAATTTGAGTGTTGACTTTCAAGAAACGCACAGTTTGAAAAACGTTGTTTCTGAATGCGGGAAAAGGTAAAGGTTTCATAAAGCCTATATCTAAAGCTCCTAAAGGAGCAGATGGCTACCTTTGGGATATATGATATGAAACCACTCACCATCATACATATTTCATTTTGAAGCAGCTAGTGTATTCTCTCTGGAAGATATGCTCATATTCAACTCCTAAGAAACTTAGAGTTCCAAAGCTTGAAATCGTCATATATCTATTTCACAAGCTCTGAATGCGGTTTCTGGCATATGGGCATACCCCTGATAGAGTATCGGCCCACCATGAAACCTTTTCCTTTTGGATGAAATTTGAGTGTTGACTTTCAAGAAACGCACAGTTTGAAAAACGTTGTTTCTGAATGCGGGAAAAGGTAAAGGTTTCATAAAGCCTATATCTAAAGCTCCTAAAGGAGCACATGGCTACCTTTGGGATATATGATATGGAACCACTCACCATCATACATATTTCACTTTGGAGCAGCTAGTGTATTCTCTCTTGAAGATATGCTCATATTCAACTCCTAAGAAACTTAGAGTTCCAAAGCTTGAAATCGTCATATATCTATTTCACAAGCTCTGAATGCGGTTTCTGGCATATGGGCATACACCTGATAGAGTATCGGCCCACCATCAAACCTTTTCCTTTTGGATGAAATTTGAGTGTTGACTTTCAAGAAACGCACAGTTTGAAAAACGTTGTTTCTGAATGCGGGAAAAGGTAAAGGTTTCATAAAGCCTATATCTAAAGCTCCTAAAGGAGCAGATGGCTACCTTTGGGATATATGATATGGAACCACTCACCATCATACATATTTCATTTGGAAGCAGCTAGTGTATTCTCTCTTGAAGATATGCTCATATTCAACTCCTAAGAAACTTAGAGTTCCAAAGCTTGAAATCGTCATATATCTATTTCACAAGCTCTGAATGCGGTTTCTGGCATATGGGCATACCCCTGATAGAGTATCGGCCCACCATGAAACCTTTTCCTTTTGGATGAAATTTGAGTGTTGACTTTCAAAAAATGCGCACTCTGAAAAACTTTGTTTCTGAATGCGGGAAAAGTTAAAGTTTTTATAAGGCCAATATCTAAAGCTGCTAAAGGAGCACATGGCTACCTTTGGGATATATGATATGGAACCACTCACCATCATACATATTTCATTTTGGAGCAGCTAGTGTATTCTCTCTTGAAGATATGCTCATATTCAACTCCTAAGAAACTTAGAGTTCCAAAGCTTGAAATCGTCATATATCTATTTCACAAGCTCTGAATGCGGTTTCTGGCATATGGGCATACCCCTGATAGAGTATCGGCCCACCATGAAACCTTTTCCTTTTGGATGAAATTTGAGTGTTGACTTTCAAAAAATGCGCACTCTGAAAAACTTTGTTTCTGAATGCGGGAAAAGGTAAAGGTTTCCTAAAGCCTATATCTAAAGCTCCTAAAGGAGCAGATGGCTACCTTTGGGATATATGATATGGAACCACTCACCATCATACATATTTCATTTGGAAGCAGCTAGTGTATTCTCTCTTGAAGATATGCTCATATTCAACTCCTAAGAAACAGAGTTCCAAAGCGTGAAATCGTCATATATCTATTTCACAAGCTCTGAATGCGGTTTCTGGCATATGGGCATACACCTGATAGAGTATCGGCCCACCATCAAACCTTTTCCTTTTGGATGAAATATGAGTATTGACTTTCAAAAAATGCGCACTCTAAAAAACTTTGTTTCTGAATGCGGGAAAAGTTAAAGTTTTTATAAGGCCATATCTAAAGCTCCTAAAGGAGCACATGGCTACCTTTGGGATATATGATATGGAACCACTCACCATCATACATATTTCATTTTGGAGCAGCTAGTGTATTCTCTCTTGAAGATATGCTCATATTCAACTCCTAAGAAACTTAGAGTTCCAAAGCTTGAAATCGTCATATATCTATTTCACAAGCTCTGAATGCGGTTTCTGGCATATGGGCATACACCTGATAGAGTATCGGCCCACCATCAAAACTTTTCCTTTTGGATGAAATTTGAGTGTTGACTTTCAAGAAACGCACAGTTTGAAAAACGTTGTTTCTGAATGCGGGAAAAGGTAAAGGTTTCATAAAGCCTATATCTAAAGCTCCTAAAGGAGCAGATGGCTACCTTTGGGATATATGATATGAAACCACTCACCATCATACATATTTCATTTGGAAGCAGATAGTGTATTCTCTCTTGAAGATATGCTCATATTCAACTCCTAAGAAACTTAGAGTTCCAAAGCTTGAAATCGTCATATATCTATTTCACAAGCTCTGAATGCGGTTTCTGGCATATGGGCATACCCCTGATAGAGTATCGGCCCACCATCAAACCTTTTCCTTTTGGATGAAATTTGAGTGTTGACTTTCAAAAAATGCGCACTCTGAAAAACTTTGTTTCTGAATGCGGGAAAAGTTAAAGGTTTCATAAAGCCTATATCTAAAACTCCTAAAGGAGCAGATGGCTACCTTTGGGATATATGATATGAAACCACTCACCATCATACATATTTCATTTTGAAGCAGCAAGTGTATTCTCTCTGGAAGATATGCTCATATTCAACTCCTAAGAAACTTAGAGTTCCAAAGCTTGAAATCGTCATATATCTATTTCACAAGCTCTGAATGCGGTTTCTGGCATATGGGCATACCCCTGATAGAGTATCGGCCCACCATGAAACCTTTTCCTTTTGGATGAAATTTGAGTGTTGACTTTCAAGAAACGCACAGTTTGAAAAACGTTGTTTCTGAATGCGGGAAAAGGTAAAGGTTTCATAAAGCCTATATCTAAAGCTCCTAAAGGAGCACATGGCTACCTTTGGGATATATGATATGGAACCACTCACCATCATACATCTTTCATTTTGGAGCAGCTAGTGTATTCTCTCTTGAAGATATGCTCATATTCAACTCCTAAGAAACTTAGAGTTCCAAAGCTTGAAATCGTCATATATCTATTTCACAAGCTCTGAATGCGGTTTCTGGCATATGGGCATACACCTGATAGAGTATCGGCCCACCATCAAACCTTTTCCTTTTGGATGAAATTTGAGTGTTGACTTTCAAGAAACGCACAGTTTGAAAAACGTTGTTTCTGAATGCGGGAAAAGGTAAAGGTTTCATAAAGCCTATATCTAAAGCTCCTAAAGGAGCAGATGGCTACCTTTGGGATATATGATATGGAACCACTCACCATCATACATATTTCATTTGGAAGCAGCTAGTGTATTCTCTCTTGAAGATATGCTCATATTCAACTCCTAAGAAACTTAGAGTTCCAAAGCTTGAAATCGTCATATATCTATTTCACAAGCTCTGAATGCGGTTTCTGGCATATGGGCATACCACTGATAGAGTATCGGCCCACCATGAAACCTTTTCCTTTTGGATGAAATTTGAGTGTTGACTTTCAAAAAATGCGCACTCTGAAAAACTTTGTTTCTGAATGCGGGAAAAGTTAAAGTTTTTATAAGGCCAATATCTAAAGCTGCTAAAGGAGCACATGGCTACCTTTGGGATATATGATATGGAACCACTCACCATCATACATATTTCATTTTGGAGCAGCTAGTGTATTCTCTCTTGAAGATATGCTCATATTCAACTCCTAAGAAACTTAGAGTTCCAAAGCTTGAAATCGTCATATATCTATTTCACAAGCTCTGAATGCGGTTTCTGGCATATGGGCATACCCCTGATAGAGTATCGGCCCACCATGAAACCTTTTCCTTTTGGATGAAATTTGAGTGTTGACTTTCAAGAAACGCACAGTTTGAAAAACGTTGTTTCTGAATGCGGGAAAAGGTAAAGGTTTCATAAAGCCTATATCTAAAGCTCCTAAAGGAGCAGATGGCTACCTTTGGGATATATGATATGAAACCACTCACCATCATACATATTTCATTTGGAAGCAGATAGTGTATTCTCTCTTGAAGATATGCTCATATTCAACTCCTAAGAAACTTAGAGTTCCAAAGCTTGAAATCGTCATATATCTATTTCACAAGCTCTGAATGCGGTTTCTGGCATATGGGCATACCCCTGATAGAGTATCGGCTCACCATCAAACCTTTTCCTTTTGGATGAAATATGAGTATTGACTTTCAAAAAATGCGCACTCTAAAAAACTTTGTTTCTGAATGCGGGAAAAGTTAAAGTTTTTATAAGGCCTATATCTAAAGCTCCTAAAGGAGCACATGGCTACCTTTGGGATATATGATATGGAACCACTCACCATCATACATATTTCATTTTGGAGCAGCTAGTGTATTCTCTCTTGAAGATATGCTCATATTCAACTCCTAAGAAACTTAGAGTTCCAAAGCTTGAAATCGTCATATATCTATTTCACAAGCTCTGAATGCGGTTTCTGGCATATGGGCATACACCTGATAGAGTATCGGCCCACCATCAAACCTTTTCCTTTTGGATGAAATTTGAGTGTTGACTTTCAAGAAACGCACAGTTTGAAAAACGTTGTTTCTGAATGCGGGAAAAGGTAAAGGTTTCATAAAGCCTATATCTAAAGCTCCTAAAGGAGCACATGGCTACCTTTGGGATATATGATATGAAACCACTCACCATCATACATATTTCATTTGGAAGCAGATAGTGTATTCTCTCTTGAAGATATGCTCATATTCAACTCCTAAGAAACTTAGAGTTCCAAAGCTTGAAATCGTCATATATCTATTTCACAAGCTCTGAATGCGGTTTCTGGCATATGGGCATACCCCTGATAGAGTATCGGCCCACCATGAAACCTTTTCCTTTTGGATGAAATTTGAGTGTTGACTTTCAAAAAATGCGCACTCTGAAAAACTTTGTTTCTGAATGCGGGAAAAGTTAAAGGTTTCATAAAGCCTATATCTAAAGCTCCTAAAGGAGCAGATGGCTACCTTTGGGATATATGATATGAAACCACTCACCATCATACATATTTCATTTTGAAGCAGCTAGTGTATTCTCTCTGGAAGATATGCTCATATTCAACTCCTAAGAAACTTAGAGTTCCAAAGCTTTAAATCGTCATATATCTATTTCACAAGCTCTGAATGCGGTTTCTGGCATATGGGCATACCCCTGATAGAGTATCGGCCCACCATGAAACCTTTTCCTTTTGGATGAAATTTGAGTGTTGACTTTCAAGAAACGCACAGTTTGAAAAACGTTGTTTCTGAATGCGGGAAAAGGTAAAGGTTTCATAAAGCCTATATCTAAAGCTCCTAAAGGAGCACATGGCTACCTTTGGGATATATGATATGGAACCACTCACCATCATACATATTTCATTTTGGAGCAGCTAGTGTATTCTCTCTTGAAGATATGCTCATATTCAACTCCTAAGAAACTTAGAGTTCCAAAGCTTGAAATCGTCATATATCTATTTCACAAGCTCTGAATGCGGTTTCTGGCATATGGGCATACACCTGATAGAGTATCGGCCCACCATCAAACCTTTTCCTTTTGGATGAAATTTGAGTGTTGACTTTCAAGAAACGCACAGTTTGAAAAACGTTGTTTCTGAATGCGGGAAAAGGTAAAGGTTTCATAAAGCCTATATCTAAAGCTCCTAAAGGAGCAGATGGCTACCTTTGGGATATATGATATGGAACCACTCACCATCATACATATTTCATTTGGAAGCAGCTAGTGTATTCTCTCTTGAAGATATGCTCATATTCAACTCCTAAGAAACTTAGAGTTCCAAAGCTTGAAATCGTCATATATCTATTTCACAAGCTCTGAATGCGGTTTCTGGCATATGGGCATACCCCTGATAGAGTATCGGCCCACCATGAAACCTTTTCCTTTTGGATGAAATTTGAGTGTTGACTTTCAAAAAATGCGCACTCTGAAAAACTTTGTTTCTGAATGCGGGAAAAGTTAAAGTTTTTATTAGGCCAATATCTAAAGCTGCTAAAGGAGCACATGGCTACCTTTGGGATATATGATATGGAACCACTCACCATCATACATATTTCATTTTGGAGCAGCTAGTGTATTCTCTCTTGAAGATATGCTCATATTCAACTCCTAAGAAACTTAGAGTTCCAAAGCTTGAAATCGTCATATATCTATTTCACAAGCTCTGAATGCGGTTTCTGGCATATGGGCATACCCCTGATAGAGTATCGGCCCACCATGAAACCTTTTCCTTTTGGATGAAATTTGAGTGTTGACTTTCAAAAAATGCGCACTCTGAAAAACTTTGTTTCTGAATGCGGGAAAAGGTAAAGGTTTCCTAAAGCCTATATCTAAAGCTCCTAAAGGAGCACATGGCTACCTTTGGGATATATGATATGGAACCACTCACCATCATACATATTTCATTTTGGAGCAGCTAGTGTATTCTCTCTTGAAGATATGCTCATATTCAACTCCTAAGAAACTTAGAGTTCCAAAGCTTGAAATCGTCATATATCTATTTCACAAGCTCTGAATGCGGTTTCTGGCATATGGGCATACCCCTGATAGAGTATCGGCCCACCATGAAACCTTTTCCTTTTGGATGAAATTTGAGTGTTGACTTTCAAAAAATGCGCACTCTGAAAAACTTTGTTTCTGAATGCGGGAAAAGGTAAAGGTTTCATAAAGCCTATATCTAAAGCTCCTAAAGGAGCACATGGCTACCTTTGGGATATATGATATGGAACCACTCACCATCATACATATTTCATTTTGGAGCAGCTAGTGTATTCTCTCTTGAAGATATGCTCATATTCAACTCCTAAGAAACTTAGAGTTCCAAAGCTTGAAATCGTCATATATCTATTTCACAAGCTCTGAATGCGGTTTCTGGCATATGGGCATACACCTGATAGAGTATCGGCCCACCATCAAACCTTTTCCTTTTGGATGAAATTTGAGTGTTGACTTTCAAAAAATGCGCACTCTGAAAAACTTTGTTTCTGAATGCGGGAAAAGGTAAAGGTTTCATAAAGCCTATATCTAAAGCTCCTAAAGGAGCACATGGCTACCTTTGGGATATATGATATGGAACCACTCACCATCATACATATTTCATTTTGGAGCAGCTAGTGTATTCTCTCTTGAAGATATGCTCATATTCAACTCCTAAGAAACTTAGAGTTCCAAAGCTTGAAATCGTCATATATCTATTTCACAAGCTCTGAATGCGGTTTCTGGCATATGGGCATACACCTGATAGAGTATCGGCCCACCATCAAACCTTTTCCTTTTGGATGAAATTTGAGTGTTGACTTTCAAAAAATGCGCACTCTGAAAAACGTTGTTTCTGAATGCGGGAAAAGGTAAAGGTTTCATAAAGCCTATATCTAAAGCTCCTAAAGGAGCAGATGGCTACCTTTGGGATATATGATATGAAACCACTCACCATCATACATATTTCATTTGGAAGCAGCTAGTGTATTCTCTCTTGAAGATATGCTCATATTCAACTCCTAAGAAACTTAGAGTTCCAAAGCTTGAAATCGTCATATATCTATTTCACAAGCTCTGAATGCGGTTTCTGGCATATGGGCATACCCCTGATAGAGTATCGGCCCACCATGAAACCTTTTCCTTTTGGATGAAATTTGAGTGTTGACTTTCAAAAAATGCGCACTCTGAAAAACTTTGTTTCTGAATGCGGGAAAAGGTAAAGGTTTCATAAAGCCTATATCTAAAGCTCCTAAAGGAGCACATGGCTACCTTTGGGATATATGATATGGAACCACTCACCATCATACATATTTCATTTTGGAGCAGCTAGTGTATTCTCTCTTGAAGATATGCTCATATTCAACTCCTAAGAAACTTAGAGTTCCAAAGCTTGAAATCGTCATATATCTATTTCACAAGCTCTGAATGCGGTTTCTGGCATATGGGCATACACCTGATAGAGTATCGGCCCACCATCAAACCTTTTCCTTTTGGATGAAATTTGAGTGTTGACTTTCAAAAAATGCGCACTCTGAAAAACTTTGTTTCTGAATGCGGGAAAAGGTAAAGGTTTCATAAAGCCTATATCTAAAGCTCCTAAAGGAGCACATGGCTACCTTTGGGATATATGATATGGAACCACTCACCATCATACATATTTCATTTTGGAGCAGCTAGTGTATTCTCTCTTGAAGATATGCTCATATTCAACTCCTAAGAAACTTAGAGTTCCAAAGCTTGAAATCGTCATATATCTATTTCACAAGCTCTGAATGCGGTTTCTGGCATATGGGCATACACCTGATAGAGTATCGGCCCACCATCAAACCTTTTCCTTTTGGATGAAATTTGAGTGTTGACTTTCAAGAAACGCACAGTTTGAAAAACGTTGTTTCTGAATGCGGGAAAAGGTAAAGGTTTCATAAAGCCTATATCTAAAGCTCCTAAAGGAGCAGATGGCTACCTTTGGGATATATGATATGGAACCACTCACCATCATACATATTTCATTTGGAAGCAGCTAGTGTATTCTCTCTTGAAGATATGCTCATATTCAACTCCTAAGAAACTTAGAGTTCCAAAGCTTGAAATCGTCATATATCTATTTCACAAGCTCTGAATGCGGTTTCTGGCATATGGGCATACCCCTGATAGAGTATCGGCTCACCATCAAACCTTTTCCTTTTGGATGAAATATGAGTATTGACTTTCAAAAAATGCGCACTCTAAAAAACTTTGTTTCTGAATGCGGGAAAAGTTAAAGTTTTTATAAGGCCTATATCTAAAGCTCCTAAAGGAGCACATGGCTACCTTTGGGATATATGATATGGAACCACTCACCATCATACATATTTCATTTTGGAGCAGCTAGTGTATTCTCTCTTGAAGATATGCTCATATTCAACTCCTAAGAAACTTAGAGTTCCAAAGCTTGAAATCGTCATATATCTATTTCACAAGCTCTGAATGCGGTTTCTGGCATATGGGCATACACCTGATAGAGTATCGGCCCACCATCAAACCTTTTCCTTTTGGATGAAATTTGAGTGTTGACTTTCAAGAAACGCACAGTTTGAAAAACGTTGTTTCTGAATGCGGGAAAAGGTAAAGGTTTCATAAAGCCTATATCTAAAGCTCCTAAAGGAGCACATGGCTACCTTTGGGATATATGATATGAAACCACTCACCATCATACATATTTCATTTGGAAGCAGATAGTGTATTCTCTCTTGAAGATATGCTCATATTCAACTCCTAAGAAACTTAGAGTTCCAAAGCTTGAAATCGTCATATATCTATTTCACAAGCTCTGAATGCGGTTTCTGGCATATGGGCATACCCCTGATAGAGTATCGGCCCACCATCAAACCTTTTCCTTTTGGATGAAATTTGAGTGTTGACTTTCAAAAAATGCGCACTCTGAAAAACTTTGTTTCTGAATGCGGGAAAAGTTAAAGGTTTCATAAAGCCTATATCTAAAGCTCCTAAAGGAGCAGATGGCTACCTTTGGGATATATGATATGAAACCACTCACCATCATACATATTTCATTTTGAAGCAGCTAGTGTATTCTCTCTGGAAGATATGCTCATATTCAACTCCTAAGAAACTTAGAGTTCCAAAGCTTTAAATCGTCATATATCTATTTCACAAGCTCTGAATGCGGTTTCTGGCATATGGGCATACCCCTGATAGAGTATCGGCCCACCATGAAACCTTTTCCTTTTGGATGAAATTTGAGTGTTGACTTTCAAGAAACGCACAGTTTGAAAAACGTTGTTTCTGAATGCGGGAAAAGGTAAAGGTTTCATAAAGCCTATATCTAAAGCTCCTAAAGGAGCACATGGCTACCTTTGGGATATATGATATGGAACCACTCACCATCATACATATTTCATTTTGGAGCAGCTAGTGTATTCTCTCTTGAAGATATGCTCATATTCAACTCCTAAGAAACTTAGAGTTCCAAAGCTTGAAATCGTCATATATCTATTTCACAAGCTCTGAATGCGGTTTCTGGCATATGGGCATACACCTGATAGAGTATCGGCCCACCATCAAACCTTTTCCTTTTGGATGAAATTTGAGTGTTGACTTTCAAGAAACGCACAGTTTGAAAAACGTTGTTTCTGAATGCGGGAAAAGGTAAAGGTTTCATAAAGCCTATATCTAAAGCTCCTAAAAGAGCAGATGGCTACCTTTGGGATATATGATATGGAACCACTCACCATCATACATATTTCATTTGGAAGCAGCTAGTGTATTCTCTCTTGAAGATATGCTCATATTCAACTCCTAAGAAACTTAGAGTTCCAAAGCTTGAAATCGTCATATATCTATTTCACAAGCTCTGAATGCGGTTTCTGGCATATGGGCATACCCCTGATAGAGTATCGGCCCACCATGAAACCTTTTCCTTTTGGATGAAATTTGAGTGTTGACTTTCAAAAAATGCGCACTCTGAAAAACTTTGTTTCTGAATGCGGGAAAAGTTAAAGTTTTTATAAGGCCAATATCTAAAGCTGCTAAAGGAGCACATGGCTACCTTTGGGATATATGATATGGAACCACTCACCATCATACATATTTCATTTTGGAGCAGCTAGTGTATTCTCTCTTGAAGATATGCTCATATTCAACTCCTAAGAAACTTAGAGTTCCAAAGCTTGAAATCGTCATATATCTATTTCACAAGCTCTGAATGCGGTTTCTGGCATATGGGCATACCCCTGATAGAGTATCGGCCCACCATGAAACCTTTTCCTTTTGGATGAAATTTGAGTGTTGACTTTCAAAAAATGCGCACTCTGAAAAACTTTGTTTCTGAATGCGGGAAAAGGTAAAGGTTTCCTAAAGCCTATATCTAAAGCTCCTAAAGGAGCACATGGCTACCTTTGGGATATATGATATGGAACCACTCACCATCATACATATTTCATTTTGGAGCAGCTAGTGTATTCTCTCTTGAAGATATGCTCATATTCAACTCCTAAGAAACTTAGAGTTCCAAAGCTTGAAATCGTCATATATCTATTTCACAAGCTCTGAATGCGGTTTCTGGCATATGGGCATACCCCTGATAGAGTATCGGCCCACCATGAAACCTTTTCCTTTTGGATGAAATTTGAGTGTTGACTTTCAAAAAATGCGCACTCTGAAAAACTTTGTTTCTGAATGCGGGAAAAGTTAAAGTTTTTATAAGGCCTATATCTAAAGCTCCTAAAGGAGCAGATGGCAACCTTTGGGATATATGATATGGAACCACTCACCATCATACATATTTCATTTTGGAGCAGCTAGTGTATTCTCTCTTGAAGATATGCTCATATTCAACTCCTAAGAAACTTAGAGTTCCAAAGCTTGAAATCGTCATATATCTATTTCACAAGCTCTGAATGCGGTTTCTGGCATATGGGCATACACCTGATAGAGTATCGGCCCACCATCAAACCTTTTCCTTTTGGATGAAATTTGAGTGTTGACTTTCAAAAAATGCGCACTCTGAAAAACTTTGTTTCTGAATGCGGGAAAAGGTAAAGGTTTCATAAAGCCTATATCTAAAGCTCCTAAAGGAGCACATGGCTACCTTTGGGATATATGATATGGAACCACTCACCATCATACATATTTCATTTTGGAGCAGCTAGTGTATTCTCTCTTGAAGATATGCTCATATTCAACTCCTAAGAAACTTAGAGTTCCAAAGCTTGAAATCGTCATATATCTATTTCACAAGCTCTGAATGCGGTTTCTGGCATATGGGCATACACCTGATAGAGTATCGGCCCACCATCAAACCTTTTCCTTTTGGATGAAATTTGAGTGTTGACTTTCAAAAAATGCGCACTCTGAAAAACGTTGTTTCTGAATGCGGGAAAAGGTAAAGGTTTCATAAAGCCTATATCTAAAGCTCCTAAAGGAGCAGATGGCTACCTTTGGGATATATGATATGAAACCACTCACCATCATACATATTTCATTTGGAAGCAGCTAGTGTATTCTCTCTTGAAGATATGCTCATATTCAACTCCTAAGAAACTTAGAGTTCCAAAGCTTGAAATCGTCATATATCTATTTCACAAGCTCTGAATGCGGTTTCTGGCATATGGGCATACCCCTGATAGAGTATCGGCCCACCATGAAACCTTTTCCTTTTGGATGAAATTTGAGTGTTGACTTTCAAAAAATGCGCACTCTGAAAAACTTTGTTTCTGAATGCGGGAAAAGGTAAAGGTTTCATAAAGCCTATATCTAAAGCTCCTAAAGGAGCACATGGCTACCTTTGGGATATATGATATGGAACCACTCACCATCATACATATTTCATTTTGGAGCAGCTAGTGTATTCTCTCTTGAAGATATGCTCATATTCAACTCCTAAGAAACTTAGAGTTCCAAAGCTTGAAATCGTCATATATCTATTTCACAAGCTCTGAATGCGGTTTCTGGCATATGGGCATACACCTGATAGAGTATCGGCCCACCATCAAACCTTTTCCTTTTGGATGAAATTTGAGTGTTGACTTTCAAAAAATGCGCACTCTGAAAAACTTTGTTTCTGAATGCGGGAAAAGGTAAAGGTTTCATAAAGCCTATATCTAAAGCTCCTAAAGGAGCACATGGCTACCTTTGGGATATATGATATGGAACCACTCACCATCATACATATTTCATTTTGGAGCAGCTAGTGTATTCTCTCTTGAAGATATGCTCATATTCAACTCCTAAGAAACTTAGAGTTCCAAAGCTTGAAATCGTCATATATCTATTTCACAAGCTCTGAATGCGGTTTCTGGCATATGGGCATACCCCTGATAGAGTATCGGCCCACCATGAAACCTTTTCCTTTTGGATGAAATTTGAGTGTTGACTTTCAAAAAATGCGCACTCTGAAAAACTTTGTTTCTGAATGCGGGAAAAGTTAAAGTTTTTATAAGGCCTATATCTAAAGCTCCTAAAGGAGCAGATGGCAACCTTTGGGATATATGATATGGAACCACTCACCATCATACATATTTCATTTTGGAGCAGCTAGTGTATTCTCTCTTGAAGATATGCTCATATTCAACTCCTAAGAAACTTAGAGTTCCAAAGCTTGAAATCGTCATATATCTATTTCACAAGCTCTGAATGCGGTTTCTGGCATATGGGCATACACCTGATAGAGTATCGGCCCACCATCAAACCTTTTCCTTTTGGATGAAATTTGAGTGTTGACTTTCAAAAAATGCGCACTCTGAAAAACTTTGTTTCTGAATGCGGGAAAAGGTAAAGGTTTCATAAAGCCTATATCTAAAGCTCCTAAAGGAGCACATGGCTACCTTTGGGATATATGATATGGAACCACTCACCATCATACATATTTCATTTTGGAGCAGCTAGTGTATTCTCTCTTGAAGATATGCTCATATTCAACTCCTAAGAAACTTAGAGTTCCAAAGCTTGAAATCGTCATATATCTATTTCACAAGCTCTGAATGCGGTTTCTGGCATATGGGCATACACCTGATAGAGTATCGGCCCACCATCAAACCTTTTCCTTTTGGATGAAATTTGAGTGTTGACTTTCAAAAAATGCGCACTCTGAAAAACGTTGTTTCTGAATGCGGGAAAAGGTAAAGGTTTCATAAAGCCTATATCTAAAGCTCCTAAAGGAGCAGATGGCTACCTTTGGGATATATGATATGAAACCACTCACCATCATACATATTTCATTTGGAAGCAGCTAGTGTATTCTCTCTTGAAGATATGCTCATATTCAACTCCTAAGAAACTTAGAGTTCCAAAGCTTGAAATCGTCATATATCTATTTCACAAGCTCTGAATGCGGTTTCTGGCATATGGGCATACCCCTGATAGAGTATCGGCCCACCATGAAACCTTTTCCTTTTGGATGAAATTTGAGTGTTGACTTTCAAAAAATGCGCACTCTGAAAAACTTTGTTTCTGAATGCGGGAAAAGGTAAAGGTTTCATAAAGCCTATATCTAAAGCTCCTAAAGGAGCACATGGCTACCTTTGGGATATATGATATGGAACCACTCACCATCATACATATTTCATTTTGGAGCAGCTAGTGTATTCTCTCTTGAAGATATGCTCATATTCAACTCCTAAGAAACTTAGAGTTCCAAAGCTTGAAATCGTCATATATCTATTTCACAAGCTCTGAATGCGGTTTCTGGCATATGGGCATACACCTGATAGAGTATCGGCCCACCATCAAACCTTTTCCTTTTGGATGAAATTTGAGTGTTGACTTTCAAAAAATGCGCACTCTGAAAAACTTTGTTTCTGAATGCGGGAAAAGGTAAAGGTTTCATAAAGCCTATATCTAAAGCTCCTAAAGGAGCACATGGCTACCTTTGGGATATATGATATGGAACCACTCACCATCATACATATTTCATTTTGGAGCAGCTAGTGTATTCTCTCTTGAAGATATGCTCATATTCAACTCCTAAGAAACTTAGAGTTCCAAAGCTTGAAATCGTCATATATCTATTTCACAAGCTCTGAATGCGGTTTCTGGCATATGGGCATACACCTGATAGAGTATCGGCCCACCATCAAACCTTTTCCTTTTGGATGAAATTTGAGTGTTGACTTTCAAAAAATGCGCACTCTGAAAAACTTTGTTTCTGAATGCGGGAAAAGGTAAAGGTTTCATAAAGCCTATATCTAAAGCTCCTAAAGGAGCACATGGCTACCTTTGGGATATATGATATGGAACCACTCACCATCATACATATTTCATTTTGGAGCAGCTAGTGTATTCTCTCTTGAAGATATGCTCATATTCAACTCCTAAGAAACTTAGAGTTCCAAAGCTTGAAATCGTCATATATCTATTTCACAAGCTCTGAATGCGGTTTCTGGCATATGGGCATACACCTGATAGAGTATCGGCCCACCATCAAACCTTTTCCTTTTGGATGAAATTTAAGTGTTGACTTTCAAAAAATGCGCACTCTGAAAAACTTTGTTTCTGAATGCGGGAAAAGTTAAAGTTTTTATAAGGCCAATATCTAAAGCTCCTAAAGGAGCAGATGGCTACCTTTGGGATATATGATATGAAACCACTCACCATCATACATATTTCATTTGGAAGCAGCTAGTGTATTCTCTCTTGAAGATATGCTCATATTCAACTCCTAAGAAACTTAGAGTTCCAAAGCTTGAAATCGTCATATATCTATTTCACAAGCTCTGAATGCGGTTTCTGGCATATGGGCATACACCTGATGGAGTATCGGCCCACCATCAAACCTTTTCCTTTTGGATGAAATTTGAGTGTTGACTTTCAAGAAACGCACAGTTTGAAAAACGTTGTTTCTGAATGCGGGAAAAGGTAAAGGTTTCATAAAGCCTATATCTAAAGCTCCTAAAGGAGCAGATGGCTACCTTTGGGATATATGATATGAAACCACTCACCATCATACATATTTCATTTGGAAGCAGCTAGTGTATTCTCTCTTGAAGATATGCTCATATTCAACTCCTAAGAAACTTAGAGTTCCAAAGCTTGAAATCGTCATATATCTATTTCACAAGCTCTGAATGCGGTTTCTGGCATATGGGCATACCCCTGATAGAGTATCGGCCCACCATGAAACCTTTTCCTTTTGGATGAAATTTGAGTGTTGACTTTCAAAAAATGCGCACTCTGAAAAACTTTGTTTCTGAATGCGGGAAAAGGTAAAGGTTTCATAAAGCCTATATCTAAAGCTCCTAAAGGAGCACATGGCTACCTTTGGGATATATGATATGGAACCACTCACCATCATACATATTTCATTTTGGAGCAGCTAGTGTATTCTCTCTTGAAGATATGCTCATATTCAACTCCTAAGAAACTTAGAGTTCCAAAGCTTGAAATCGTCATATATCTATTTCACAAGCTCTGAATGCGGTTTCTGGCATATGGGCATACACCTGATAGAGTATCGGCCCACCATCAAACCTTTTCCTTTTGGATGAAATTTGAGTGTTGACTTTCAAAAAATGCGCACTCTGAAAAACTTTGTTTCTGAATGCGGGAAAAGTTAAAGTTTTTATAAGGCCAATATCTAAAGCTCCTAAAGGAGCACATGGCTACCTTTGGGATATATGATATGGAACCACTCACCATCATACATATTTCATTTTGGAGCAGCTAGTGTATTCTCTCTTGAAGATATGCTCATATTCAACTCCTAAGAAACTTAGAGTTCCAAAGCTTGAAATCGTCATATATCTATTTCACAAGCTCTGAATGCGGTTTCTGGCATATGGGCATACACCTGATGGAGTATCGGCCCACCATCAAACCTTTTCCTTTTGGATGAAATTTGAGTGTTGACTTTCAAGAAACGCACAGTTTGAAAAACGTTGTTTCTGAATGCGGGAAAAGGTAAAGGTTTCATAAAGCCTATATCTAAAGCTCCTAAAGGAGCAGATGGCTACCTTTGGGATATATGATATGAAACCACTCACCATCATACATATTTCATTTGGAAGCAGCTAGTGTATTCTCTCTTGAAGATATGCTCATATTCAACTCCTAAGAAACTTAGAGTTCCAAAGCTTGAAATCGTCATATATCTATTTCACAAGCTCTGAATGCGGTTTCTGGCATATGGGCATACCCCTGATAGAGTATCGGCCCACCATGAAACCTTTTCCTTTTGGATGAAATTTGAGTGTTGACTTTCAAAAAATGCGCACTCTGAAAAACTTTGTTTCTGAATGCGGGAAAAGGTAAAGGTTTCATAAAGCCTATATCTAAAGCTCCTAAAGGAGCACATGGCTACCTTTGGGATATATGATATGGAACCACTCACCATCATACATATTTCATTTTGGAGCAGCTAGTGTATTCTCTCTTGAAGATATGCTCATATTCAACTCCTAAGAAACTTAGAGTTCCAAAGCTTGAAATCGTCATATATCTATTTCACAAGCTCTGAATGCGGTTTCTGGCATATGAGCATACACCTGATAGAGTATCGGCCCACCATCAAACCTTTTCCTTTTGGATGAAATTTGAGTGTTGACTTTCAAAAAATGCGCACTCTGAAAAACTTTGTTTCTGAATGCGGGAAAAGGTAAAGGTTTCATAAAGCCTATATCTAAAGCTCCTAAAGGAGCACATGGCTACCTTTGGGATATATGATATGGAACCACTCACCATCATACATATTTCATTTTGGAGCAGCTAGTGTATTCTCTCTTGAAGATATGCTCATATTCAACTCCTAAGAAACTTAGAGTTCCAAAGCTTGAAATCGTCATATATCTATTTCACAAGCTCTGAATGCGGTTTCTGGCATATGGGCATACACCTGATAGAGTATCGGCCCACCATCAAACCTTTTCCTTTTGGATGAAATTTGAGTGTTGACTTTCAAAAAATGCGCACTCTGAAAAACTTTGTTTCTGAATGCGGGAAAAGGTAAAGGTTTCATAAAGCCTATATCTAAAGCTCCTAAAGGAGCACATGGCTACCTTTGGGATATATGATATGGAACCACTCACCATCATACATATTTCATTTTGGAGCAGCTAGTGTATTCTCTCTTGAAGATATGCTCATATTCAACTCCTAAGAAACTTAGAGTTCCAAAGCTTGAAATCGTCATATATCTATTTCACAAGCTCTGAATGCGGTTTCTGGCATATGGGCATACACCTGATAGAGTATCGGCCCACCATCAAACCTTTTCCTTTTGGATGAAATTTGAGTGTTGACTTTCAAAAAATGCGCACTCTGAAAAACTTTGTTTCTGAATGCGGGAAAAGTTAAAGTTTTTATAAGGCCAATATCTAAAGCTCCTAAAGGAGCACATGGCTACCTTTGGGATATATGATATGGAACCACTCACCATCATACATATTTCATTTTGGAGCAGCTAGTGTATTCTCTCTTGAAGATATGCTCATATTCAACTCCTAAGAAACTTAGAGTTCCAAAGCTTGAAATCGTCATATATCTATTTCACAAGCTCTGAATGCGGTTTCTGGCATATGGGCATACACCTGATGGAGTATCGGCCCACCATCAAACCTTTTCCTTTTGGATGAAATTTGAGTGTTGACTTTCAAGAAACGCACAGTTTGAAAAACGTTGTTTCTGAATGCGGGAAAAGGTAAAGGTTTCATAAAGCCTATATCTAAAGCTCCTAAAGGAGCAGATGGCTACCTTTGGGATATATGATATGAAACCACTCACCATCATACATATTTCATTTGGAAGCAGCTAGTGTATTCTCTCTTGAAGATATGCTCATATTCAACTCCTAAGAAACTTAGAGTTCCAAAGCTTGAAATCGTCATATATCTATTTCACAAGCTCTGAATGCGGTTTCTGGCATATGGGCATACCCCTGATAGAGTATCGGCCCACCATGAAACCTTTTCCTTTTGGATGAAATTTGAGTGTTGACTTTCAAAAAATGCGCACTCTGAAAAACTTTGTTTCTGAATGCGGGAAAAGGTAAAGGTTTCATAAAGCCTATATCTAAAGCTCCTAAAGGAGCACATGGCTACCTTTGGGATATATGATATGGAACCACTCACCATCATACATATTTCATTTTGGAGCAGCTAGTGTATTCTCTCTTGAAGATATGCTCATATTCAACTCCTAAGAAACTTAGAGTTCCAAAGCTTGAAATCGTCATATATCTATTTCACAAGCTCTGAATGCGGTTTCTGGCATATGAGCATACACCTGATAGAGTATCGGCCCACCATCAAACCTTTTCCTTTTGGATGAAATTTGAGTGTTGACTTTCAAAAAATGCGCACTCTGAAAAACTTTGTTTCTGAATGCGGGAAAAGGTAAAGGTTTCATAAAGCCTATATCTAAAGCTCCTAAAGGAGCACATGGCTACCTTTGGGATATATGATATGGAACCACTCACCATCATACATATTTCATTTTGGAGCAGCTAGTGTATTCTCTCTTGAAGATATGCTCATATTCAACTCCTAAGAAACTTAGAGTTCCAAAGCTTGAAATCGTCATATATCTATTTCACAAGCTCTGAATGCGGTTTCTGGCATATGGGCATACACCTGATAGAGTATCGGCCCACCATCAAACCTTTTCCTTTTGGATGAAATTTGAGTGTTGACTTTCAAAAAATGCGCACTCTGAAAAACTTTGTTTCTGAATGCGGGAAAAGGTAAAGGTTTCATAAAGCCTATATCTAAAGCTCCTAAAGGAGCACATGGCTACCTTTGGGATATATGATATGGAACCACTCACCATCATACATATTTCATTTTGGAGCAGCTAGTGTATTCTCTCTTGAAGATATGCTCATATTCAACTCCTAAGAAACTTAGAGTTCCAAAGCTTGAAATCGTCATATATCTATTTCACAAGCTCTGAATGGGGTTTCTGGCATATGGGCATACACCTGATAGAGTATCGGCCCACCATCAAACCTTTTCCTTTTGGATGAAATTTGAGTGTTGACTTTCAAAAAATGCGCACTCTGAAAAACTTTGTTTCTGAATGCGGGAAAAGTTAAAGTTTTTATAAGGCCAATATCTAAAGCTCCTAAAGGAGCACATGGCTACCTTTGGGATATATGATATGGAACCACTCACCATCATATATATTTCATTTTGGAGCAGCTAGTGTATTCTCTCTTGAAGATATGCTCATATTCAACTCCTAAGAAACTTAGAGTTCCAAAGCTTGAAATCGTCATATATCTATTTCACAAGCTCTGAATGCGGTTTCTGGCATATGGGCATACACCTGATGGAGTATCGGCCCACCATCAAACCTTTTCCTTTTGGATGAAATTTGAGTGTTGACTTTCAAGAAACGCACAGTTTGAAAAACGTTGTTTCTGAATGCGGGAAAAGGTAAAGGTTTCATAAAGCCTATATCTAAAGCTCCTAAAGGAGCAGATGGCTACCTTTGGGATATATGATATGAAACCACTCACCATCATACATATTTCATTTGGAAGCAGCTAGTGTATTCTCTCTTGAAGATATGCTCATATTCAACTCCTAAGAAACTTAGAGTTCCAAAGCTTGAAATCGTCATATATCTATTTCACAAGCTCTGAATGCGGTTTCTGGCATATGGGCATACCCCTGATAGAGTATCGGCCCACCATGAAACCTTTTCCTTTTGGATGAAATTTGAGTGTTGACTTTCAAAAAATGCGCACTCTGAAAAACTTTGTTTCTGAATGCGGGAAAAGGTAAAGGTTTCATAAAGCCTATATCTAAAGCTCCTAAAGGAGCACATGGCTACCTTTGGGATATATGATATGGAACCACTCACCATCATACATATTTCATTTTGGAGCAGCTAGTTTATTCTCTCTTGAAGATATGCTCATATTCAACTCCTAAGAAACTTAGAGTTCCAAAGCTTGAAATCGTCATATATCTATTTCACAAGCTCTGAATGCGGTTTCTGGCATATGGGCATACACCTGATAGAGTATCGGCCCACCATCAAACCTTTTCCTTTTGGATGAAATTTGAGTGTTGACTTTCAAAAAATGCGCACTCTGAAAAACTTTGTTTCTGAATGCGGGAAAAGGTAAAGGTTTCATAAAGCCTATATCTAAAGCTCCTAAAGGAGCACATGGCTACCTTTGGGATATATGATATGGAACCACTCACCATCATACATATTTCATTTTGGAGCAGCTAGTGTATTCTCTCTTGAAGATATGCTCATATTCAACTCCTAAGAAACTTAGAGTTCCAAAGCTTGAAATCGTCATATATCTATTTCACAAGCTCTGAATGCGGTTTCTGGCATATGGGCATACACCTGATAGAGTATCGGCCCACCATCAAACCTTTTCCTTTTGGATGAAATTTGAGTGTTGACTTTCAAAAAATGCGCACTCTGAAAAACTTTGTTTCTGAATGCGGGAAAAGTTAAAGTTTTTATAAGGCCAATATCTAAAGCTCCTAAAGGAGCACATGGCTACCTTTGGGATATATGATATGGAACCACTCACCATCATACATATTTCATTTTGGAGCAGCTAGTGTATTCTCTCTTGAAGATATGCTCATATTCAACTCCTAAGAAACTTAGAGTTCCAAAGCTTGAAATCGTCATATATCTATTTCACAAGCTCTGAATGCGGTTTCTGGCATATGGGCATACACCTGATAGAGTATCGGCCCACCATCAAACCTTTTCCTTTTGGATGAAATTTGAGTGTTGACTTTCAAAAAATGCGCACTCTGAAAAACTTTGTTTCTGAATGCGGGAAAAGGTAAAGGTTTCATAAAGCCTATATCTAAAGCTCCTAAAGGAGCACATGGCTACCTTTGGGATATATGATATGGAACCACTCACCATCATACATATTTCATTTTGGAGCAGCTAGTGTATTCTCTCTTGAAGATATGCTCATATTGAACTCCTAAGAAACTTAGAGTTCCAAAGCTTGAAATCGTCATATATCTATTTCACAAGCTCTGAATGCGGTTTCTGGCATATGGGGCATACACCTGATAGAGTATCGGCCCACCATCAACCTTTTCCTTTTGGATGAAATTTGAGTGTTGACTTTCAAAAATGCGCACTCTGAAAAACTTTGTTTCTGAATGCGGGAAAGTAAAGTTTTATAAGGCCAATATCTAAAGCTCCTAAAGGAGCACATGGCTACCTTTGGGATATATGATATGGAACCACTCACCATCATACATATTTCATTTGGAGCAGCTAGTGTATTCTCTCTTGAAGATATGCTCATATTCAACTCCTAAGAAACTTAGAGTTCCAAAGCTTGAAATCGTCATATATCTATTTCACAAGCTCTGAATGCGGTTTCTGGCATATGGGCATACACCTGATGGAGTATCGGCCCACCATCAAACCTTTTCCTTTTGGATGAAATTTGAGTGTTGACTTTCAAGAAACGCACAGTTGAAAAACGTTGTTTCTGAATGCGGGAAAAGGTAAAGGTTTCATAAAGCCTATATCTAAAGCTCCTAAAGGAGCAGATGGCTACCTTTGGATATATGATATGAAACCACTCACCATCATACATATTTCATTTGGAAGCAGCTAGTGTATTCTCTCTTGAAGATATGCTCATATTCAACTCCTAAGAAACTTAGAGTTCCAAAGCTGAAATCGTCATATATCTATTCACAAGCTCTGAATGCGGTTTCTGGCATATGGGCATACACTGATAGAGTATCGGCCCACCATGAAACCTTTTCCTTTTGGATGAAATTTGAGTGTTGACTTTCAAAAAATGCGCACTCTGAAAAACTTTGTTTCTGAATGCGGGAAAAGGTAAAGGTTTCATAAAGCCTATATCTAAAGCTCCTAAAGGAGCACATGGCTACCTTTGGGATATATGATATGGAACCACTCACCATCATACATATTTCATTTTGGAGCAGCTAGTGTATTCTCTCTTGAAGATATGCTCATATTCAACTCCTAAGAAACTTAGAGTTCCAAAGCTTGAAATCGTCATATATCTATTTCACAAGCTCTGAATGCGGTTTCTGGCATATGGGCATACACCTGATAGAGTATCGGCCCACCATCAAACCTTTTCCTTTTGGATGAAATTTGAGTGTTGACTTTCAAAAATGCGCACTCTGAAAAACTTTGTTTCTGAATGCGGGAAAAGGTAAAGGTTTCATAAAGCCTATATCTAAAGCTCCTAAAGGAGCACATGGCTACCTTTGGGATATATGATATGGAACCACTCACCATCATACATATTTCATTTTGGAGCAGCTAGTGTATTCTCTCTTGAAGATATGCTCATATTCAACTCCTAAGAAACTTAGAGTTCCAAAGCTTGAAATCGTCATATATCTATTTCACAAGCTCTGAATGCGGTTTCTGGCATATGGGCATTACACCTGATAGAGTATCGGCCCACCATCAAACCTTTTCCTTTTGGATGAAATTTGAGTGTTGACTTTCAAAAATGCGCACTCTGAAAAACTTTGTTTCTGAATGCGGGAAAAGTTAAAGTTTTTATAAGGCCAATATCTAAAGCTCCTAAAGGAGCACATGGCTACCTTTGGGATATATGATATGGAACCACTCACCATCATATATATTTCATTTTGGAGCAGCTAGTGTATTCTCTCTTGAAGATATGCTCATATTCAACTCCTAAGAAACTTAGAGTTCCAAGCTTGAAATCGTCATATATCTATTTCACAAGCTCTGAATGCGGTTTCTGGCATATGGGCATACACCTGATGGAGTATCGGCCCACCATCAAACCTTTTCCTTTTGGATGAAATTTGAGTGTTGACTTTCAAGAAACGCACAGTTTGAAAAACGTTGTTTCTGAATGCGGGAAAAGGTAAAGGTTTCATAAAGCCTATATCTAAAGCTCCTAAAGGAGCAGATGGCTACCTTTGGGATATATGATATGAAACCACTCACCATCATACATATTTCATTTGGAAGCAGCTAGTGTATTCTCTCTTGAAGATATGCTCATATTCAACTCCTAAGAAACTTAGAGTTCCAAAGCTTGAAATCGTCATATATCTATTTCACAAGCTCTGAATGCGGTTTCTGGCATATGGGCATACCCCTGATAGAGTATCGGCCCACCATGAAACCTTTTCCTTTTGGATGAAATTTGAGTGTTGACTTTCAAAAAATGCGCACTCTGAAAAACTTTGTTTCTGAATGCGGGAAAAGGTAAAGGTTTCATAAAGCCTATATCTAAAGCTCCTAAAGGAGCACATGGCTACCTTTGGGATATATGATATGGAACCACTCACCATCATACATATTTCATTTTGGAGCAGCTAGTTTATTCTCTCTTGAAGATATGCTCATATTCAACTCCTAAGAAACTTAGAGTTCCAAAGCTTGAAATCGTCATATATCTATTTCACAAGCTCTGAATGCGGTTTCTGGCATATGGCATACACCTGATAGAGTATCGGCCCACCATCAAACCTTTTCCTTTTGGATGAAATTTGAGTGTTGACTTTCAAAAAATGCGCACTCTGAAAAACTTTGTTTCTGAATGCGGGAAAAGGTAAAGGTTTCATAAAGCCTATATCTAAAGCTCCTAAAGGAGCACATGGCTACCTTTGGGATATATGATATGGAACCACTCACCATCATACATATTTCATTTTGGAGCAGCTAGTGTATTCTCTCTTGAAGATATGCTCATATTCAACTCCTAAGAAACTTAGAGTTCCAAAGCTTGAAATCGTCATATATCTATTTCACAAGCTCTGAATGCGGTTTCTGGCATATGGGCATACACCTGATAGAGTATCGGCCCACCATCAAACCTTTTCCTTTTGGATGAAATTTGAGTGTTGACTTTCAAAAAATGCGCACTCTGAAAAACTTTGTTTCTGAATGCGGGAAAAGGTAAAGGTTTCATAAAGCCTATATCTAAAGCTCCTAAAGGAGCACATGGCTACCTTTGGGATATATGATATGGAACCACTCACCATCATACATATTTCATTTTGGAGCAGCTAGTGTATTCTCTCTTGAAGATATGCTCATATTCAACTCCTAAGAAACTTAGAGTTCCAAAGCTTGAAATCGTCATATATCTATTTCACAAGCTCTGAATGCGGTTTCTGGCATATGGGCATACACCTGATAGAGTATCGGCCCACCATCAAACCTTTTCCTTTTGGATGAAATTTGAGTGTTGACTTTCAAAAAATGCGCACTCTGAAAAACTTTGTTTCTGAATGCGGGAAAAGTTAAAGTTTTTATAAGGCCAATATCTAAAGCTCCTAAAGGAGCACATGGCTACCTTTGGGATATATGATATGGAACCACTCACCATCATACATATTTCATTTTGGAGCAGCTAGTGTATTCTCTCTTGAAGATATGCTCATATTCAACTCCTAAGAAACTTAGAGTTCCAAAGCTTGAAATCGTCATATATCTATTTCACAAGCTCTGAATGCGGTTTCTGGCATATGGGCATACACCTGATAGAGTATCGGCCCACCATCAAACCTTTTCCTTTTGGATGAAATTTGAGTGTTGACTTTCAAAAAATGCGCACTCTGAAAAACTTTGTTTCTGAATGCGGGAAAAGGTAAAGGTTTCATAAAGCCTATATCTAAAGCTCCTAAAGGAGCACATGGCTACCTTTGGGATATATGATATGGAACCACTCACCATCATACATATTTCATTTTGGAGCAGCTAGTGTATTCTCTCTTGAAGATATGCTCATATTCAACTCCTAAGAAACTTAGAGTTCCAAAGCTTGAAATCGTCATATATCTATTTCACAAGCTCTGAATGCGGTTTCTGGCATATGGGCATACACCTGATAGAGTATCGGCCCACCATCAAACCTTTTCCTTTTGGATGAAATTTGAGTGTTGACTTTCAAAAAATGCGCACTCTGAAAAACTTTGTTTCTGAATGCGGGAAAAGTTAAAGTTTTTATAAGGCCAATATCTAAAGCTCCTAAAGGAGCACATGGCTACCTTTGGGATATATGATATGGAACCACTCACCATCATACATATTTCATTTTGGAGCAGCTAGTGTATTCTCTCTTGAAGATATGCTCATATTCAACTCCTAAGAAACTTAGAGTTCCAAAGCTTGAAATCGTCATATATCTATTTCACAAGCTCTGAATGCGGTTTCTGGCATATGGGCATACACCTGATGGAGTATCGGCCCACCATCAAACCTTTTCCTTTTGGATGAAATTTGAGTGTTGACTTTCAAGAAACGCACAGTTGAAAAACGTTGTTTCTGAATGCGGGAAAAGGTAAAGGTTTCATAAAGCCTATATCTAAAGCTCCTAAAGGAGCAGATGGCTACCTTTGGGATATATGATATGAAACCACTCACCATCATACATATTTCATTTGGAAGCAGCTAGTGTATTCTCTCTTGAAGATATGCTCATATTCAACTCCTAAGAAACTTAGAGTTCCAAAGCTTGAAATCGTCATATATCTATTTCACAAGCTCTGAATGCGGTTTCTGGCATATGGGCATACCCCTGATAGAGTATCGGCCCACCATGAAACCTTTTCCTTTTGGATGAAATTTGAGTGTTGACTTTCAAAAAATGCGCACTCTGAAAAACTTTGTTTCTGAATGCGGGAAAAGGTAAAGGTTTCATAAAGCCTATATCTAAAGCTCCTAAAGGAGCACATGGCTACCTTTGGGATATATGATATGGAACCACTCACCATCATACATATTTCATTTTGGAGCAGCTAGTGTATTCTCTCTTGAAGATATGCTCATATTCAACTCCTAAGAAACTTAGAGTTCCAAAGCTTGAAATCGTCATATATCTATTTCACAAGCTCTGAATGCGGTTTCTGGCATATGGGCATACACCTGATAGAGTATCGGCCCACCATGAAACCTTTTCCTTTTGGATGAAATTTGAGTGTTGACTTTCAAAAAATGCGCACTCTGAAAAACTTTGTTTCTGAATGCGGGAAAAGGTAAAGGTTTCATAAAGCCTATATCTAAAGCTCCTAAAGGAGCACATGGCTACCTTTGGGATATATGATATGGAACCACTCACCATCATACATATTTCATTTTGGAGCAGCTAGTGTATTCTCTCTTGAAGATATGCTCATATTCAACTCCTAAGAAACTTAGAGTTCCAAAGCTTGAAATCGTCATATATCTATTTCACAAGCTCTGAATGCGGTTTCTGGCATATGGGCATACACCTGATAGAGTATCGGCCCACCATCAAACCTTTTCCTTTTGGATGAAATTTGAGTGTTGACTTTCAAAAATGCGCACTCTGAAAAACTTTGTTTCTGAATGCGGGAAAAGTTAAAGTTTTTATAAGGCCAATATCTAAAGCTCCTAAAGGAGCACATGGCTACCTTTGGGATATATGATATGGAACCACTCACCATCATACATATTTCATTTTGGAGCAGCTAGTGTATTCTCTCTTGAAGATATGCTCATATTCAACTCCTAAGAAACTTAGAGTTCCAAAGCTTGAAATCGTCATATATCTATTTCACAAGCTCTGAATGCGGTTTCTGGCATATGGGCATACACCTGATGGAGTATCGGCCCACCATCAAACCTTTTCCTTTTGGATGAAATTTGAGTGTTGACTTTCAAGAAACGCACAGTTTGAAAAACGTTGTTTCTGAATGCGGGAAAAGGTAAAGGTTTCATAAAGCCTATATCTAAAGCTCCTAAAGGAGCAGATGGCTACCTTTGGGATATATGATATGAAACCACTCACCATCATACATATTTCATTTGGAAGCAGCTAGTGTATTCTCTCTTGAAGATATGCTCATATTCAACTCCTAAGAAACTTAGAGTTCCAAAGCTTGAAATCGTCATATATCTATTTCACAAGCTCTGAATGCGGTTTCTGGCATATGGGCATACCCCTGATAGAGTATCGGCCCACCATGAAACCTTTTCCTTTTGGATGAAATTTGAGTGTTGACTTTCAAAAAATGCGCACTCTGAAAAACTTTGTTTCTGAATGCGGGAAAAGGTAAAGGTTTCATAAAGCCTATATCTAAAGCTCCTAAAGGAGCACATGGCTACCTTTGGGATATATGATTTGGAACCACTCACCATCATACATATTTCATTTTGGAGCAGCTAGTGTATTCTCTCTTGAAGATATGCTCATATTCAACTCCTAAGAAACTTAGAGTTCCAAAGCTTGAAATCGTCATATATCTATTTCACAGCTCTGAATGCGGTTTCTGGCATATGGGCATACACCTGATAGAGTATCGGCCCACCATCAAACCTTTTCCTTTTGGATGAAATTTGAGTGTTGACTTTCAAAAAATGCGCACTCTGAAAAACTTTGTTTCTGAATGCGGGAAAGGTAAAGGTTTCATAAAGCCTATATCTAAAGCTCCTAAAGGAGCACATGGCTACCTTTGGGATATATGATATGGAACCACTCACCATCATACATATTTCATTTTGGAGCAGCTAGTGTATTCTCTCTTGAAGATATGCTCATATTCAACTCCTAAGAAACTTAGAGTTCCAAAGCTTGAAATCGTCATATATCTATTTCACAAGCTCTGAATGCGGTTTCTGGCATATGGGCATACACCTGATGGAGTATCGGCCCACCCCATCAAACCTTTTCCTTTTGGATGAAATTTGAGTGTTGACTTTCAAGAAACGCACAGTTTGAAAAACGTTGTTTCTGAATGCGGGAAAAGGTAAAGGTTTCATAAAGCCTATATCTAAAGCTCCTAAAGGAGCAGATGGCTACCTTTGGATATATGATATGAAACCACTCACCATCATACATATTTCATTTGGAAGCAGCTAGTGTATTCTCTCTTGAAGATATGCTCATATTCAACTCCTAAGAAACTTAGAGTTCCAAAGCTTGAAATCGTCATATATCTATTTCACAAGCTCTGAATGCGGTTTCTGGCATAGTGGGCATACCCCTGATAGAGTATCGGCCCACCATGAAACCTTTTCCTTTTGGATGAAATTTGAGTGTTGACTTTCAAAAAATGCGCACTCTGAAAAACTTTGTTTCTGAATGCGGGGAAAGGTAAAGGTTTCATAAAGCCTATATCTAAAGCTCCTAAAGGAGCACATGGCTACCTTTGGGATATATGATATGGAACCACTCACCATCATACATATTTCATTTTGGAGCAGCTAGTGTATTCTCTCTTGAAGATATGCTCATATTCAACTCCTAAGAAACTTAGAGTTCCAAAGCTTGAAATCGTCATATATCTATTTCACAAGCTCTGAATGCGGTTCTGGCATATGGGCATACACCTGATAGAGTATCGGCCCACCATCAAACCTTTTCCTTTTGGATGAAATTTGAGTGTTGACTTTCAAAAAATGCGCACTCTGAAAAACTTTGTTTCTGAATGCGGGAAAAGTTAAAGTTTTTATAAGGCCAATATCTAAAGCTCCTAAAGGAGCACATGGCTACCTTTGGGATATATGATATGGAACCACTCACCATCATACATATTTCATTTTGGAGCAGCTAGTGTATTCTCTCTTGAAGATATGCTCATATTCAACTCCTAAGAAACTTAGAGTTCCAAAGCTTGAAATCGTCATATATCTATTTCACAAGCTCTGAATGCGGTTTCTGGCATATGGGCATACACCTGATGGAGTATCGGCCCACCATCAAACCTTTTCCTTTTGGATGAAATTTGAGTGTTGACTTTCAAGAAACGCACAGTTTGAAAAACGTTGTTTCTGAATGCGGGAAAAGGTAAAGGTTTCATAAAGCCTATATCTAAAGCTCCTAAAGGAGCAGATGGCTACCTTTGGGATATATGATATGAAACCACTCACCATCATACATATTTCATTTGGAAGCAGCTAGTGTATTCTCTCTTGAAGATATGCTCATATTCAACTCCTAAGAAACTTAGAGTTCCAAAGCTTGAAATCGTCATATATCTATTTCACAAGCTCTGAATGCGGTTTCTGGCATATGGGCATACCCCTGATAGAGTATCGGCCCACCATGAAACCTTTTCCTTTTGGATGAAATTTGAGTGTTGACTTTCAAAAAATGCGCACTCTGAAAAACTTTGTTTCTGAATGCGGGAAAAGGTAAAGGTTTCATAAAGCCTATATCTAAAGCTCCTAAAGGAGCACATGGCTACCTTTGGGATATATGATATGGAACCACTCACCATCATACATATTTCATTTTGGAGCAGCTAGTGTATTCTCTCTTGAAGATATGCTCATATTCAACTCCTAAGAAACTTAGAGTTCCAAAGCTTGAAATCGTCATATATCTATTTCACAAGCTCTGAATGCGGTTTCTGGCATATGGGCATACACCTGATAGAGTATCGGCCCACCATCAAACCTTTTCCTTTTGGATGAAATTTGAGTGTTGACTTTCAAAAAATGCGCACTCTGAAAAACTTTGTTTCTGAATGCGGGAAAAGTTAAAGTTTTTATAAGGCCAATATCTAAAGCTCCTAAAGGAGCACATGGCTACCTTTGGGATATATGATATGGAACCACTCACCATCATACATATTTCATTTTGGAGCAGCTAGTGTATTCTCTCTTGAAGATATGCTCATATTCAACTCCTAAGAAACTTAGAGTTCCAAAGCTTGAAATCGTCATATATCTATTTCACAAGCTCTGAATGCGGTTTCTGGCATATGGGCATACACCTGATAGAGTATCGGCCCACCATCAAACCTTTTCCTTTTGGATGAAATTTGAGTGTTGACTTTCAAGAAACGCACAGTTTGAAAAACGTTGTTTCTGAATGCGGGAAAAGGTAAAGGTTTCATAAAGCCTATATCTAAAGCTCCTAAAGGAGCACATGGCTACCTTTGGGATATATGATATGAAACCACTCACCATCATACATATTTCATTTTGGAGCAGCTAGTGTATTCTCTCTTGAAGATATGCTCATATTCAACTCCTAAGAAACTTAGAGTTCCAAAGCTTGAAATCGTCATATATCTATTTCACAAGCTCTGAATGCGGTTTCTGGCATATGGGCATACACCTGATAGAGTATCGGCCCACCATCAAACCTTTTCCTTTTGGATGAAATTTGAGTGTTGACTTTCAAGAAACGCACAGTTTGAAAAACTTTGTTTCTGAATGCGGGAAAAGGTAAAGGTTTCATAAAGCCTATATCTAAAGCTCCTAAAGGAGCACATGGCTACCTTTGGGATATATGATATGAAACCACTCACCATCATACATATTTCATTTGGAAGCAGCTAGTGTATTCTCTCTTGAAGATATGCTCATATTCAACTCCTAAGAAACTTAGAGTTCCAAAGCTTGAAATCGTCATATATCTATTTCACAAGCTCTGAATGCGGTTTCTGGCATATGGGCATACCCCTGATAGAGTATCGGCCCACCATGAAACCTTTTCCTTTTGGATGAAATTTGAGTGTTGACTTTCAAAAAATGCGCACTCTGAAAAACTTTGTTTCTGAATGCGGGAAAAGGTAAAGGTTTCATAAAGCCTATATCTAAAGCTCCTAAAGGAGCACATGGCTACCTTTGGGATATATGATATGGAACCACTCACCATCATACATATTTCATTTTGGAGCAGCTAGTGTATTCTCTCTTGAAGATATGCTCATATTCAACTCCTAAGAAACTTAGAGTTCCAAAGCTTGAAATCGTCATATATCTATTTCACAAGCTCTGAATGCGGTTTCTGGCATATGGGCATACACCTGATAGAGTATCGGCCCACCATCAAACCTTTTCCTTTTGGATGAAATTTGAGTGTTGACTTTCAAAAAATGCGCACTCTGAAAAACTTTGTGTCTGAATGCGGGAAAAGGTAAAGGTTTCATAAAGCCTATATCTAAAGCTCCTAAAGGAGCACATGGCTACCTTTGGGATATATGATATGGAACCACTCACCATCATACATATTTCATTTTGGAGCAGCTAGTGTATTCTCTCTTGAAGATATGCTCATATTCAACTCCTAAGAAACTTAGAGTTCCAAAGCTTGAAATCGTCATATATCTATTTCACAAGCTCTGAATGCGGTTTCTGGCATATGGGCATACACCTGATAGAGTATCGGCCCACCATCAAACCTTTTCCTTTTGGATGAAATTTGAGTGTTGACTTTCAAAAAATGCGCACTCTGAAAAACTTTGTTTCTGAATGCGGGAAAAGTTAAAGTTTTTATAAGGCCAATATCTAAAGCTCCTAAAGGAGCACATGGCTACCTTTGGGATATATGATATGGAACCACTCACCATCATACATATTTCATTTTGGAGCAGCTAGTGTATTCTCTCTTGAAGATATGCTCATATTCAACTCCTAAGAAACTTAGAGTTCCAAAGCTTGAAATCGTCATATATCTATTTCACAAGCTCTGAATGCGGTTTCTGGCATATGGGCATACACCTGATGGAGTATCGGCCCACCATCAAACCTTTTCCTTTTGGATGAAATTTGAGTGTTGACTTTCAAGAAACGCACAGTTTGAAAAACGTTGTTTCTGAATGCGGGAAAAGGTAAAGGTTTCATAAAGCCTATATCTAAAGCTCCTAAAGGAGCAGATGGCTACCTTTGGGATATATGATATGAAACCACTCACCATCATACATATTTCATTTGGAAGCAGCTAGTGTATTCTCTCTTGAAGATATGCTCATATTCAACTCCTAAGAAACTTAGAGTTCCAAAGCTTGAAATCGTCATATATCTATTTCACAAGCTCTGAATGCGGTTTCTGGCATATGGGCATACCCCTGATAGAGTATCGGCCCACCATGAAACCTTTTCCTTTTGGATGAAATTTGAGTGTTGACTTTCAAAAAATGCGCACTCTGAAAAACTTTGTTTCTGAATGCGGGAAAAGGTAAAGGTTTCATAAAGCCTATATCTAAAGCTCCTAAAGGAGCACATGGCTACCTTTGGGATATATGATATGGAACCACTCACCATCATACATATTTCATTTTGGAGCAGCTAGTGTATTCTCTCTTGAAGATATGCTGATATTCAACTCCTAAGAAACTTAGAGTTCCAAAACTTGAAATCGTCATATATCTATTTCACAAGCTCTGAATGCGGTTTCTGGCATATGGGCATACCCCTGATAGAGTATCGGCCCACCATCAAACCTTTTCCTTTTGGATGAAATTTGAGTGTTGACTTTCAAAAAATGCGCACTCTGAAAAACTTTGTTTCTGAATGCGGGAAAAGTTAAAGTTTTTATAAGGCCAATATCTAAAGCTCCTAAAGGAGCACATGGCTACCTTTGGGATATATGATATGGAACCACTCACCATCATACATATTTCATTTTGGAGCAGCTAGTGTATTCTCTCTTGAAGATATGCTCATATTCAACTCCTAAGAAACTTAGAGTTCCAAAGCTTGAAATCGTCATATATCTATTTCACAAGCTCTGAATGCGGTTTCTGGCATATGGGCATACACCTGATGGAGTATCGGCCCACCATCAAACCTTTTCCTTTTGGATGAAATTTGAGTGTTGACTTTCAAGAAACGCACAGTTTGAAAAACGTTGTTTCTGAATGCGGGAAAAGGTAAAGGTTTCATAAAGCCTATATCTAAAGCTCCTAAAGGAGCAGATGGCTACCTTTGGGATATATGATATGAAACCACTCACCATCATACATATTTCATTTGGAAGCAGCTAGTGTATTCTCTCTTGAAGATATGCTCATATTCAACTCCTAAGAAACTTAGAGTTCCAAAGCTTGAAATCGTCATATATCTATTTCACAAGCTCTGAATGCGGTTTCTGGCATATGGGCATACCCCTGATAGAGTATCGGCCCACCATGAAACCTTTTCCTTTTGGATGAAATTTGAGTGTTGACTTTCAAAAAATGCGCACTCTGAAAAACTTTGTTTCTGAATGCGGGAAAAGTTAAAGTTTTTATAAGGCCAATATCTAAAGCTCCTAAAGGAGCACATGGCTACCTTTGGGATATATGATATGGAACCACTCACCATCATACATATTTCATTTTGGAGCAGCTAGTGTATTCTCTCTTGAAGATATGCTCATATTCAACTCCTAAGAAACTTAGAGTTCCAAAGCTTGAAATCGTCATATATCTATTTCACAAGCTCTGAATGCGGTTTCTGGCATATGGGCATACACCTGATAGAGTATCGGCCCACCATCAAACCTTTTCCTTTTGGATGAAATTTGAGTGTTGACTTTCAAAAAATGCGCACTCTGAAAAACTTTGTTTCTGAATGCGGGAAAAGGTAAAGGTTTCATAAAGCCTATATCTAAAGCTCCTAAAGGAGCACATGGCTACCTTTGGGATATATGATATGGAACCACTCACCATCATACATATTTCATTTTGGAGCAGCTAGTGTATTCTCTCTTGAAGATATGCTCATATTGAACTCCTAAGAAACTTAGAGTTCCAAAGCTTGAAATCGTCATATATCTATTTCACAAGCTCTGAATGCGGTTTCTGGCATATGGGCATACACCTGATAGAGTATCGGCCCACCATCAAACCTTTTCCTTTTGGATGAAATTTGAGTGTTGACTTTCAAAAAATGCGCACTCTGAAAAACTTTGTTTCTGAATGCGGGAAAAGTTAAAGTTTTTATAAGGCCAATATCTAAAGCTCCTAAAGGAGCACATGGCTACCTTTGGGATATATGATATGGAACCACTCACCATCATACATATTTCATTTTGGAGCAGCTAGTGTATTCTCTCTTGAAGATATGCTCATATTCAACTCCTAAGAAACTTAGAGTTCCAAAGCTTGAAATCGTCATATATCTATTTCACAAGCTCTTTATGCGGTTTCTGGCATATGGGCATACACCTGATGGAGTATCGGCCCACCATCAAACCTTTTCCTTTTGGATGAAATTTGAGTGTTGACTTTCAAGAAACGCACAGTTTGAAAAACGTTGTTTCTGAATGCGGGAAAAGGTAAAGGTTTCATAAAGCCTATATCTAAAGCTCCTAAAGGAGCAGATGGCTACCTTTGGGATATATGATATGAAACCACTCACCATCATACATATTTCATTTGGAAGCAGCTAGTGTATTCTCTCTTGAAGATATGCTCATATTCAACTCCTAAGAAACTTAGAGTTCCAAAGCTTGAAATCGTCATATATCTATTTCACAAGCTCTGAATGCGGTTTCTGGCATATGGGCATACCCCTGATAGAGTATCGGCCCACCATGAAACCTTTTCCTTTTGGATGAAATTTGAGTGTTGACTTTCAAAAAATGCGCACTCTGAAAAACTTTGTTTCTGAATGCGGGAAAAGGTAAAGGTTTCATAAAGCCTATATCTAAAGCTCCTAAAGGAGCACATGGCTACCTTTGGGATATATGATATGGAACCACTCACCATCATACATATTTCATTTTGGAGCAGCTAGTGTATTCTCTCTTGAAGATATGCTCATATTCAACTCCTAAGAAACTTAGAGTTCCAAAGCTTGAAATCGTCATATATCTATTTCACAAGCTCTGAATGCGGTTTCTGGCATATGGGCATACACCTGATAGAGTATCGGCCCACCATCAAACCTTTTCCTTTTGGATGAAATTTGAGTGTTGACTTTCAAAAAATGCGCACTCTGAAAAACTTTGTTTCTGAATGCGGGAAAAGGTAAAGGTTTCATAAAGCCTATATCTAAAGCTCCTAAAGGAGCACATGGCTACCTTTGGGATATATGATATGGAACCACTCACCATCATACATATTTCATTTTGGAGCAGCTAGTGTATTCTCTCTTGAAGATATGCTCATATTCAACTCCTAAGAAACTTAGAGTTCCAAAGCTTGAAATCGTCATATATCTATTTCACAAGCTCTGAATGCGGTTTCTGGCATATGGGCATACACCTGATAGAGTATCGGCCCACCATCAAACCTTTTCCTTTTGGATGAAATTTGAGTGTTGACTTTCAAAAAATGCGCACTCTGAAAAACTTTGTTTCTGAATGCGGGAAAAGTTAAAGTTTTTATAAGGCCAATATCTAAAGCTCCTAAAGGAGCACATGGCTACCTTTGGGATATATGATATGGAACCACTCACCATCATATATATTTCATTTTGGAGCAGCTAGTGTATTCTCTCTTGAAGATATGCTCATATTCAACTCCTAAGAAACTTAGAGTTCCAAAGCTTGAAATCGTCATATATCTATTTCACAAGCTCTGAATGCGGTTTCTGGCATATGGGCATACACCTGATGGAGTATCGGCCCACCATCAAACCTTTTCCTTTTGGATGAAATTTGAGTGTTGACTTTCAAGAAACGCACAGTTTGAAAAACGTTGTTTCTGAATGCGGGAAAAGGTAAAGGTTTCATAAAGCCTATATCTAAAGCTCCTAAAGGAGCAGATGGCTACCTTTGGGATATATGATATGAAACCACTCACCATCATACATATTTCATTTGGAAGCAGCTAGTGTATTCTCTCTTGAAGATATGCTCATATTCAACTCCTAAGAAACTTAGAGTTCCAAAGCTTGAAATCGTCATATATCTATTTCACAAGCTCTGAATGCGGTTTCTGGCATATGGGCATACCCCTGATAGAGTATCGGCCCACCATGAAACCTTTTCCTTTTGGATGAAATTTGAGTGTTGACTTTCAAAAAATGCGCACTCTGAAAAACTTTGTTTCTGAATGCGGGAAAAGGTAAAGGTTTCATAAAGCCTATATCTAAAGCTCCTAAAGGAGCACATGGCTACCTTTGGGATATATGATATGGAACCACTCACCATCATACATATTTCATTTTGGAGCAGCTAGTTTATTCTCTCTTGAAGATATGCTCATATTCAACTCCTAAGAAACTTAGAGTTCCAAAGCTTGAAATCGTCATATATCTATTTCACAAGCTCTGAATGCGGTTTCTGGCATATGGGCATACACCTGATAGAGTATCGGCCCACCATCAAACCTTTTCCTTTTGGATGAAATTTGAGTGTTGACTTTCAAAAAATGCGCACTCTGAAAAACTTTGTTTCTGAATGCGGGAAAAGGTAAAGGTTTCATAAAGCCTATATCTAAAGCTCCTAAAGGAGCACATGGCTACCTTTGGGATATATGATATGGAACCACTCACCATCATACATATTTCATTTTGGAGCAGCTAGTGTATTCTCTCTTGAAGATATGCTCATATTCAACTCCTAAGAAACTTAGAGTTCCAAAGCTTGAAATCGTCATATATCTATTTCACAAGCTCTGAATGCGGTTTCTGGCATATGGGCATACACCTGATAGAGTATCGGCCCACCATCAAACCTTTTCCTTTTGGATGAAATTTGAGTGTTGACTTTCAAAAAATGCGCACTCTGAAAAACTTTGTTTCTGAATGCGGGAAAAGGTAAAGGTTTCATAAAGCCTATATCTAAAGCTCCTAAAGGAGCACATGGCTACCTTTGGGATATATGATATGGAACCACTCACCATCATACATATTTCATTTTGGAGCAGCTAGTGTATTCTCTCTTGAAGATATGCTCATATTCAACTCCTAAGAAACTTAGAGTTCCAAAGCTTGAAATCGTCATATATCTATTTCACAAGCTCTGAATGCGGTTTCTGGCATATGGGCATACACCTGATAGAGTATCGGCCCACCATCAAACCTTTTCCTTTTGGATGAAATTTGAGTGTTGACTTTCAAAAATGCGCACTCTGAAAAACTTTGTTTCTGAATGCGGGAAAAGTTAAAGTTTTATAAGGCCAATATCTAAAGCTCCTAAAGGAGCACATGGCTACCTTTGGGATATATGATATGGAACCACTCACCATCATACATATTTCATTTTGGAGCAGCTAGTGTATTCTCTCTTGAAGATATGCTCATATTCAACTCCTAAGAAACTTAGAGTTCCAAAGCTTGAAATCGTCATATATCTATTTCACAAGCTCTGAATGCGGTTTCTGGCATATGGGCATACACCTGATAGAGTATCGGCCCACCATCAAACCTTTTCCTTTTGATGAAATTTGAGTGTTGACTTCAAAAAATGCGCACTCTGAAAAACTTTGTTTCTGAATGCGGGAAAAGGTAAAGGTTTCATAAAGCCTATATCTAAAGCTCCTAAAGGAGCACATGGCTACCTTTGGGATATATGATATGGAACCACTCACCATCATACATATTTCATTTTGGAGCAGCTAGTGTATTCTCTCTTGAAGATATGCTCATATTGAACTCCTAAGAAACTTAGAGTTCCAAAGCTTGAAATCGTCATATATCTATTTCACAAGCTCTGAATGCGGTTTCTGGCATATGGGCATACACCTGATAGAGTATCGGCCCACCATCAAACCTTTTCCTTTTGGATGAAATTTGAGTGTTGACTTTCAAAAAATGCGCACTCTGAAAAACTTTGTTTCTGAATGCGGGAAAAGTTAAAGTTTTTATAAGGCCAATATCTAAAGCTCCTAAAGGAGCACATGGCTACCTTTGGGATATATGATATGGAACCACTCACCATCATACATATTTCATTTTGGAGCAGCTAGTGTATTCTCTCTTGAAGATATGCTCATATTCAACTCCTAAGAAACTTAGAGTTCCAAAGCTTGAAATCGTCATATATCTATTTCACAAGCTCTGAATGCGGTTTCTGGCATATGGGCATACACCTGATGGAGTATCGGCCCACCATCAAACCTTTTCCTTTTGGATGAAATTTGAGTGTTGACTTTCAAGAAACGCACAGTTTGAAAAACGTTGTTTCTGAATGCGGGAAAAGGTAAAGGTTTCATAAAGCCTATATCTAAAGCTCCTAAAGGAGCAGATGGCTACCTTTGGGATATATGATATGAACCACTCACCATCATACATATTTCATTTGGAAGCAGCTAGTGTATTCTCTCTTGAAGATATGCTCATATTCAACTCCTAAGAAACTTAGAGTTCCAAAGCTTGAAATCGTCATATATCTATTTCACAAGCTCTGAATGCGGTTTCTGGCATATGGGCATACCCCTGATAGAGTATCGGCCCACCATGAAACCTTTTCCTTTTGGATGAAATTTGAGTGTTGACTTTCAAAAAATGCGCACTCTGAAAAACTTTGTTTCTGAATGCGGGAAAAGGTAAAGGTTTCATAAAGCCTATATCTAAAGCTCCTAAAGGAGCAGATGGCTACCTTTGGGATATATGATATGAAACCACTCACCATCATACATATTTCATTTGGAAGCAGCTAGTGTATTCTCTCTTGAAGATATGCTCATATTCAACTCCTAAGAAACTTAGAGTTCCAAAGCTTGAAATCGTCATATATCTATTTCACAAGCTCTGAATGCGGTTTCTGGCATATGGGCATACCCCTGATAGAGTATCGGCCCACCATGAAACCTTTTCCTTTTGGATGAAATTTGAGTGTTGACTTTCAAAAAATGCGCACTCTGAAAAACTTTGTTTCTGAATGCGGGAAAAGGTAAAGGTTTCATAAAGCCTATATCTAAAGCTCCTAAAGGAGCACATGGCTACCTTTGGGATATATGATATGGAACCACTCACCATCATACATATTTCATTTTGGAGCAGCTAGTGTATTCTCTCTTGAAGATATGCTCATATTCAACTCCTAAGAAACTTAGAGTTCCAAAGCTTGAAATCGTCATATATCTATTTCACAAGCTCTGAATGCGGTTTCTGGCATATGGGCATACACCTGATAGAGTATCGGCCCACCATCAAACCTTTTCCTTTTGGATGAAATTTGAGTGTTGACTTTCAAAAAATGCGCACTCTGAAAAACTTTGTTTCTGAATGCGGGAAAAGGTAAAGGTTTCATAAAGCCTATATCTAAAGCTCCTAAAGGAGCACATGGCTACCTTTGGGATATATGATATGGAACCACTCACCATCATACATATTTCATTTTGGAGCAGCTAGTGTATTCTCTCTTGAAGATATGCTCATATTCAACTCCTAAGAAACTTAGAGTTCCAAAGCTTGAAATCGTCATATATCTATTTCACAAGCTCTGAATGCGGTTTCTGGCATATGGGCATACACCTGATAGAGTATCGGCCCACCATCAAACCTTTTCCTTTTGGATGAAATTTGAGTGTTGACTTTCAAAAAATGCGCACTCTGAAAAACTTTGTTTCTGAATGCGGGAAAAGTTAAAGTTTTTATAAGGCCAATATCTAAAGCTCCTAAAGGAGCACATGGCTACCTTTGGGATATATGATATGGAACCACTCACCATCATATATATTTCATTTTGGAGCAGCTAGTGTATTCTCTCTTGAAGATATGCTCATATTCAACTCCTAAGAAACTTAGAGTTCCAAAGCTTGAAATCGTCATATATCTATTTCACAAGCTCTGAATGCGGTTTCTGGCATATGGGCATACACCTGATGGAGTATCGGCCCACCATCAAACCTTTTCCTTTTGGATGAAATTTGAGTGTTGACTTTCAAGAAACGCACAGTTTGAAAAACGTTGTTTCTGAATGCGGGAAAAGGTAAAGGTTTCATAAAGCCTATATCTAAAGCTCCTAAAGGAGCAGATGGCTACCTTTGGGATATATGATATGAAACCACTCACCATCATACATATTTCATTTGGAAGCAGCTAGTGTATTCTCTCTTGAAGATATGCTCATATTCAACTCCTAAGAAACTTAGAGTTCCAAAGCTTGAAATCGTCATATATCTATTTCACAAGCTCTGAATGCGGTTTCTGGCATATGGGCATACCCCTGATAGAGTATCGGCCCACCATGAAACCTTTTCCTTTTGGATGAAATTTGAGTGTTGACTTTCAAAAAATGCGCACTCTGAAAAACTTTGTTTCTGAATGCGGGAAAAGGTAAAGGTTTCATAAAGCCTATATCTAAAGCTCCTAAAGGAGCACATGGCTACCTTTGGGATATATGATATGGAACCACTCACCATCATACATATTTCATTTTGGAGCAGCTAGTTTATTCTCTCTTGAAGATATGCTCATATTCAACTCCTAAGAAACTTAGAGTTCCAAAGCTTGAAATCGTCATATATCTATTTCACAAGCTCTGAATGCGGTTTCTGGCATATGGGCATACACCTGATAGAGTATCGGCCCACCATCAAACCTTTTCCTTTTGGATGAAATTTGAGTGTTGACTTTCAAAAATGCGCACTCTGAAAAACTTTGTTTCTGAATGCGGGAAAAGGTAAAGGTTTCATAAAGCCTATATCTAAAGCTCCTAAAGGAGCACATGGCTACCTTTGGGATATATGATATGGAACCACTCACCATCATACATATTTCATTTTGGAGCAGCTAGTGTATTCTCTCTTGAAGATATGCTCATATTCAACTCCTAAGAAACTTAGAGTTCCAAAGCTTGAAATCGTCATATATCTATTTCACAAGCTCTGAATGCGGTTTCTGGCATATGGGCATACACCTGATAGAGTATCGGCCCACCATCAAACCTTTTCCTTTTGGATGAAATTTGAGTGTTGACTTTCAAAAAATGCGCACTCTGAAAAACTTTGTTTCTGAATGCGGGAAAAGGTAAAGGTTTCATAAAGCCTATATCTAAAGCTCCTAAAGGAGCACATGGCTACCTTTGGGATATATGATATGGAACCACTCACCATCATACATATTTCATTTTGGAGCAGCTAGTGTATTCTCTCTTGAAGATATGCTCATATTCAACTCCTAAGAAACTTAGAGTTCCAAAGCTTGAAATCGTCATATATCTATTTCACAAGCTCTGAATGCGGTTTCTGGCATATGGGCATACACCTGATAGAGTATCGGCCCACCATCAAACCTTTTCCTTTTGGATGAAATTTGAGTGTTGACTTTCAAAAAATGCGCACTCTGAAAAACTTTGTTTCTGAATGCGGGAAAAGTTAAAGTTTTTATAAGGCCAATATCTAAAGCTCCTAAAGGAGCACATGGCTACCTTTGGGATATATGATATGGAACCACTCACCATCATACATATTTCATTTTGGAGCAGCTAGTGTATTCTCTCTTGAAGATATGCTCATATTCAACTCCTAAGAAACTTAGAGTTCCAAAGCTTGAAATCGTCATATATCTATTTCACAAGCTCTGAATGCGGTTTCTGGCATATGGGCATACACCTGATAGAGTATCGGCCCACCATCAAACCTTTTCCTTTTGGATGAAATTTGAGTGTTGACTTTCAAAAAATGCGCACTCTGAAAAACTTTGTTTCTGAATGCGGGAAAAGGTAAAGGTTTCATAAAGCCTATATCTAAAGCTCCTAAAGGAGCACATGGCTACCTTTGGGATATATGATATGGAACCACTCACCATCATACATATTTCATTTTGGAGCAGCTAGTGTATTCTCTCTTGAAGATATGCTCATATTGAACTCCTAAGAAACTTAGAGTTCCAAAGCTTGAAATCGTCATATATCTATTTCACAAGCTCTGAATGCGGTTTCTGGCATATGGGCATACACCTGATAGAGTATCGGCCCACCATCAAACCTTTTCCTTTTGGATGAAATTTGAGTGTTGACTTTCAAAAAATGCGCACTCTGAAAAACTTTGTTTCTGAATGCGGGAAAAGTTAAAGTTTTTATAAGGCCAATATCTAAAGCTCCTAAAGGAGCACATGGCTACCTTTGGGATATATGATATGGAACCACTCACCATCATACATATTTCATTTTGGAGCAGCTAGTGTATTCTCTCTGAAGATATGCTCATATTCAACTCCTAAGAAACTTAGAGTTCCAAAGCTTGAAATCGTCATATATCTATTTCACAAGCTCTGAATGCGGTTTCTGGCATATGGGCATACACCTGATGGAGTATCGGCCCACCATCAAACCTTTTCCTTTTGGATGAAATTTGAGTGTTGACTTTCAAGAAACGCACAGTTTGAAAAACGTTGTTTCTGAATGCGGGAAAAGGTAAAGGTTTCATAAAGCCTATATCTAAAGCTCCTAAAGGAGCAGATGGCTACCTTTGGGATATATGATATGAAACCACTCACCATCATACATATTTCATTTGGAAGCAGCTAGTGTATTCTCTCTTGAAGATATGCTCATATTCAACTCCTAAGAAACCTTAGAGTTCCAAAGCTTGAAATCGTCATATATCTATTTCACAAGCTCTGAATGCGGTTTCTGGCATATGGGCATACCCCTGATAGAGTATCGGCCCACCATGAAACCTTTTCCTTTTGGATGAAATTTGAGTGTTGACTTTCAAAAAATGCGCACTCTGAAAAACTTTGTTTCTGAATGCGGGAAAAGGTAAAGGTTTCATAAAGCCTATATCTAAAGCTCCTAAAGGAGCACATGGCTACCTTTGGGATATATGATATGGAACCACTCACCATCATACATATTTCATTTTGGAGCAGCTAGTGTATTCTCTCTTGAAGATATGCTCATATTCAACTCCTAAGAAACTTAGAGTTCCAAAGCTTGAAATCGTCATATATCTATTTCACAAGCTCTGAATGCGGTTTCTGGCATATGGGCATACACCTGATAGAGTATCGGCCCACCATCAAACCTTTTCCTTTTGGATGAAATTTGAGTGTTGACTTTCAAAAAATGCGCACTCTGAAAAACTTTGTTTCTGAATGCGGGAAAAGGTAAAGGTTTCATAAAGCCTATATCTAAAGCTCCTAAAGGAGCACATGGCTACCTTTGGGATATATGATATGGAACCACTCACCATCATACATATTTCATTTTGGAGCAGCTAGTGTATTCTCTCTTGAAGATATGCTCATATTCAACTCCTAAGAAACTTAGAGTTCCAAAGCTTGAAATCGTCATATATCTATTTCACAAGCTCTGAATGCGGTTTCTGGCATATGGGCATACACCTGATAGAGTATCGGCCCACCATCAAACCTTTTCCTTTTGGATGAAATTTGAGTGTTGACTTTCAAAAAATGCGCACTCTGAAAAACTTTGTTTCTGAATGCGGGAAAAGTTAAAGTTTTTATAAGGCCAATATCTAAAGCTCCTAAAGGAGCACATGGCTACCTTTGGGATATATGATATGGAACCACTCACCATCATACATATTTCATTTTGGAGCAGCTAGTGTATTCTCTCTTGAAGATATGCTCATATTCAACTCCTAAGAAACTTAGAGTTCCAAAGCTTGAAATCGTCATATATCTATTTCACAAGCTCTGAATGCGGTTTCTGGCATATGGGCATACACCTGATGGAGTATCGGCCCACCATCAAACCTTTTCCTTTTGGATGAAATTTGAGTGTTGACTTTCAAGAAACGCACAGTTTGAAAAACGTTGTTTCTGAATGCGGGAAAAGGTAAAGGTTTCATAAAGCCTATATCTAAAGCTCCTAAAGGAGCAGATGGCTACCTTTGGGATATATGATATGAAACCACTCACCATCATACATATTTCATTTGGAAGCAGCTAGTGTATTCTCTCTTGAAGATATGCTCATATTCAACTCCTAAGAAACTTAGAGTTCCAAAGCTTGAAATCGTCATATATCTATTTCACAAGCTCTGAATGCGGTTTCTGGCATATGGGCATACCCCTGATAGAGTATCGGCCCACCATGAAACCTTTTCCTTTTGGATGAAATTTGAGTGTTGACTTTCAAAAAATGCGCACTCTGAAAAACTTTGTTTCTGAATGCGGGAAAAGGTAAAGGTTTCATAAAGCCTATATCTAAAGCTCCTAAAGGAGCACATGGCTACCTTTGGGATATATGATATGGAACCACTCACCATCATACATATTTCATTTTGGAGCAGCTAGTGTATTCTCTCTTGAAGATATGCTCATATTCAACTCCTAAGAAACTTAGAGTTCCAAAGCTTGAAATCGTCATATATCTATTTCACAAGCTCTGAATGCGGTTTCTGGCATATGGGCATACACCTGATAGAGTATCGGCCCACCATCAAACCTTTTCCTTTTGGATGAAATTTGAGTGTTGACTTTCAAGAAACGCACAGTTTGAAAAACGTTGTTTCTGAATGCGGGAAAAGGTAAAGGTTTCATAAAGCCTATATCTAAAGCTCCTAAAGGAGCACATGGCTACCTTTGGGATATATGATATGAAACCACTCACCATCATACATATTTCATTTTGGAGCAGCTAGTGTATTCTCTCTTGAAGATATGCTCATATTCAACTCCTAAGAAACTTAGAGTTCCAAAGCTTGAAATCGTCATATATCTATTTCACAAGCTCTGAATGCGGTTTCTGGCATATGGGCATACACCTGATAGAGTATCGGCCCACCATCAAACCTTTTCCTTTTGGATGAAATTTGAGTGTTGACTTTCAAGAAACGCACAGTTTGAAAAACGTTGTTTCTGAATGCGGGAAAAGGTAAAGGTTTCATAAAGCCTATATCTAAAGCTCCTAAAGGAGCACATGGCTACCTTTGGGATATATGATATGAAACCACTCACCATCATACATATTTCATTTGGAAGCAGCTAGTGTATTCTCTCTTGAAGATATGCTCATATTCAACTCCTAAGAAACTTAGAGTTCCAAAGCTTGAAATCGTCATATATCTATTTCACAAGCTCTGAATGCGGTTTCTGGCATATGGGCATACCCCTGATAGAGTATCGGCCCACCATGAAACCTTTTCCTTTTGGATGAAATTTGAGTGTTGACTTTCAAAAAATGCGCACTCTGAAAAACTTTGTTTCTGAATGCGGGAAAAGGTAAAGGTTTCATAAAGCCTATATCTAAAGCTCCTAAAGGAGCACATGGCTACCTTTGGGATATATGATATGGAACCACTCACCATCATACATATTTCATTTTGGAGCAGCTAGTGTATTCTCTCTTGAAGATATGCTCATATTCAACTCCTAAGAAACTTAGAGTTCCAAAGCTTGAAATCGTCATATATCTATTTCACAAGCTCTGAATGCGGTTTCTGGCATATGGGCATACACCTGATAGAGTATCGGCCCACCATCAAACCTTTTCCTTTTGGATGAAATTTGAGTGTTGACTTTCAAAAAATGCGCACTCTGAAAAACTTTGTGTCTGAATGCGGGAAAAGGTAAAGGTTTCATAAAGCCTATATCTAAAGCTCCTAAAGGAGCACATGGCTACCTTTGGGATATATGATATGGAACCACTCACCATCATACATATTTCATTTTGGAGCAGCTAGTGTATTCTCTCTTGAAGATATGCTCATATTCAACTCCTAAGAAACTTAGAGTTCCAAAGCTTGAAATCGTCATATATCTATTTCACAAGCTCTGAATGCGGTTTCTGGCATATGGGCATACACCTGATAGAGTATCGGCCCACCATCAAACCTTTTCCTTTTGGATGAAATTTGAGTGTTGACTTTCAAAAAATGCGCACTCTGAAAAACTTTGTTTCTGAATGCGGGAAAAGTTAAAGTTTTTATAAGGCCAATATCTAAAGCTCCTAAAGGAGCACATGGCTACCTTTGGGATATATGATATGGAACCACTCACCATCATACATATTTCATTTTGGAGCAGCTAGTGTATTCTCTCTTGAAGATATGCTCATATTCAACTCCTAAGAAACTTAGAGTTCCAAAGCTTGAAATCGTCATATATCTATTTCACAAGCTCTGAATGCGGTTTCTGGCATATGGGCATACACCTGATGGAGTATCGGCCCACCATCAAACCTTTTCCTTTTGGATGAAATTTGAGTGTTGACTTTCAAGAAACGCACAGTTTGAAAAACGTTGTTTCTGAATGCGGGAAAAGGTAAAGGTTTCATAAAGCCTATATCTAAAGCTCCTAAAGGAGCAGATGGCTACCTTTGGGATATATGATATGAAACCACTCACCATCATACATATTTCATTTGGAAGCAGCTAGTGTATTCTCTCTTGAAGATATGCTCATATTCAACTCCTAAGAAACTTAGAGTTCCAAAGCTTGAAATCGTCATATATCTATTTCACAAGCTCTGAATGCGGTTTCTGGCATATGGGCATACCCCTGATAGAGTATCGGCCCACCATGAAACCTTTTCCTTTTGGATGAAATTTGAGTGTTGACTTTCAAAAAATGCGCACTCTGAAAAACTTTGTTTCTGAATGCGGGAAAAGGTAAAGGTTTCATAAAGCCTATATCTAAAGCTCCTAAAGGAGCACATGGCTACCTTTGGGATATATGATATGGAACCACTCACCATCATACATATTTCATTTTGGAGCAGCTAGTGTATTCTCTCTTGAAGATATGCTCATATTCAACTCCTAAGAAACTTAGAGTTCCAAAACTTGAAATCGTCATATATCTATTTCACAAGCTCTGAATGCGGTTTCTGGCATATGGGCATACCCCTGATAGAGTATCGGCCCACCATCAAACCTTTTCCTTTTGGATGAAATTTGAGTGTTGACTTTCAAAAAATGCGCACTCTGAAAAACTTTGTTTCTGAATGCGGGAAAAGTTAAAGTTTTTATAAGGCCAATATCTAAAGCTCCTAAAGGAGCACATGGCTACCTTTGGGATATATGATATGGAACCACTCACCATCATACATATTTCATTTTGGAGCAGCTAGTGTATTCTCTCTTGAAGATATGCTCATATTCAACTCCTAAGAAACTTAGAGTTCCAAAGCTTGAAATCGTCATATATCTATTTCACAAGCTCTGAATGCGGTTTCTGGCATATGGGCATACACCTGATGGAGTATCGGCCCACCATCAAACCTTTTCCTTTTGGATGAAATTTGAGTGTTGACTTTCAAGAAACGCACAGTTTGAAAAACGTTGTTTCTGAATGCGGGAAAAGGTAAAGGTTTCATAAAGCCTATATCTAAAGCTCCTAAAGGAGCAGATGGCTACCTTTGGGATATATGATATGAAACCACTCACCATCATACATATTTCATTTGGAAGCAGCTAGTGTATTCTCTCTTGAAGATATGCTCATATTCAACTCCTAAGAAACTTAGAGTTCCAAAGCTTGAAATCGTCATATATCTATTTCACAAGCTCTGAATGCGGTTTCTGGCATATGGGCATACCCCTGATAGAGTATCGGCCCACCATGAAACCTTTTCCTTTTGGATGAAATTTGAGTGTTGACTTTCAAAAAATGCGCACTCTGAAAAACTTTGTTTCTGAATGCGGGAAAAGGTAAAGGTTTCATAAAGCCTATATCTAAAGCTCCTAAAGGAGCACATGGCTACCTTTGGGATATATGATATGGAACCACTCACCATCATACATATTTCATTTTGGAGCAGCTAGTGTATTCTCTCTTGAAGATATGCTCATATTCAACTCCTAAGAAACTTAGAGTTCCAAAGCGTGAAATCGTCATATATCTATTTCACAAGCTCTGAATGCGGTTTCTGGCATATGGGCATACACCTGATAGAGTATCGGCCCACCATCAAACCTTTTCCTTTTGGATGAAATTTGAGTGTTGACTTTCAAAAAATGCGCACTCTGAAAAACATTGTTTCTGAATGCGGGAAAAGGTAAAGGTTTCATAAAGCCTATATCTAAAGCTCCTAAAGGAGCACATGGCTACCTTTGGGATATATGATATGGAACCACTCACCATCATACATATTTCATTTTGGAGCAGCTAGTGTATTCTCTCTTGAAGATATGCTCATATTCAACTCCTAAGAAACTTAGAGTTCCAAAGCTTGAAATCGTCATATATCTATTTCACAAGCTCTGAATGCGGTTTCTGGCGTATGGGCATACACCTGATAGAGTATCGGCCCACCATCAAACCTTTTCCTTTTGGATGAAATTTGAGTGTTGACTTTCAAAAAATGCGCACTCTGAAAAACTTTGTTTCTGAATGCGGGAAAAGTTAAAGTTTTTATAAGGCCAATATCTAAAGCTCCTAAAGGAGCACATGGCTACCTTTGGGATATATGATATGGAACCACTCACCATCATACATATTTCATTTTGGAGCAGCTAGTGTATTCTCTCTTGAAGATATGCTCATATTCAACTCCTAAGAAACTTAGAGTTCCAAAGCTTGAAATCGTCATATATCTATTTCACAAGCTCTGAATGCGGTTTCTGGCATATGGGCATACACCTGATGGAGTATCGGCCCACCATCAAACCTTTTCCTTTTGGATGAAATTTGAGTGTTGACTTTAAAGAAACGCACAGTTTGAAAAACGTTGTTTCTGAATGCGGGAAAAGGTAAAGGTTTCATAAAGCCTATATCTAAAGCTCCTAAAGGAGCAGATGGCTACCTTTGGGATATATGATATGAAACCACTCACCATCATACATATTTCATTTGGAAGCAGCTAGTGTATTCTCTCTTGAAGATATGCTCATATTCAACTCCTAAGAAACTTAGAGTTCCAAAGCTTGAAATCGTCATATATCTATTTCACAAGCTCTGAATGCGGTTTCTGGCATATGGGCATACCCCTGATAGAGTATCGGCCCACCATGAAACCTTTTCCTTTTGGATGAAATTTGAGTGTTGACTTTCAAAAAATGCGCACTCTGAAAAACTTTGTTTCTGAATGCGGGAAAAGGTAAAGGTTTCATAAAGCCTATATCTAAAGCTCCTAAAGGAGCACATGGCTACCTTTGGGATATATGATATGGAACCACTCACCATCATACATATTTCATTTTGGAGCAGCTAGTGTATTCTCTCTTGAAGATATGCTCATATTCAACTCCTAAGAAACTTAGAGTTCCAAAGCTTGAAATCGTCATATATCTATTTCACAAGCTCTGAATGCGGTTTCTGGCATATGGGCATACACCTGATAGAGTATCGGCCCACCATCAAACCTTTTCCTTTTGGATGAAATTTGAGTGTTGACTTTCAAAAAATGCGCACTCTGAAAAACTTTGTTTCTGAATGCGGGAAAAGGTAAAGGTTTCATAAAGCCTATATCTAAAGCTCCTAAAGGAGCACATGGCTACCTTTGGGATATATGATATGGAACCACTCACCATCATACATATTTCATTTTGGAGCAGCTAGTGTATTCTCTCTTGAAGATATGCTCATATTCAACTCCTAAGAAACTTAGAGTTCCAAAGCTTGAAATCGTCATATATCTATTTCACAAGCTCTGAATGCGGTTTCTGGCATATGGGCATACACCTGATAGAGTATCGGCCCACCATCAAACCTTTTCCTTTTGGATGAAATTTGAGTGTTGACTTTCAAAAAATGCGCACTCTGAAAAACTTTGTTTCTGAATGCGGGAAAAGGTAAAGGTTTCATAAAGCCTATATCTAAAGCTCCTAAAGGAGCACATGGCTACCTTTGGGATATATGATATGGAACCACTCACCATCATACATATTTCATTTTGGAGCAGCTAGTGTATTCTCTCTTGAAGATATGCTCATATTCAACTCCTAAGAAACTTAGAGTTCCAAAGCTTGAAATCGTCATATATCTATTTCACAAGCTCTGAATGCGGTTTCTGGCATATGGGCATACACCTGATAGAGTATCGGCCCACCATCAAACCTTTTCCTTTTGGATGAAATTTGAGTGTTGACTTTCAAAAAATGCGCACTCTGAAAAACTTTGTTTCTGAATGCGGGAAAAGTTAAAGTTTTTATAAGGCCAATATCTAAAGCTCCTAAAGGAGCACATGGCTACCTTTGGGATATATGATATGGAACCACTCACCATCATACATATTTCATTTTGGAGCAGCTAGTGTATTCTCTCTTGAAGATATGCTCATATTCAACTCCTAAGAAACTTAGAGTTCCAAAGCTTGAAATCGTCATATATCTATTTCACAAGCTCTGAATGCGGTTTCTGGCATATGGGCATACACCTGATGGAGTATCGGCCCACCATCAAACCTTTTCCTTTTGGATGAAATTTGAGTGTTGACTTTCAAGAAACGCACAGTTTGAAAAACGTTGTTTCTGAATGCGGGAAAAGGTAAAGGTTTCATAAAGCCTATATCTAAAGCTCCTAAAGGAGCAGATGGCTACCTTTGGGATATATGATATGAAACCACTCACCATCATACATATTTCATTTGGAAGCAGCTAGTGTATTCTCTCTTGAAGATATGCTCATATTCAACTCCTAAGAAACTTAGAGTTCCAAAGCTTGAAATCGTCATATATCTATTTCACAAGCTCTGAATGCGGTTTCTGGCATATGGGCATACCCCTGATAGAGTATCGGCCCACCATCAAACCTTTTCCTTTTGGATGAAATTTGAGTGTTGACTTTCAAAAAATGCGCACTCTGAAAAACTTTGTTTCTGAATGCGGGAAAAGTTAAAGTTTTTATAAGGCCAATATCTAAAGCTCCTAAAGGAGCACATGGCTACCTTTGGGATATATGATATGGAACCACTCACCATCATACATATTTCATTTTGGAGCAGCTAGTGTATTCTCTCTTGAAGATATGCTCATATTCAACTCCTAAGAAACTTAGAGTTCCAAAGCTTGAAATCGTCATATATCTATTTCACAAGCTCTGAATGCGGTTTCTGGCATATGGGCATACACCTGATGGAGTATCGGCCCACCATCAAACCTTTTCCTTTTGGATGAAATTTGAGTGTTGACTTTCAAGAAACGCACAGTTTGAAAAACGTTGTTTCTGAATGCGGGAAAAGGTAAAGGTTTCATAAAGCCTATATCTAAAGCTCCTAAAGGAGCAGATGGCTACCTTTGGGATATATGATATGAAACCACTCACCATCATACATATTTCATTTGGAAGCAGCTAGTGTATTCTCTCTTGAAGATATGCTCATATTCAACTCCTAAGAAACTTAGAGTTCCAAAGCTTGAAATCGTCATATATCTATTTCACAAGCTCTGAATGCGGTTTCTGGCATATGGGCATACCCCTGATAGAGTATCGGCCCACCATGAAACCTTTTCCTTTTGGATGAAATTTGAGTGTTGACTTTCAAAAAATGCGCACTCTGAAAAACTTTGTTTCTGAATGCGGGAAAAGGTAAAGGTTTCATAAAGCCTATATCTAAAGCTCCTAAAGGAGCACATGGCTACCTTTGGGATATATGATATGGAACCACTCACCATCATACATATTTCATTTTGGAGCAGCTAGTGTATTCTCTCTTGAAGATATGCTCATATTCAACTCCTAAGAAACTTAGAGTTCCAAAGCTTGAAATCGTCATATATCTATTTCACAAGCTCTGAATGCGGTTTCTGGCATATGGGCATACACCTGATAGAGTATCGGCCCACCATCAAACCTTTTCCTTTTGGATGAAATTTGAGTGTTGACTTTCAAAAAATGCGCACTCTGAAAAACTTTGTTTCTGAATGCGGGAAAAGGTAAAGGTTTCATAAAGCCTATATCTAAAGCTCCTAAAGGAGCACATGGCTACCTTTGGGATATATGATATGGAACCACTCACCATCATACATATTTCATTTTGGAGCAGCTAGTGTATTCTCTCTTGAAGATATGCTCATATTCAACTCCTAAGAAACTTAGAGTTCCAAAGCTTGAAATCGTCATATATCTATTTCACAAGCTCTGAATGCGGTTTCTGGCATATGGGCATACACCTGATAGAGTATCGGCCCACCATCAAACCTTTTCCTTTTGGATGAAATTTGAGTGTTGACTTTCAAAAAATGCGCACTCTGAAAAACTTTGTTTCTGAATGCGGGAAAAGTTAAAGTTTTTATAAGGCCAATATCTAAAGCTCCTAAAGGAGCACATGGCTACCTTTGGGATATATGATATGGAACCACTCACCATCATACATATTTCATTTTGGAGCAGCTAGTGTATTCTCTCTTGAAGATATGCTCATATTCAACTCCTAAGAAACTTAGAGTTCCAAAGCGTGAAATCGTCATATATCTATTTCACAAGCTCTGAATGCGGTTTCTGGCATATGGGCATACACCTGATAGAGTATCGGCCCACCATCAAACCTTTTCCTTTTGGATGAAATTTGAGTGTTGACTTTCAAAAAATGCGCACTCTGAAAAACTTTGTTTCTGAATGCGGGAAAAGGTAAAGGTTTCATAAAGCCTATATCTAAAGCTCCTAAAGGAGCACATGGCTACCTTTGGGATATATGATATGGAACCACTCACCATCATACATATTTCATTTTGGAGCAGCTAGTGTATTCTCTCTTGAAGATATGCTCATATTCAACTCCTAAGAAACTTAGAGTTCCAAAGCTTGAAATCGTCATATATCTATTTCACAAGCTCTGAATGCGGTTTCTGGCATATGGGCATACACCTGATAGAGTATCGGCCCACCATCAAACCTTTTCCTTTTGGATGAAATTTGAGTGTTGACTTTCAAAAAATGCGCACTCTGAAAAACTTTGTTTCTGAATGCGGGAAAAGGTAAAGGTTTCATAAAGCCTATATCTAAAGCTCCTAAAGGAGCACATGGCTACCTTTGGGATATATGATATGGAACCACTCACCATCATACATATTTCATTTTGGAGCAGCTAGTGTATTCTCTCTTGAAGATATGCTCATATTCAACTCCTAAGAAACTTAGAGTTCCAAAGCTTGAAATCGTCATATATCTATTTCACAAGCTCTGAATGCGGTTTCTGGCATATGGGCATACACCTGATAGAGTATCGGCCCACCATCAAACCTTTTCCTTTTGGATGAAATTTGAGTGTTGACTTTCAAAAAATGCGCACTCTGAAAAACTTTGTTTCTGAATGCGGGAAAAGTTAAAGTTTTTATAAGGCCAATATCTAAAGCTCCTAAAGGAGCACATGGCTACCTTTGGGATATATGATATGGAACCACTCACCATCATACATATTTCATTTTGGAGCAGCTAGTGTATTCTCTCTTGAAGATATGCTCATATTCAACTCCTAAGAAACTTAGAGTTCCAAAGCTTGAAATCGTCATATATCTATTTCACAAGCTCTGAATGCGGTTTCTGGCATATGGGCATACACCTGATGGAGTATCGGCCCACCATCAAACCTTTTCCTTTTGGATGAAATTTGAGTGTTGACTTTCAAGAAACGCACAGTTTGAAAAACGTTGTTTCTGAATGCGGGAAAAGGTAAAGGTTTCATAAAGCCTATATCTAAAGCTCCTAAAGGAGCAGATGGCTACCTTTGGGATATATGATATGAAACCACTCACCATCATACATATTTCATTTGGAAGCAGCTAGTGTATTCTCTCTTGAAGATATGCTCATATTCAACTCCTAAGAAACTTAGAGTTCCAAAGCTTGAAATCGTCATATATCTATTTCACAAGCTCTGAATGCGGTTTCTGGCATATGGGCATACCCCTGATAGAGTATCGGCCCACCATCAAACTTTTTCCTTTTGGATGAAATTTGAGTGTTGACTTTCAAAAAATGCGCACTCTGAAAAACTTTGTTTCTGAATGCGGGAAAAGTTAAAGTTTTTATAAGGCCAATATCTAAAGCTCCTAAAGGAGCACATGGCTACCTTTGGGATATATGATATGGAACCACTCACCATCATACATATTTCATTTTGGAGCAGCTAGTGTATTCTCTCTTGAAGATATGCTCATATTCAACTCCTAAGAAACTTAGAGTTCCAAAGCTTGAAATCGTCATATATCTATTTCACAAGCTCTGAATGCGGTTTCTGGCATATGGGCATACACCTGATGGAGTATCGGCCCACCATCAAACCTTTTCCTTTTGGATGAAATTTGAGTGTTGACTTTCAAGAAACACACAGTTTGAAAAACGTTGTTTCTGAATGCGGGAAAAGGTAAAGGTTTCATAAAGCCTATATCTAAAGCTCCTAAAGGAGCAGATGGCTACCTTTGGGATATATGATATGAAACCACTCACCATCATACATATTTCATTTGGAAGCAGCTAGTGTATTCTCTCTTGAAGATATGCTCATATTCAACTCCTAAGAAACTTAGAGTTCCAAAGCTTGAAATCGTCATATATCTATTTCACAAGCTCTGAATGCGGTTTCTGGCATATGGGCATACCCCTGATAGAGTATCGGCCCACCATGAAACCTTTTCCTTTTGGATGAAATTTGAGTGTTGACTTTCAAAAAATGCGCACTCTGAAAAACTTTGTTTCTGAATGCGGGAAAAGGTAAAGGTTTCATAAAGCCTATATCTAAAGCTCCTAAAGGAGCACATGGCTACCTTTGGGATATATGATATGGAACCACTCACCATCATACATATTTCATTTTGGAGCAGCTAGTGTATTCTCTCTTGAAGATATGCTCCTATTCAACTCCTAAGAAACTTAGAGTTCCAAAGCTTGAAATCGTCATATATCTATTTCACAAGCTCTGAATGCGGTTTCTGGCATATGGGCATACACCTGATAGAGTATCGGCCCACCATCAAACCTTTTCCTTTTGGATGAAATTTGAGTGTTGACTTTCAAAAAATGCGCACTCTGAAAAACTTTGTTTCTGAATGCGGGAAAAGTTAAAGTTTTTATAAGGCCAATATCTAAAGCTCCTAAAGGAGCACATGGCTACCTTTGGGATATATGATATGGAACCACTCACCATCATACATATTTCATTTTGGAGCAGCTAGTGTATTCTCTCTTGAAGATATGCTCATATTCAACTCCTAAGAAACTTAGAGTTCCAAAGCTTGAAATCGTCATATATCTATTTCACAAGCTCTGAATGCGGTTTCTGGCATATGGGCATACACCTGATGGAGTATCGGCCCACCATCAAACCTTTTCCTTTTGGATGAAATTTGAGTGTTGACTTTCAAGAAACGCACAGTTTGAAAAACGTTGTTTCTGAATGCGGGAAAAGGTAAAGGTTTCATAAAGCCTATATCTAAAGCTCCTAAAGGAGCAGATGGCTACCTTTGGGATATATGATATGAAACCACTCACCATCATACATATTTCATTTGGAAGCAGCTAGTGTATTCTCTCTTGAAGATATGCTCATATTCAACTCCTAAGAAACTTAGAGTTCCAAAGCTTGAAATCGTCATATATCTATTTCACAAGCTCTGAATGCGGTTTCTGGCATATGGGCATACCCCTGATAGAGTATCGGCCCACCATGAAACCTTTTCCTTTTGGATGAAATTTGAGTGTTGACTTTCAAAAAATGCGCACTCTGAAAAACTTTGTTTCTGAATGCGGGAAAAGGTAAAGGTTTCATAAAGCCTATATCTAAAGCTCCTAAAGGAGCACATGGCTACCTTTGGGATATATGATATGGAACCACTCACCATCATACATATTTCATTTTGGAGCAGCTAGTGTATTCTCTCTTGAAGATATGCTCATATTCAACTCCTAAGAAACTTAGAGTTCCAAAGCTTGAAATCGTCATATATCTATTTCACAAGCTCTGAATGCGGTTTCTGGCATATGGGCATACACCTGATAGAGTATCGGCCCACCATCAAACCTTTTCCTTTTGGATGAAATTTGAGTGTTGACTTTCAAGAAACGCACAGTTTGAAAAACGTTGTTTCTGAATGCGGGAAAAGGTAAAGGTTTCATAAAGCCTATATCTAAAGCTCCTAAAGGAGCAGATGGCTACCTTTGGGATATATGATATGAAACCACTCACCATCATACATATTTCATTTGGAAGCAGCTAGTGTATTCTCTCTTGAAGATATGCTCATATTCAACTCCTAAGAAACTTAGAGTTCCAAAGCTTGAAATCGTCATATATCTATTTCACAAGCTCTGAATGCGGTTTCTGGCATATGGGCATACCCCTGATAGAGTATCGGCCCACCATGAAACCTTTTCCTTTTGGATGAAATTTGAGTGTTGACTTTCAAAAAATGCGCACTCTGAAAAACTTTGTTTCTGAATGCGGGAAAAGGTAAAGGTTTCATAAAGCCTATATCTAAAGCTCCTAAAGGAGCAGATGGCTACCTTTGGGATATATGATATGAAACCACTCACCATCATACATATTTCATTTGGAAGCAGCTAGTGTATTCTCTCTTGAAGATATGCTCATATTCAACTCCTAAGAAACTTAGAGTTCCAAAGCTTGAAATCGTCATATATCTATTTCACAAGCTCTGAATGCGGTTTCTGGCATATGGGCATACACCTGATAGAGTATCGGCCCACCATCAAACCTTTTCCTTTTGGATGAAATTTGAGTGTTGACTTTCAAAAAATGCGCACTCTGAAAAACTTTGTTTCTGAATGCGGGAAAAGTTAAAGTTTTTATAAGGCCAATATCTAAAGCTCCTAAAGGAGCACATGGCTACCTTTGGGATATATGATATGGAACCACTCACCATCATACATATTTCATTTTGGAGCAGCTAGTGTATTCTCTCTTGAAGATATGCTCATATTCAACTCCTAAGAAACTTAGAGTTCCAAAGCTTGAAATCGTCATATATCTATTTCACAAGCTCTGAATGCGGTTTCTGGCATATGGACATACACCTGATGGAGTATCGGCCCACCATCAAACCTTTTCCTTTTGGATGAAATTTGAGTGTTGACTTTCAAGAAACGCACAGTTTGAAAAACGTTGTTTCTGAATGCGGGAAAAGGTAAAGGTTTCATAAAGCCTATATCTAAAGCTCCTAAAGGAGCAGATGGCTACCTTTGGGATATATGATATGAAACCACTCACCATCATACATATTTCATTTGGAAGCAGCTAGTGTATTCTCTCTTGAAGATATGCTCATATTCAACTCCTAAGAAACTTAGAGTTCCAAAGCTTGAAATCGTCATATATCTATTTCACAAGCTCTGAATGCGGTTTCTGGCATATGGGCATACCCCTGATAGAGTATTGGCCCACCATGAAACCTTTTCCTTTTGGATGAAATTTGAGTGTTGACTTTCAAAAAATGCGCACTCTGAAAAACTTTGTTTCTGAATGCGGGAAAAGGTAAAGGTTTCATAAAGCCTATATCTAAAGCTCCTAAAGGAGCACATGGCTACCTTTGGGATATATGATATGAAACCACTCACCATCATACATATTTCATTTTGGAGCAGCTAGTGTATTCTCTCTTGAAGATATGCTCATATTCAACTCCTAAGAAACTTAGAGTTCCAAAGCTTGAAATCGTCATATATCTATTTCACAAGCTCTGAATGCGGTTTCTGGCATATGGGCATACACCTGATAGAGTATCGGCCCACCATCAAACCTTTTCCTTTTGGATGAAATTTGAGTGTTGACTTTCAAAAAATGCGCACTCTGAAAAACTTTGTTTCTGAATGCGGGAAAAGGTAAAGGTTTCATAAAGCCTATATCTAAAGCTCCTAAAGGAGCACATGGCTACCTTTGGGATATATGATATGGAACCACTCACCATCATACATATTTCATTTTGGAGCAGCTAGTGTATTCTCTCTTGAAGATATGCTCATATTCAACTCCTAAGAAACTTAGAGTTCCAAAGCTTGAAATCGTCATATATCTATTTCACAAGCTCTGAATGCGGTTTCTGGCATATGGGCATACACCTGATGGAGTATCGGCCCACCATCAAACCTTTTCCTTTTGGATGAAATTTGAGTGTTGACTTTCAAGAAACGCACAGTTTGAAAAACGTTGTTTCTGAATGCGGGAAAAGGTAAAGGTTTCATGAAGCCTATATCTAAAGCTCCTAAAGGAGCAGATGGCTACCTTTGGGATATATGATATGAAACCACTCACCATCATACATATTTCATTTGGAAGCAGCTAGTGTATTCTCTCTTGAAGATATGCTCATATTCAACTCCTAAGAAACTTAGAGTTCCAAAGCTTGAAATCGTCATATATCTATTTCACAAGCTCTGAATGCGGTTTCTGGCATATGGGCATACACCTGATAGAGTATCGGCCCACCATCAAACCTTTTCCTTTTGGATGAAATTTGAGTGTTGACTTTCAAAAAATGCGCACTCTGAAAAACTTTGTTTCTGAATGCGGGAAAAGTTAAAGTTTTTATAAGGCCAATATCTAAAGCTCCTAAAGGAGCACATGGCTACCTTTGGGATATATGATATGGAACCACTCACCATCATACATATTTCATTTTGGAGCAGCTAGTGTATTCTCTCTTGAAGATATGCTCATATTCAACTCCTAAGAAACTTAGAGTTCCAAAGCTTGAAATCGTCATATATCTATTTCACAAGCTCTGAATGCGGTTTCTGGCATATGGGCATACACCTGATGGAGTATCGGCCCACCATCAAACCTTTTCCTTTTGGATGAAATTTGAGTGTTGACTTTCAAGAAACGCACAGTTTGAAAAACGTTGTTTCTGAATGCGGGAAAAGGTAAAGGTTTCATAAAGCCTATATCTAAAGCTCCTAAAGGAGCAGATGGCTACCTTTGGGATATATGATATGAAACCACTCACCATCATACATATTTCATTTGGAAGCAGCTAGTGTATTCTCTCTTGAAGATATGCTCATATTCAACTCCTAAGAAACTTAGAGTTCCAAAGCTTGAAATCGTCATATATCTATTTCACAAGCTCTGAATGCGGTTTCTGGCATATGGGCATACACCTGATGGAGTATCGGCCCACCATCAAACCTTTTCCTTTTGGATGAAATTTGAGTGTTGACTTTCAAGAAACGCACAGTTTGAAAAACGTTGTTTCTGAATGCGGGAAAAGGTAAAGGTTTCATAAAGCCTATATCTAAAGCTCCTAAAGGAGCACATGGCTACCTTTGGGATATATGATATGAAACCACTCACCATCATACATATTTCATTTGGAAGCAGCTAGTGTATTCTCTCTTGAAGATATGCTCATATTCAACTCCTAAGAAACTTAGAGTTCCAAAGCTTGAAATCGTCATATATCTATTTCACAAGCTCTGAATGCGGTGTCTGGCATATGGGCATACACCTGATAGAGTATCGGCCCACCATCAAACCTTTTCCTTTTGGATGAAATTTGAGTGTTGACTTTCAAAAAATGCGCACTCTGAAAAACTTTGTTTCTGAATGCGGGAAAAGGTAAAGGTTTCATAAAGCCTATATCTAAAGCTCCTAAAGGAGCACATGGCTACCTTTGGGATATATGATATGGAACCACTCACCATCATACATATTTCATTTTGGAGCAGCTAGTGTATTCTCTCTTGAAGATATGCTCCTATTCAACTCCTAAGAAACTTAGAGTTCCAAAGCTTGAAATCGTCATATATCTATTTCACAAGCTCTGAATGCGGTTTCTGGCATATGGGCATACACCTGATAGAGTATCGGCCCACCATCAAACCTTTTCCTTTTGGATGAAATTTGAGTGTTGACTTTCAAAAAATGCGCACTCTGAAAAACTTTGTTTCTGAATGCGGGAAAAGTTAAAGTTTTTATAAGGCCAATATCTAAAGCTCCTAAAGGAGCACATGGCTACCTTTGGGATATATGATATGGAACCACTCACCATCATACATATTTCATTTTGGAGCAGCTAGTGTATTCTCTCTTGAAGATATGCTCATATTCAACTCCTAAGAAACTTAGAGTTCCAAAGCTTGAAATCGTCATATATCTATTTCACAAGCTCTGAATGCGGTTTCTGGCATATGGGCATACACCTGATGGAGTATCGGCCCACCATCAAACCTTTTCCTTTTGGATGAAATTTGAGTGTTGACTTTCAAGAAACGCACAGTTTGAAAAACGTTGTTTCTGAATGCGGGAAAAGGTAAAGGTTTCATAAAGCCTATATCTAAAGCTCCTAAAGGAGCAGATGGCTACCTTTGGGATATATGATATGAAACCACTCACCATCATACATATTTCATTTGGAAGCAGCTAGTGTATTCTCTCTTGAAGATATGCTCATATTCAACTCCTAAGAAACTTAGAGTTCCAAAGCTTGAAATCGTCATATATCTATTTCACAAGCTCTGAATGCGGTTTCTGGCATATGGGCATACCCCTGATAGAGTATCGGCCCACCATGAAACCTTTTCCTTTTGGATGAAATTTGAGTGTTGACTTTCAAAAAATGCGCACTCTGAAAAACTTTGTTTCTGAATGCGGGAAAAGGTAAAGGTTTCATAAAGCCTATATCTAAAGCTCCTAAAGGAGCACATGGCTACCTTTGGGATATATGATATGGAACCACTCACCATCATACATATTTCATTTTGGAGCAGCTAGTGTATTCTCTCTTGAAGATATGCTCATATTCAACTCCTAAGAAACTTAGAGTTCCAAAGCTTGAAATCGTCATATATCTATTTCACAAGCTCTGAATGCGGTTTCTGGCATATGGGCATACCCCTGATAGAGTATCGGCCCACCATGAAACCTTTTCCTTTTGGATGAAATTTGAGTGTTGACTTTCAAAAAATGCGCACTCTGAAAAACTTTGTTTCTGAATGCGGGAAAAGGTAAAGGTTTCATAAAGCCTATATCTAAAGCTCCTAAAGGAGCACATGGCTACCTTTGGGATATATGATATGGAACCACTCACCATCATACATATTTCATTTTGGAGCAGCTAGTGTATTCTCTCTTGAAGATATGCTCATATTCAACTCCTAAGAAACTTAGAGTTCCAAAGCTTGAAATCGTCATATATCTATTTCACAAGCTCTGAATGCGGTTTCTGGCATATGGGCATACACCTGATAGAGTATCGGCCCACCATCAAACCTTTTCCTTTTGGATGAAATTTGAGTGTTGACTTTCAAAAAATGCGCACTCTGAAAAACTTTGTTTCTGAATGCGGGAAAAGGTAAAGGTTTCATAAAGCCTATATCTAAAGCTCCTAAAGGAGCACATGGCTACCTTTGGGATATATGATATGGAACCACTCACCATCATACATATTTCATTTTGGAGCAGCTAGTGTATTCTCTCTTGAAGATATGCTCCTATTCAACTCCTAAGAAACTTAGAGTTCCAAAGCTTGAAATCGTCATATATCTATTTCACAAGCTCTGAATGCGGTTTCTGGCATATGGGCATACACCTGATAGAGTATCGGCCCACCATCAAACCTTTTCCTTTTGGATGAAATTTGAGTGTTGACTTTCAAAAAATGCGCACTCTGAAAAACTTTGTTTCTGAATGCGGGAAAAGTTAAAGTTTTTATAAGGCCAATATCTAAAGCTCCTAAAGGAGCACATGGCTACCTTTGGGATATATGATATGGAACCACTCACCATCATACATATTTCATTTTGGAGCAGCTAGTGTATTCTCTCTTGAAGATATGCTCATATTCAACTCCTAAGAAACTTAGAGTTCCAAAGCTTGAAATCGTCATATATCTATTTCACAAGCTCTGAATGCGGTTTCTGGCATATGGGCATACACCTGATGGAGTATCGGCCCACCATCAAACCTTTTCCTTTTGGATGAAATTTGAGTGTTGACTTTCAAGAAACGCACAGTTTGAAAAACGTTGTTTCTGAATGCGGGAAAAGGTAAAGGTTTCATAAAGCCTATATCTAAAGCTCCTAAAGGAGCAGATGGCTACCTTTGGGATATATGATATGAAACCACTCACCATCATACATATTTCATTTGGAAGCAGCTAGTGTATTCTCTCTTGAAGATATGCTCATATTCAACTCCTAAGAAACTTAGAGTTCCAAAGCTTGAAATCGTCATATATCTATTTCACAAGCTCTGAATGCGGTTTCTGGCATATGGGCATACCCCTGATAGAGTATCGGCCCACCATGAAACCTTTTCCTTTTGGATGAAATTTGAGTGTTGACTTTCAAAAAATGCGCACTCTGAAAAACTTTGTTTCTGAATGCGGGAAAAGGTAAAGGTTTCATAAAGCCTATATCTAAAGCTCCTAAAGGAGCACATGGCTACCTTTGGGATATATGATATGGAACCACTCACCATCATACATATTTCATTTTGGAGCAGCTAGTGTATTCTCTCTTGAAGATATGCTCATATTCAACTCCTAAGAAACTTAGAGTTCCAAAGCTTGAAATCGTCATATATCTATTTCACAAGCTCTGAATGCGGTTTCTGGCATATGGGCATACACCTGATAGAGTATCGGCCCACCATCAAACCTTTTCCTTTTGGATGAAATTTGAGTGTTGACTTTCAAAAAATGCGCACTCTGAAAAACTTTGTTTCTGAATGCGGGAAAAGGTAAAGGTTTCATAAAGCCTATATCTAAAGCTCCTAAAGGAGCACATGGCTACCTTTGGGATATATGATATGGAACCACTCACCATCATACATATTTCATTTTGGAGCAGCTAGTGTATTCTCTCTTGAAGATATGCTCATATTCAACTCCTAAGAAACTTAGAGTTCCAAAGCTTGAAATCGTCATATATCTATTTCACAAGCTCTGAATGCGGTTTCTGGCATATGGGCATACACCTGATAGAGTATCGGCCCACCATCAAACCTTTTCCTTTTGGATGAAATTTGAGTGTTGACTTTCAAGAAACGCACAGTTTGAAAAACGTTGTTTCTGAATGCGGGAAAAGGTAAAGGTTTCATAAAGCCTATATCTAAAGCTCCTAAAGGAGCAGATGGCTACCTTTGGGATATATGATATGAAACCACTCACCATCATACATATTTCATTTGGAAGCAGATAGTGTATTCTCTCTTGAAGATATGCTCATATTCAACTCCTAAGAAACTTAGAGTTCCAAAGCTTGAAATCGTCATATATCTATTTCACAAGCTCTGAATGCGGTTTCTGGCAAATGGGCATACCCCTGATAGATTATAAGCACACCATCAAACCTTTTCTTTTTGGATGAAATTTGAGTGTTGACTTTCAAGAAATGCTCAGTTTGAAAAACTTTGTTTCTGAATGCGGGAAAAGTTAAAGGTTTTATAAAACCTATATCTAAAGCTCCTAAAGGAGCAGATGGCTACCTTTTGAATATATGATATGGAACCACTCACCATCATACATATTTCATTTGGAAGCAGCTAGTGTATTCTCTCTTCAAGTTATGCTCATTTTCAACTACTAAGAAACTTAGAGTGCCAAAGCTTGAAATCGTCATGTATGTATTTCACAAGCTCTGAATGCGGTTTCTGGCAAATGGGCATACCCCTGATAGATTATCGGCACACCATCAAACCTCTTCCGTTTGGATGAAATTTCAGTGTTGACTTTCAAGAAATGCGCAGTTTGAAAAACTTTGTTTCTGAATGCAGGAAAAGTTAAAGGTTTTATAAAGCCTATATCTAAAGCTCCTAAAGGAGCACATGGCTACCTTTTGAATATATGATATGGAACCACTCACCATCATACATATTTCATTTGGAAGCAGCTAGTGTATTCTCTCTTCAAGTTATGCTCATTTTCAACTACTAAGAAACTTAGAGTGCCAAAGCTTGAAATCGTCATGTATGTATTTCACAAGCTCTTAATGCGGTTTCTGGCAAATGGGCATACCCCTGATAGATTATCGGCACACCATCAAACCTCTTCCGTTTGGATGAAATTTGAGTGTTGACTTTCAAGAAATGCACAGTTTGAAAAACTTTGTTTCTTAATGCGGGAAAAGTTAAAGGTTTATAAAGCCTATATCTAAAGCTCCTAAAGGAGCACATGGCTACCTTTTGAATATATGATATGGAACCACTCACCATCATACATATTTCATTTGGAAGCAGCTAGTGTATTCTCTCTTCAAGTTATGCTCATTTTCAACTACTAAGAAACTTAGAGTGCCAAAGCTTGAAATCGTCATGTATGTATTTCACAAGCTCTGAATGCGGTTTCTGGCAAATGGGCATACCCCTGATAGATTATCGGCACACCATCAAACCTCTTCCGTTTGGATGAAATTTGAGTGTTGACTTTCAAGAAATGCACAGTTTGAAAAACTTTGTTTCTGAATGCGGGAAAAGTTAAAGGTTTTATAAAGCCTATATCTAAAGCTCCTAAAGGAGCACATGGCTACCTTTTGAATATATGATATGGAACCACTCACCATCATACATATTTCATTTGGAAGCAGCTAGTGTATTCTCTCTTCAAGTTATGCTCATTTTCAACTACTAAGAAACTTAGAGTGCCAAAGTTTGAAATCGTCATGTATGTATTTCACAAACTCTGAATGCGGTTTCTGGCAAATGGGCATACCCCTGATAGATTATCGGCACACCATCAAACCTCTTCCGTTTGGATGAAATTTGAGTGTTGACTTTCAAGAAATGCGCAGTTTGAAAAACTTTGTTTCTGAATGCAGGAAAAGTTAAAGGTTTTATAAAGCCTATATCTAAAGCTCCTAAAGGAGCACATGGCTACCTTTTGAATATATGATATGGAACCACTCACCATCATACATATTTCATTTGGAAGCAGCTAGTGTATTCTCTCTTCAAGTTATGCTCATTTTCAACTACTAAGAAACTTAGAGTGCCAAAGCTTGAAATCGTCATGTATGTATTTCACAAGCTCTGAATGCGGTTTCTGGCAAATGGGCAAACCCCTGATAGATTATCGGCACACCATCAAACCTCTTCCGTTTGGATGAAATATGAGTGTTGACTTTCAAGAAATGCGCAGTTTGAAAAACTTTGTTTCTTAATGCGGGAAAAGTTAAAGGTTTATAAAGCCTATATCTAAAGCTCCTAAAGGAGCACATGGCTACCTTTTGAATATATGATATGGAACCACTCACCATCATACATATTTCATTTGGAAGCAGCTAGTGTATTCTCTCTTCAAGTTATGCTCATTTTCAACTACTAAGAAACTTAGAGTGCCAAAGCTTGAAATCGTCATGTATGTATTTCACAAGCTCTGAATGCGGTTTCTGGCAAATGGGCATACCCCTGATAGATTATCAGCACACCATCAAACCTTTTCTTTTTGGATGAAATTTGAGTGTTGACTTTCAAGAAATGCGCAGTTTGAAAAACTTTGTTTCTGAATGCGGGAAAAGTTAAAGGTTTTATAAAGCCTATATCTAAAGCTCCTAAAGGAGCACATGGCTACCTTTTGAATATATGATATGGAACCACTCACCATCATACATATTTCATTTGGAAGCAGCTAGTGTATTCTCTCTTCAAGTTATGCTCATTTTCAACTACTAAGAAACTTAGAGTGCCAAAGCTTGAAATCGTCATGTATGTATTTCACAAGCTCTGAATGCGGTTTCTGGCAAATGGGCATACCCCTGATAGATTATCGGCACACCATCAAACCTTTTCCGTTTGGATGAAATTTGAGTGTTGACTTTCAAGAAATGCACAGTTTCAAAAACTTTGTTTCTGAATGCGGGAAAAGTTAAAGGTTTTATAAAGCCTATATCTAAAGCTCCTAAAGGAGCACATGGCTACCTTTTGAATATATGATATGGAACCACTCACCATCATACATATTTCATTTGGAAGAAGCTAGTGTATTCTCTCTTCAAGTTATGCTCATTTTCAACTACTAAGAAACTTAGAGTGCCAAAGCTTGAAATCGTCATGTATGTATTTCACAAGCTCTGAATGCGGTTTCTGGCAAATGGGCATAGCCCTGATAGATTATCGGCACACCATCAAACCTTTTCTTTTTGGATGAAATTTGAGTGTTGACTTTCAAGAAATGCGCAGTTTGAAAAACTTTGTTTCTGAATGCGGGAAAAGTTAAAGGTTTTATAAAGCCTATATCTAAAGCTCCTAAAGGAGCACATGGCTACCTTTGGGATATATGATATGAAACCACTCACCATCATACATATTTCATTTGGAAGCAGATAGTGTATTCTCTCTTGAAGATATGCTCATATTCAACTCCTAAGAAACTTAGAGTTCCAAAGCTTGAAATCGTCATATATCTATTTCACAAGCTCTGAATGCGGTTTCTGGCATATGGGCATACCCCTGATAGAGTATCGGCCCACCATCAAACCTTTTCCTTTTGGATGAAATTTGAGTGTTGACTTTCAAAAAATGCGCACTCTGAAAAACTTTGTTTCTGAATGCGGGAAAAGTTAAAGTTTTTATAAGGCCAATATCTAAAGCTCCTAAAGGAGCACATGGCTACCTTTGGGATATATGATATGGAACCACTCACCATCATACATATTTCATTTTGGAGCAGCTAGTGTATTCTCTCTTGAAGATATGCTCATATTCAACTCCTAAGAAACTTAGAGTTCCAAAGCTTGAAATCGTCATATATCTATTTCACAAGCTCTGAATGCGGTTTCTGGCATATGGGCATACCCCTGATAGAGTATCGGCCCACCATGAAACCTTTTCCTTTTGGATGAAATTTGAGTGTTGACTTTCAAAAAATGCGCACTATGAAAAACTTTGTTTCTGAATGCGGGAAAAGGTAAAGGTTTCATAAAGCCTATATCTAAAGCTCCTAAAGGAGCAGATGGCTACCTTTGGGATATATGATATGAAACCACTCACCATCATACATATTTCATTTGGAAGCAGCTAGTGTATTCTCTCTTGAAGATATGCTCATATTCAACTCCTAAGAAACTTAGAGTTCCAAAGCTTGAAATCGTCATATATCTATTTCACAAGCTCTGAATGCGGTTTCTGGCATATGGGCATACCCCTGATAGAGTATCGGCCCACCATGAAACCTTTTCCTTTTGGATGAAATTTGAGTGTTGACTTTCAAAAAATGCGCACTCTGAAAAACTTTGTTTCTGAATGCGGGAAAAGGTAAAGGTTTCATAAAGCCTATATCTAAAGCTCCTAAAGGAGCAGATGGCTACCTTTGGGATATATGATATGGAACCACTCACCATCATACATATTTCATTTGGAAGCAGCTAGTGTATTCTCTCTTGAAGATATGCTCATATTCAACTCCTAAGAAACTTAGAGTTCCAAAGCGTGAAATCGTCATATATCTATTTCACAAGCTCTGAATGCGGTTTCTGGCATATGGGCATACACCTGATAGAGTATCGGCCCACCATCAAACCTTTTCCTTTTGGATGAAATTTGAGTGTTGACTTTCAAGAAACGCACAGTTTGAAAAACGTTGTTTCTGAATGCGGGAAAAGGTAAAGGTTTCATAAAGCCTATATCTAAAGCTCCTAAAGGAGCAGATGGCTACCTTTGGGATATATGATATGAAACCACTCACCATCATACATATTTCATTTGGAAGCAGATAGTGTATTCTCTCTTGAAGATATGCTCATATTCAACTCCTAAGAAACTTAGAGTTCCAAAGCTTGAAATCGTCATATATCTATTTCACAAGCTCTGAATGCGGTTTCTGGCATATGGGCATACCCCTGATAGAGTATCGGCCCACCATCAAACCTTTTCCTTTTGGATGAAATTTGAGTGTTGACTTTCAAGAAACGCACAGTTTGAAAAACGTTGTTTCTGAATGCGGGAAAAGGTAAAGATTTCATAAAGCCTATATCTAAAGCTCCTAAAGGAGCAGATGGCTACCTTTGGGATATATGATATGGAACCACTCACCATCATACATATTTCATTTGGAAGTAGCTAGTGTATTCTCTCTTGAAGATATGCTCATATTCAACTCCTAAGAAACTTAGAGTTCCAAAGCGTGAAATCGTCATATATCTATTTCACAAGCTCTGAATGCGGTTTCTGGCATATGGGCATACACCTGATAGAGTATCGGCCCACCATCAAACCTTTTCCTTTTGGATGAAATTTGAGTGTTGACTTTCAAGAAACGCACAGTTTGAAAAACGTTGTTTCTGAATGCGGGAAAAGGTAAAGGTTTCATAAAGCCTATATCTAAAGCTCCTAAAGGAGCAGATGGCTACCTTTGGGATATATGATATGAAACCACTCACCATCATACCTATTTCATTTGGAAGCAGATAGTGTATTCTCTCTTGAAGATATGCTCATATTCAACTCCTAAGAAACTTAGAGTTCCAAAGCTTGAAATCGTCATATATCTATTTCACAAGCTCTGAATGCGGTTTCTGGCATATGGGCATACCCCTGATAGAGTATCGGCCCACCATCAAACCTTTTCCTTTTGGATGAAATTTGAGTGTTGACTTTCAAAAAATGCGCACTCTGAAAAAATTTGTTTCTGAATGCGGGAAAAAGAAAAGGTTTCAAAAAGCCTATATCTAAAGCTCCTAAAGGAGCAGATGGCTACCTTTTGAATATGTGATATGGAACCACTCACCATCATACATATTTCATTTGGAAGCAGCTAGTGTATTCTCTCTTGAAGATATGCTCATATTCAACTCCTAAGAAACTTAGAGTTCCAAAGCGTGAAATCGTCATATATCTATTTCACAAGCTCTGAATGCGGTTTCTGGCATATGGGCATACACCTGATAGAGTATCGGCCCACCATCAAACCTTTTCCTTTTGGATGAAATTTGAGTGTTGACTTTCAAGAAATGCACAGTTTGAAAAACTTTGTTTCTGAATGCGGGAAAAGTTAAAGGTTTTATAAAGCCTATATCCAAAGCTCCTAAAGGAGCACATGGCTACCTTTTGAATATATGATATGGAACCACTCACAACTTAGAGTGCCAAAGCTTGAAATCGTCATGTATGTATTTCACAAGCTCTGAATGCGGTTTCTGGCAAATGGGCATACCCCTGATAGATTATGGGCACACCATCAAACCTTTTCTTTTTGGATGAAATTTGAGTGTTGACTTTCAAGAAATGCACAGTTTGAAAAACTTTGTTTCTGAATGCGGGAAAAGTTAAAGGTTTTATAAAGCCTATATCTAAAGCTCCTAAAGGAGCACATGGCTACCTTTTGAATATATGATATGGAACCACTCACCATCATACAAATTTCATTTGGAAGCAGCTAGTGTATTCTCTCTTCAAGTTATGCTCATTTTCAACTACTAAGAAACTTAGAGTGCCAAAGCTTGAAATCGTCATGTATGTATTTCACAAGCTCTGAATGCGGTTTCTGGCAAATGGGCATACCCCTGATAGATTATCGGCACACCATCAAACCTTTTCCGTTTGGATGAAATTTGAGTGTTGACTTTCAAGAAATGCACAGTTTGAAAAACTTTGTTTCTGAATGCGGGAAAAGTTAAAGGTTTTATAAAGCCTATATCTAAAGCTCCTAAAGGAGCACATAGCTACCTTTTGAATATATGATATCGAACCACTCACCATCATACATATTTCATTTGGAAGCAGCTAGTGTATTCTCTCTTCAAGTTATGCTCATTTTCAACTACGAAGAAACTTAGATTGCCAAAGCTTGAAATCGTCATGTATGTATTTCAATAGCTCTGAATGCGGTTTCTGGCAAATGGGCATACCCCTGATAGATTATCAGCACACCATCAAACCTTTTCTTTTTGGATGAAATTTGAGTGTTGACTTTCAAGAAATGCACAGTTTGAAAAACTTTGTTTCTGAATGCGGGAAAAGTTAAAGGTTTTATAAAGCCTATATCCAAAGCTCCTAAAGGAGCACATGGCTACCTTTTGAATATATGATATGGAACCACTCACAATCATACATATTTCATTTGGAAGCAGCTAGTGTATTCTCTCTTCAAGTTATGCTCATTTTCAACTACTAAGAAACTTAGAGTGCCAAAGCTTGAAATCGTCATGTATGTATTTCACAAGCTCTGAATGCGGTTTCTAGCAAATGGGCATACCCCTGATAGATGATCGGCACACCATCAAACCTTTTCCGTTTGGATGAAATTTGAGTGTTGACTTTCAAGAAATGCACAGTTTGAAAAACTTTGTTTCTGAATGCGGGAAAAGTTAAAGGTTTTATAAAGCCTATATCTAAAGCTCCTAAAGGAGCAGATGGCTACCTTTTGAATATATGATATGGAACCACTCACCATCATACATATTTAATTTGGAAGCAGCTACAGTATTCTCTCTTCAAGTTATGCTCATTTTCAACTACTAAGAAACTTAGAGTGCCAAAGCTTGAAATCGTCATGTATGTATTTCACAAGCTCTGAATGCGGTTTCTGGCAAATGGGCATACCCCTGATAGATTATCGGCACACCATCAAACCTTTTCCGTTTGGATGAAATTTGAGTGTTGACTTTCAAGAAATGCACAGTTTGAAAAACTTTGTTTCTGAATGCGGGAAAAGTTAAAGGTTTTATAATGCCTATATCTAAAGCTCCTAAAGGAGCACATGGCTACCTTTTGAATATATGATATGGAACCACTCACAATCATACATATTTCATTTGGAAGCAGCTAGTGTATTCTCTCTTCAAGTTATGCTCATTTTCAACTACTAAGAAACTTAGAGTGCCAAAGCTTGAAATCGTCATGTATGTATTTCACAAGCTCTGAATGCGGTTTCTAGCAAATGGGCATACCCCTGATAGATGATCGGCACACCATCAAACCTTTTCCGTTTGGATGAAATTTGAGTGTTGACTTTCAAGAAATGCACAGTTTGAAAAACTTTGTTTCTGAATGCGGGAAAAGTTAAAGGTTTTATAAAGCCTATATCTAAAGCTCCTAAAGGAGCAGATGGCTACCTTTTGAATATATGATATGGAACCACTCACCATCATACATATTTAATTTGGAAGCAGCTACAGTATTCTCTCTTCAAGTTATGCTCATTTTCAAATACTAAGAAACTTAGAGTGCCAAAGCTTGAAATCGTCATGTATGTATTTCACAAGCTCTGAATGCGGTTTCTGGCAAATGGGCAAACCCCTGATAGATTATCGGCACACCATCAAACCTTTTCCGTTTGGATGAAATTTGAGTGTTGACTTTCAAGAAATGCACAGTTTGAAAAACTTTGTTTCTGAATGCGGGAAAAGTTAAAGGTTTTATAAAGCCTATATCTAAAGCTCCTAAAGGAGCACATGGCTACCTTTTGAATATATGATATGGAACCACTCACCATCATACATATTTAATTTGGAAGCAGCTACAGTATTCTCTCTTCAAGTTATGCTCATTTTCAACTACTAAGAAACTTAGAGTGCCAAAGCTTGAAATCGTCATGTATGTATTTCACAAGCTCTGAATGCGGTTTCTGGCAAATGGGCATACCCCTGATAGATTATCGGCACACCATCAAACCTTTTCCGTTTGGATGAAATTTGAATGTTGACTTTCAAGAAATGCACAGTTTGAAAAACTTTGTTTCTGAATGCGGGAAAAGTTAAAGGTTTTATAAAGCCTATATCCAAAGCTCCTAAAGGAGCACATGGCTACCTTTTGAATATATGATATGGAACCACTCACAATCATACATATTTCATTTGGAAGCAGCTAGTGTATTCTCTCTTCAAGTTATGCTCATTTTCAACTACTAAGAAACTTAGAGTGCCAAAGCTTGAAATCGTCATGTATGTATTTCACAAGCTCTGAATGCGGTTTCTAGCAAATGGGCATACCCCTGATAGATTATCGGCACACCATCAAACCTTTTCCGTTTGGATGAAATTTGAGTGTTGACTTTCAAGAAATGCACAGTTTGAAAAACTTTGTTTCTGAATGCGGGAAAAGTTAAAGGTTTTATAAAGCCTATATCTAAAGCTCCTAAAGGAGCACATAGCTACCTTTTGAATATATGATATCGAACCACTCACCATCATACATATTTCATTTGGAAGCAGCTAGTGTATTCTCTCTTCAAGTTATGCTCATTTTCAACTACTAAGAAACTTAGATTGCCAAAGCTTGAAATCGTCATGTATGTATTTCAATAGCTCTGAATGCGGTTTCTGGCAAATGGGCATACCCCTGATAGATTATCAGCACACCATCAAACCTTTTCTTTTTGGATGAAATTTGAGTGTTGACTTTCAAGAAATGCACAGTTTGAAAAACTTTGTTTCTGAATGCGGGAAAAGTTAAAGGTTTTATAAAGCCTATATCCAAAGCTCCTAAAGGAGCACATGGCTACCTTTTGAATATATGATATGGAACCACTCACAATCATACATATTTCATTTGGAAGCAGCTAGTGTATTCTCTCTTCAAGTTATGCTCATTTTCAACTACTAAGAAACTTAGAGTGCCAAAGCTTGAAATCGTCATGTATGTATTTCACAAGCTCTGAATGCGGTTTCTGGCAAATGGGCATACCCCTGATAGATTATGGGCACACCATCAAACCTTTTCTTTTTGGATGAAATTTGAGTGTTGACTTTCAAGAAATGCACAGTTTGAAAAACTTTGTTTCTGAATGCGGGAAAAGTTAAAGGTTTTATAAAGCCTATATCTAAAGCTCCTAAAGGAGCACATGGCTACCTTTTGAATATATGATATGGAACCACTCACCATCATACAAATTTCATTTGGAAGCAGCTACAGTATTCTCTCTTCAAGTTATGCTCATTTTCAACTACTAAGAAACTTAGAGTGCCAAAGCTTGAAATCGTCATGTATGTATTTCACAAGCTCTGAATGCGGTTTCTGGCAAATGGGCATACCCCTGATAGATTATCGGCACACCATCAAACCTTTTCCGTTTGGATGAAATTTGAGTGTTGACTTTCAAGAAATGCACAGTTTGAAAAACTTTGTTTCTGAATGTGGGAAAAGTTAAAGGTTTTATAAAGCCTATATCTAAAGCTCCTAAAGGAGCACATAGCTACCTTTTGAATATATGATATCGAACCACTCACCATCATACATATTTCATTTGGAAGCAGCTAGTGTATTCTCTCTTCAAGTTATGCTCATTTTCAACTACTAAGAAACTTAGAGTGCCAAAGCTTGAAATCGTCATGTATGTATTTCACAAGCTCTGAATGCGGTTTCTAGCAAATGGGCATACCCCTGATAGATGATCGGCACACCATCAAACCTTTTCCGTTTGGATGAAATTTGAGTGTTGACTTTCAAGAAATGCACAGTTTGAAAAACTTTGTTTCTGAATGCGGGAAAAGTTAAAGGTTTTATAAAGCCTATATCTAAAGCTCCTAAAGGAGCAGATGGCTACCTTTTGAATATATGATATGGAACCACTCACCATCATACATATTTAATTTGGAAGCAGCTACAGTATTCTCTCTTCAAGTTATGCTCATTTTCAACTACTAAGAAACTTAGAGTGCCAAAGCTTGAAATCGTCATGTATGTATTTCACAAGCTCTGAATGCGGTTTCTGGCAAATGGGCATACCCCTGATAGATTATCGGCACACCATCAAACCTTTTCCGTTTGGATGAAATTTGAGTGTTGACTTTCAAGAAATGCACAGTTTGAAAAACTTTGTTTCTGAATGCGGGAAAAGTTAAAGGTTTTATAAAGCCTATATCTAAAGCTCCTAAAGGAGCACATGGCTACCTTTTGAATATATGATATGGAACCACTCACCATCATACATATTTAATTTGGAAGCAGCTACAGTATTCTCTCTTCAAGTTATGCTCATTTTCAACTACTAAGAAACTTAGAGTGCCAAAGCTTGAAATCGTCATGTATGTATTTCACAAGCTCTGAATGCGGTTTCTGGCAAATGGGCATACCCCTGATAGATTATCAGCACACCATCAAACCTTTTCCGTTTGGATGAAATTTGAGTGTTGACTTTCAAGAAATGCACAGTTTGAAAAACTTTGTTTCTGAATGCGGGAAAAGTTAAAGGTTTTATAAAGCCTATATCTAAAGCTCCTAAAGGAGCACATGGCTACCTTTTGAATATATGATATGGAACCACTCACCATCATACATATTTAATTTGGAAGCAGCTACAGTATTCTCTCTTCAAGTTATGCTCATTTTCAACTACTAAGAAACTTAGAGTGCCAAAGCTTGAAATCGTCATGTATGTATTTCACAAGCTCTGAATGCGGTTTCTGGCAAATGGGCATACCCCTGATAGATTATCGGCACACCATCAAACTTTTTCCGTTTGGATGAAATTTGAGTGTTGACTTTCAAGAAATGCACAGTTTGAAAAACTTTGTTTCTGAATGCGGGAAAAGTTAAAGGTTTTATAAAGCCTATATCTAAAGCTCCTAAAGGAGCACATGGCTACCTTTTGAATATATGATATGGAACCACTCACCATCATACATATTTCATTTGGAAGCAGCTAGTGTATTCTCTCTTCAAGTTATGCTCATTTTCAACTACTAAGAAACTTAGAGTGCCAAAGCTTGAAATCGTCATGTATGTATTTCACAAGCTCTGAATGCGGTTTCTGGCAAATGGGCATACCCCTGATAGATTATCGGCACACCATCAAACCTTTTCCGTTTGGATGAAATTTGAGTGTTGACTTTCAAGAAATGCACAGTTTGAAAAACTTTGTTTCTGAATGCGGGAAAAGTTAAAGGTTTTATAAAGCCTATATCTAAAGCTCCTAAAGGAGCACATGGCTACCTTTTGAATATATGATATGGAACCACTCACCATCATACATATTTAATTTGGAAGCAGCTACAGTATTCTCTCTTCAAGTTATGCTCATTTTCAACTACTAAGAAACTTAGAGTGCCAAAGCTTGAAATCGTCATGTATGTATTTCACAAGCTCTGAATGCGGTTTCTGGCAAATGGGCATACCCCTGATAGATTATCAGCACACCATCAAACCTTTTCCGTTTGGATGAAATTTGAGTGTTGACTTTCAAGAAATGCACAGTTTGAAAAACTTTGTTTCTGAATGCGGGAAAAGTTAAAGGTTTTATAAAGCCTATATCTAAAGCTCCTAATGGAGCAGATGGCTACCTTTTGAATATATGATATGGAACCACTCACCATCATACATATTTCATTTGGAAGCAGCTAGTGTATTCTCTCTTCAAGTTATGCTCATTTTCAACTACTAAGAAACTTAGAGTGCCAAAGCTTGAAATCGTCATGTATGTATTTCACAAGCTCTGAATGCGGTTTCTGGCAAATGGGCATACCCCTGATAGATTATGGGCACACCATCAAACCTTTTCCGTTTGGATGAAATTTGAGTGTTGACTTTCAAGAAATGCACAGTTTGAAAAACTTTGTTTCTGAATGCGGGAAAAGTTAAAGGTTTTATAAAGCCTATATCTAAAGCTCCTAAAGGAGCACATAGCTACCTTTTGAATATATGATATCGAACCACTCACCATCATACATATTTCATTTGGAAGCAGCTAGTGTATTCTCTCTTCAAGTTATGCTCATTTTCAACTACTAAGAAACTTAGATTGCCAAAGCTTGAAATCGTCATGTATGTATTTCACAAGCTCTGAATGCGGTTTCTGGCAAATGGGCATACCCCTGATAGATTATCAGCACACCATCAAACCTTTTCTTTTTGGATGAAATTTGAGTGTTGACTTTCAAGAAATGCACAGTTTGAAAAACTTTGTTTCTGAATGCGGGAAAAGTTAAAGGTTTTATAAAGCCTATATCTAAAGCTCCTAAAGGAGCACATGGCTACCTTTTGAATATATGATATGGAACCACTCACCATCATACATATTTCATTTGGAAGCAGCTAGTGTATTCTCTCTTCAAGTTATGCTCATTTTCAACTACTAAGAAACTTAGAGTGCCAAAGCTTGAAATCGTCATGTATGTATTTCACAAGCTCTGAATGCGGTTTCTGGCAAATGGGCATACCCCTGATAGATTATCGGCACACCATCAAACCTTTTCCGTTTGGATGAAATTTGAGTGTTGACTTTCAAGAAATGCACAGTTTGAAAAACTTTGTTTCTGAATGCGGGAAAAGTTAAAGGTTTTATAAAGCCTATATCTAAAGCTCCTAAAGGAGCACATGGCTACCTTTTGAATATATGATATGGAACCACTCACCATCATACATATTTAATTTGGAAGCAGCTACAGTATTCTCTCTTCAAGTTATGCTCATTTTCAACTACTAAGAAACTTAGAGTGCCAAAGCTTGAAATCGTCATGTATGTATTTCACAAGCTCTGAATGCGGTTTCTGGCAAATGGGCATACCCCTGATAGATTATCAGCACACCATCAAACCTTTTCCGTTTGGATGAAATTTGAGTGTTGACTTTCAAGAAATGCACAGTTTGAAAAACTTTGTTTCTGAATGCGGGAAAAGTTAAAGGTTTTATAAAGCCTATATCTAAAGCTCCTAAAGGAGCACATGGCTACCTTTTGAATATATGATATGGAACCACTCACCATCATACATATTTCATTTGGAAGCAGCTAGTGTATTCTCTCTTCAAGTTATGCTCATTTTCAACTACTAAGAAACTTAGAGTGCCAAAGCTTGAAATCGTCATGTATGTATTTCACAAGCTCTGAATGCGGTTTCTGGCAAATGGGCAAACCCCTGATAGATTATCGGCACACCATCAAACCTTTTCCGTTTGGATGAAATTTGAATGTTGACTTTCAAGAAATGCACAGTTTGAAAAACTTTGTTTCTGAATGCGGGAAAAGTTAAAGGTTTTATAAAGCCTATATCTAAAGCTCCTAAAGGAGCACATGGCTACCTTTTGAATATATGATATGGAACCACTCACCATCATACATATTTAATTTGGAAGCAGCTACAGTATTCTCTCTTCAAGTTATGCTCATTTTCAACTACTAAGAAACTTAGAGTGCCAAAGCTTGAAATCGTCATGTATGTATTTCACAAGCTCTGAATGCGGTTTCTGGCAAATGGGCATACCCCTGATAGATTATCGGCACACCATCAAACTTTTTCCGTTTGGATGAAATTTGAGTGTTGACTTTCAAGAAATGCACAGTTTGAAAAACTTTGTTTCTGAATGCGGGAAAAGTTAAAGGTTTTATAAAGCCTATATCTAAAGCTCCTAAAGGAGCACATGGCTACCTTTTGAATATATGATATGGAACCACTCACCATCATACATATTTCATTTGGAAGCAGCTAGTGTATTCTCTCTTCAAGTTATGCTCATTTTCAACTACTAAGAAACTTAGAGTGCCAAAGCTTGAAATCGTCATGTATGTATTTCACAAGCTCTGAATGCGGTTTCTGGCAAATGGGCATACCCCTGATAGATTATCGGCACACCATCAAACCTTTTCCGTTTGGATGAAATTTGAGTGTTGACTTTCAAGAAATGCACAGTTTGAAAAACTTTGTTTCTGAATGCGGGAAAAGTTAAAGGTTTTATAAAGCCTATATCTAAAGCTCCTAAAGGAGCACATGGCTACCTTTTGAATATATGATATGGAACCACTCACCATCATACATATTTCATTTGGAAGCAGCTACAGTATTCTCTCTTCAAGTTATGCTCATTTTCAACTACTAAGAAACTTAGAGTGCCAAAGCTTGAAATCGTCATGTATGTATTTCACAAGCTCTGAATGCGGTTTCTGGCAAATGGGCATACCCCTGATAGATTATCGGCACACCATCAAACTTTTTCCGTTTGGATGAAATTTGAGTGTTGACTTTCAAGAAATGCACAGTTTGAAAAACTTTGTTTCTGAATGCGGGAAAAGTTAAAGGTTTTATAAAGCCTATATCTAAAGCTCCTAAAGGAGCACATGGCTACCTTTTGAATATATGATATGGAACCACTCACCATCATACATATTTCATTTGGAAGCAGCTAGTGTATTCTCTCTTCAAGTTATGCTCATTTTCAACTACTAAGAAACTTGGAGTGCCAAAGCTTGAAATCGTCATGAATGTATTTCACAAGCTCTGAATGCGGTTTCTGGCAAATGGGCATACCCCTGATAGATTATGGGCACACCATCAAACCTCTTCCGTTTGGATGAAATTTGAGTGTTGACTTTCAAGAAATGCACAGTTTGAAAAACTTTGTTTCTGAATGCGGGAAAAGTTAAAGGTTTTATAAAGCCTATATCTAAAGCTCCTAAAGGAGCACATGGCTACCTTTTGAATATATGATATGGAACCACTCACCATCATACATATTTCATTTGGAAGCAGCTAGTTTATTCTCTCTTCAAGTTATGCTCATTTTCAACTACTAAGAAACTTAGAGTGCCAAAGCTTGAAATCGTCATGTATGTATTTCACAAGCTCTGAATGCGGTTTCTGGCAAATGGGCATACCCCTGATAGATTATCAGCACACCATCAAACCTTTTTTTTTTGGATGAAATTTGAGTGTTTACTTTCAAGAAATGCACAGTTTGAAAAACTTTGTTTCTGAATGCGGGAAAAGTTAAAGGTTTTATAAAGCCTATATCTAAAGCTCCTAAAGGAGCAGATGGCTACCTTTTGAATATATGATATGGAACCACTCACCATCATACATATTTCATTTGGAAGCAGCTAGTGTATTCTCTCTTCAAGTTATGCTCATTTTCAACTACTAAGAAACTTAGAGTGCCAAAGCTTGAAATCGTCATGTATGTATTTCACAAGCTCTGAATGCGGTTTCTAGCAAATGGGCATACCCCTGATAGATTATCAGCACACCATCAAACCTTTTTTTTTTGGATGAAATTTGAGTGTTTACTTTCAAGAAATGCACAGTTTGAAAAACTTTGTTTCTGAATGCGGGAAAAGTTAAAGGTTTTATAAAGCCTATATCTAAAGCTCCTAAAGGAGCAGATGGCTACCTTTTGAATATATGATATGGAACCACTCACCATCATACATATTTCATTTGGAAGCAGCTAGTGTATTCTCTCTTCAAGTTATGCTCATTTTCAACTACTAAGAAACTTAGAGTGCCAAAGCTTGAAATCGTCATGTATGTATTTCACAAGCTCTGAATGCGGTTTCTGGCAAATGGGCATACCCCTGATAGATTATCGGCACACCATCAAACCTTTTCCGTTTGGATGAAATTTGAGTGTTGACTTTCAAGAAATGCACAGTTTGAAAAACTTTGTTTCTGAATGCGGGAAAAGTTAAAGGTTTTATAAAGCCTATATCTAAAGCTCCTAAAGGAGCACATGGCTACCTTTTGAATATATGATATGGAACCACTCACCATCATACATATTTAATTTGGAAGCAGCTACAGTATTCTCTCTTCAAGTTATGCTCATTTTCAACTACTAAGAAACTTAGAGTGCCAAAGCTTGAAATCGTCATGTATGTATTTCACAAGCTCTGAATGCGGTTTCTAGCAAATGGGCATACCCCTGATAGATTATCGGCACACCATCAAACCTTTTCCGTTTGGATGAAATTTGAGTGTTGACTTTCAAGAAATGCACAGTTTGAAAAACTTTGTTTCTGAATGCGGGAAAAGTTAAAGGTTTTATAAAGCCTATATCTAAAGCTCCTAAAGGAGCACATGGCTACCTTTTGAATATATGATATGGAACCACTCACCATCATACATATTTCATTTGGAAGCAGCTAGTGTATTCTCTCTTCAAGTTATGCTCATTTTCAACTACTAAGAAACTTAGAGTGCCAAAGCTTGAAATCGTCATGAATGTATTTCACAAGCTCTGAATGCGGTTTCTGGCAAATGGGCATACCCCTGATAGATTATGGGCACACCATCAAACCTCTTCCGTTTGGATGAAATTTGAGTGTTGACTTTCAAGAAATGCACAGTTTGAAAAACTTTGTTTCTGAATGCGGGAAAAGTTAAAGGTTTTATAAAGCCTATATCTAAAGCTCCTAAAGGAGCACATGGCTACCTTTTGAATATATGATATGGAACCACTCACCATCATACATATTTCATTTGGAAGCAGCTAGTTTATTCTCTCTTCAAGTTATGCTCATTTTCAACTACTAAGAAACTTAGAGTGCCAAAGCTTGAAATCGTCATGTATGTATTTCACAAGCTCTGAATGCGGTTTCTGGCAAATGGGCATACCCCTGATAGATTATCAGCACACCATCAAACCTTTTCTTTTTGGATGAAATTTGAGTGTTGACTTTCAAGAAATGCACAGTTTGAAAAACTTTGTTTCTGAATGCGGGAAAAGTTAAAGGTTTTATAAAGCCTATATCTAAAGCTCCTAAAGGAGCACATGGCTACCTTTTGAATATATGATATGGAACCACTCACCATCATACATATTTCATTTGGAAGCAGCTAGTGTATTCTCTCTTCAAGTTATGCTCATTTTCAACTACTAAGAAACTTAGAGTGCCAAAGCTTGAAATCGTCATGAATGTATTTCACAAGCTCTGAATGCGGTTTCTGGCAAATGGGCATACCCCTGATAGATTATGGGCACACCATCAAACCTCTTCCGTTTGGATGAAATTTGAGTGTTGACTTTCAAGAAATGCACAGTTTGAAAAACTTTGTTTCTGAATGCGGGAAAAGTTAAAGGTTTTATAAAGCCTATATCTAAAGCTCCTAAAGGAGCACATGGCTACCTTTTGAATATATGATATGGAACCACTCACCATCATACATATTTCATTTGGAAGCAGCTAGTTTATTCTCTCTTCAAGTTATGCTCATTTTCAACTACTAAGAAACTTAGAGTGCCAAAGCTTGAAATCGTCATGTATGTATTTCACAAGCTCTGAATGCGGTTTCTGGCAAATGGGCATACCCCTGATAGATTATCAGCACACCATCAAACCTTTTCTTTTTGGATGAAATTTGAGTGTTGACTTTCAAGAAATGCACAGTTTGAAAAACTTTGTTTCTGAATGCGGGAAAAGTTAAAGGTTTTATAAAGCCTATATCTAAAGCTCCTAAAGGTGCACATGGCTACCTTTTGAATATATGATATGGAACCACTCACCATCATACATATTTCATTTGGAAGCAGCTAGTTTATTCTCTCTTCAAGTTATGCTCATTTTCAACTACTAAGAAACTTGGAGTGCCAAAGCTTGAAATCGTCATGAATGTATTTCACAAGCTCTGAATGCGGTTTCTGGCAAATGGGCATACCCCTGATAGATTATGGGCGCACCATCAAACCTCTTCCGTTTGGATGAAATTTTAGTGTTGACTTTCAAGAAATGCACAGTTTGAAAAACTTTGTTTCTGAATGCGGGAAAAGTTAAAGGTTTTATAAAGCCTATATCTAAAGCTCCTAAAGGAGCACATGGCTACCTTTTGAATATATGATATGGAACCACTCACCATCATACATATTTCATTTGGAAGCAGCTAGTGTATTCTCTCTTCAAGTTATGCTCATTTTCAACTACTAAGAAACTTAGAGTGCCAAAGCTTGAAATCGTCATGTATGTATTTCACAAGCTCTGAATGCGGTTTCTAGCAAATGGGCATACCCCTGATAGATTATCGGCACACCATCAAACCTTTTCCGTTTGGATGAAATTTGAGTGTTGACTTTCAAGAAATGCACAGTTTGAAAAACTTTGTTTCTGAATGCGGGAAAAGTTAAAGGTTTTATAAAGCCTATATCTAAAGCTCCTAAAGGAGCACATGGCTACCTTTTGAATATATGATATGGAACCACTCACCATCATACATATTTCATTTGGAAGCAGCTAGTGTATTCTCTCTTCAAGTTATGCTCATTTTCAACTACTAAGAAACTTAGAGTGCCAAAGCTTGAAATCGTCATGAATGTATTTCACAAGCTCTGAATGCGGTTTCTGGCAAATGGGCATACCCCTGATAGATTATGGGCACACCATCAAACCTCTTCCGTTTGGATGAAATTTGAGTGTTGACTTTCAAGAAATGCACAGTTTGAAAAACTTTGTTTCTGAATGCGGGAAAAGTTAAAGGTTTTATAAAGCCTATATCTAAAGCTCCTAAAGGAGCACATGGCTACCTTTTGAATATATGATATGGAACCACTCACCATCATACATATTTAATTTGGAAGCAGCTAGTTTATTCTCTCTTCAAGTTATGCTCATTTTCAACTACTAAGAAACTTAGAGTGCCAAAGCTTGAAATCGTCATGTATGTATTTCACAAGCTCTGAATGCGGTTTCTGGCAAATGGGCATACCCCTGATAGATTATCAGCACACCATCAAACCTTTTCTTTTTGGATGAAATTTGAGTGTTGACTTTCAAGAAATGCACAGTTTGAAAAACTTTGTTTCTGAATGCGGGAAAAGTTAAAGGTTTTATAAAGCCTATATCTAAAGCTCCTAAAGGTGCACATGGCTACCTTTTGAATATATGATATGGAACCACTCACCATCATACATATTTCATTTGGAAGCAGCTAGTGTATTCTCTCTTCAAGTTATGCTCATTTTCAACTACTAAGAAACTTAGAGTGCCAAAGCTTGAAATCGTCATGTATGTATTTCACAAGCTCTGAATGCGGTTTCTAGCAAATGGGCATACCCCTGATAGATTATCGGCACACCATCAAACCTTTTCCGTTTGGATGAAATTTGAGTGTTGACTTTCAAGAAATGCACAGTTTGAAAAACTTTGTTTCTGAATGCGGGAAAAGTTAAAGGTTTTATAAAGCCTATATCTAAAGCTCCTAAAGGAGCACATGGCTACCTTTTGAATATATGATATGGAACCACTCACCATCATACATATTTCATTTGGAAGCAGCTAGTGTATTCTCTCTTCAAGTTATGCTCATTTTCAACTACTAAGAAACTTAGAGTGCCAAAGCTTGAAATCGTCATGTATGTATTTCACAAGCTCTGAATGCGCTTTCTGGCAAATGGGCATACCCTTGATAGATTATCAGCACACCATCAAACCGTTTCTTTTTGGATGAAATTTGAGTGTTGACTTTCAAGAAATGCACAGTTTGAAAAACTTTGTTTCTGAATGCGGGAAAAGTTAAAGGTTTTATAAAGCCTATATCTAAAGCTCCTAAAGGAGCACATGGCTACCGTTTGAATATATGATATGGAACCACTCACCATCATACATATTTCATTTGGAAGCAGCTAGTGTATTCTCTCTTCAAGTTATGCTCATTTTCAACTACTTAAGAAACTTAGATTGCCAAAGCTTGAAATCGTCATGTATGTATTTCACAAGCTCTGAATGCGGTTTCTGGCAAATGGGCATACCCCTGATAGATTATCAGCACACCATCAAACCTTTTCTTTTTGGATGAAATTTGAGTGTTGACTTTCAAGAAATGCACAGTTTGAAAAACTTTGTTTCTGAATGCGGGAAAAGTTAAAGGTTTTATAAAGCCTATATCTAAAGCTCCTAAAGGAGCAGATGGCTACCTTTTGAATACATGATATGGAACCACTCACTATCATACATATTTCATTTGGAAGCAGCTAGTGTATTCTCTCTTCAAGTTATGCTCATTTTCAACTACTAAGAAACTTAGAGTGCCAAAGCTTGAAATCGTCATGTATGTATTTCACAAGCTCTGAATGCGGTTTCTGGCAAATGGGCATACCCCTGATAGATTATCGGCACACCATCAAACCTTTTCCGTTTGGATGAAATTTGAGTGTTGACTTTCAAGAAATGCACAGTTTCAAAAACTTTGTTTCTGAATGCGGGAAAAGTTAAAGGTTTTATAAAGCCTATATCTAAAGCTCCTAAAAGAGCACATGGCTACCTTTTGAATATATGATATGGAACCACTCACCATCATACATATTTCATTTGGAAGCAGCTAGTGTATTCTCTCTTCAAGTTATGCTCATTTTCAACTACTAAGAAACTTAGAGTGCCAAAGCTTGAAATCGTCATGTATGTATTTCACAAGCTCTGAATGCGGTTTCTGGCAAATGGGCATAACCCTGATAGATTATCGGCACACCATCAAACCTTTTCTTTTTGGATGAAATTTGAATGTTGACTTTCAAGAAATGCACAGTTTGAAAAACTTTGTTTCTGAATGCGGGAAAAGTTAAAGGTTTTATAAAGCCTATATCTAAAGCTCCTAAAGGAGCACATGGCTACCTTTTGAATATATGATATCGAACCACTCACCATCATACATATTTCATTTGGAAGCAGCTAGTGAATTCTCTCTTCAAGTTATGCTCATTTTCAACTACTAAGAAACTTAGAGTGCCAAAGCTTGAAATCGTCATGTATGTATTTCACAAGCTCTGAATGCGGTTTCTGGCAAATGGGCATACCCCTGATAGATTATGGGCACACCATCAAACCTCTTCCGTTTGGATGAAATTTGAGTGTTGACTTTCAAGAAATGCACAGTTTGAAAAACTTTGTTTCTGAATGCGGGAAAAGTTAAAGGTTTTATAAAGCCTATATCTAAAGCTCCTAAAGGAGAACATGGCTACCTTTTGAATATATGATATGGAACCACTCACCATCATACATATTTCATTTTGAAGCAGCTAGTCTATTCTCTCTTCAAGTTATGCTCATTTTCAACTACTAAGAAACTTAGAGTGCCAAAGCTTGAAATCGTCATGTATGTATTTCACAAGCTCTGAATGCGGTTTCTGGCAAATGGGCATACCCCTGATAGATTATCAGCACACCATCAAACCTTTTCTTTTTGGATGAAATTTGAGTGTTGACTTTCAAGAAATGCACTGTTTGAAAAACTTTGTTTCTGAATGCAGGAAAAGTTAAAGGTTTTATAAAGCCTATATCTAAAGCTCCTAAAGGAGCACATGGCTACCTTTTGAATATATGATATAGAACCACTCACCATCATACATATTTCATTTGAAAGCAGCTAGTGTATTCTCTCTTCAAGTTATGCTCATTTTCAACTACTAAGAAACTTAGAGTGCCAAAGCTTGAAATCGTCATGAATGTATTTCACAAGCTCTGAATGCGGTTTCTGGCAAATGGGCATACCCCTGATAGATTATGGGCACACCATCAAACCTCTTCCGTTTGGATGAAATTTGAGTGTTGACTTTCAAGAAATGCACAGTTTGAAAAACTTTGTTTCTGAATGCGGGAAAAGTTAAAGGTTTTATAAAGCCTATATCTAAAGCTCCTAAAGGAGCACATGGCTACCTTTTGAATATATGATATGGAACCACTCACCATCATACATATTTCATTTGGAAGCAGCTAGTGTATTCTCTCTTCAAGTTATGCTCATTTTCATCTCCTAAGAAACAGAGTGCCAAAGCTTGAAATCGTCATGTATGTATTTCACAAGCTCTGAATGCGGTTTCTGGCAAATGGGCACACCCCTGATAGATTATCGGCCCACCATCAAACCTTTTCCTTTTGGATGAAATTTGAATGTTGACTTTCAAGAAATGCACAGTTTGAAAAACTTTGTTTCTGAATGTGGGAAAAGTTAAAGGTTTTTTAAAGCCTATATCTAAAGCTCCTGAAGGAACACATGGCTACCTTTTGAGTATATGATATGGAACCACTCACCATCAAACATATTTCATTTGGAAGCAGCTAGTGTATTCTGTCTTCAAGATATGCTCATTTTCAACAACTAAGAAATTTAGAGTGCCAAAGCTTGAAATCGTCATGTATGTATTTCATTAGCTCTGAATGCGGTTTCTGACAAATGGGCATACCCCTGATAGATTATCGGCACACCATCAAACCTTTTCCTTTTGGATAAAATTTGAGTGTTGACTTTCAAGAAATGCACACTTTGAATTACTTTGTTTCTGAATGCGGGAAATGTTAAATGTTTTATAAAGCCTATATCTAAAGCTCCTAATGGAGCACATGGCTACCTTTTGAATATATGATATGGAACCACTCACCATCATACATATTTCATTTGGAAGCAGCTAGTGTATTCTCTCTTCAAGTTATGCTCATTTTCATCTCCTAAGAAACAGAATGCCAAAGCTTGAAATCGTCATGTATGTATTTCACAAGCTCTGAATGCGGTTTCTGGCAAATGGGCACACCCCTGATAGATTATCGGCACACCATCAAACCTTTTCCTTTTGGATAAAATTTGAGTGTTGACTTTCAAGAAATGCACAGTTTGAAAAACTTTGTTTCTGAATGCGGGAAAAGTTAAAGGTTTTATAAAGCCTATATCTAAAGCTCCTAAAGGAGCACATGGCTACCTTTTGAATATATGATATGGAACCACTCACCATCATACATATTTAATTTAGAAGCAGCTAGTGTATTCTCTCTTCAAGTTATTCTCATTTTCATCTACTAAGAAATTTAGATTGCCAAAGCTTGAAATCGTCATGTATGTATTTCACAAGCTCTGAATGCGGTTTCTGGCAAATGGGCACACCCCTGATAGATTATCGGCACACCATCAAACCTTTTCCTTTTGGATGAAATTTGAATGTTGACTTTCAAGAAATGCACAGTTTGAATTACTTTGTTTCTGAATGCGGGAAAAGTTAAAAGTTTTTTAAAGCCTATATCTAAAGCTCCTAATGGAGCACATGGCTACCTTTTGAATACATGATATGGAACCACTCACCATCATACATATTTCATTTGGAAGCAGCTAGTGTCTTCTCTCTTCAAGTTATGCTCATTTTCATCTCCTAAGAAACAGAGTGCCAAAGCTTGAAATCGTCATGTATGTATTTCACAAGCTCTGAATGCGGTTTCTGGCAAATGGGCACACCCCTGATAGATTATCGGCCCACCATCAAACCTTTTCCTTTTGGATGAAATTTGAATGTTGACTTTCAAGAAATGCACAGTTTGAAAAACTTTGTTTCTGAATGTGGGAAAAGTTAAAGGTTTTATAAAGCCTATATCTAAAGCTCCTGAAGGAACACATGGCTACCTTTTAAGTATATGATATGGAACCACTCACCATCAAACATATTTCATTTGGAAGCAGCTAGTGTATTCTGTCTTCAAGATATGCTCATTTTCAACAACTAAGAAATTTAGAGTGCCAAAGCTTGAAATCGTCATGTATGTATTTCATTAGCTCTGAATGCGGTTTCTGACAAATGGGCATACCCCTGATAGATTATCGGCACACCATCAAACCTTTTCCTTTTGGATAAAATTTGAGTGTTGACTTTCAAGAAATGCACAGTTTGAAAAACTTTGTTTCTGAATGCGGGAAAAGTTAAAGGTTTTATAAAGCCTATATCTAAAGCTCCTAAAGGAGCACATGGCTACCTTTTGAATATATGATATGGAACCACTCACCATCATACATATTTAATTTAGAAGCAGCTAGTGTATTCTCTCTTCAAGTTATTCTCATTTTCATCTACTAAGAAATTTAGATTGCCAAAGCTTGAAATCGTCATGTATGTATTTCACAAGCTCTGAATGCGGTTTCTGGCAAATGGGCACACCCCTGATAGATTATCGGCCCACCATCAAACCTTTTCCTTTTGGATGAAATTTGAATGTTGACTTTCAAGAAATGCACAGTTTGAATTACTTTGTTTCTGAATGCGGGAAAAGTTAAAAGTTTTTTAAAGCCTATATCTAAAGCTCCTAAAGGAGCACATGGCTACCTTTTGAATACATGATATGGAACCACTCACCATCATACATATTTCATTTGGAAGCAGCTAGTGTATTCTCTCTTCAAGTTATGCTCATTTTCATCTACTAAGAAACTTAGAGTGCCAAAGCTTGAAATCGTCATGTATGTATTTCATAAGCTCTGAATGCGGTTTCTGACAAATGGGCATACCCCTGATAGATTATCGGCACACCATCAACCTTTTCCTTTTGGATGAAATTTGAATGTTGACTTTCAAGAAATGCACAGTTTGAAAAACTTTGTTTCTGAATGTGGGAAAAGTTAAAGGTTTTATAAAGCCTATATCTAAAGCTCCTGAAGGAACACACGGCTACCTTTTGAGTATATGATATGGAACCACTCACCATCAAACATATTTCATTTGGAAGCAGCTAGTGTATTCTGTCTTCAAGATATGCTGATTTTCAACAACTAAGAAATTTAGAGTGCCAAAGCTTGAAATCGTCATGTATGTATTTCATTAGCTCTGAATGCGGTTTCTGACAAATGGGCATACCCCTGATAGATTATCGGCACACCATCAAACCTTTTCCTTTTGGATAAAATTTGAGTGTTGACTTTCAAGAAATGCACAGTTTGAAAAACTTTGTTTCTGAATGCGGGAAAAGTTAAAGGTTTTATAAAGCCTATATCTAAAGCTCCTAAAGGAGCACATGACTACTTTTTGAATATATGATATGGAACCACTCACCATCATACATATTTAATTTAGAAGCAGCTAGTCTATTCTCTCTTCAAGTTATTCTCATTTTCATCTACTAAGAAATTTAGAGTGCCAAAGCTTGAAATCGTCATGTATGTATTTCACAAGCTCTGAATGCGGTTTCTGGCAAATGGGCACACCCCTGATAGATTATCGGCCCACCATCAAACCTTTTCCTTTGGATGAAATTTGAATGTTGACTTTCAAGAAATGCACAGTTTGAATTACTTTGTTTCTGAATGCAGGAAAAGTTAAAAGTTTTTTAAAGCCTATATCTAAAGTTCCTAAAGGAGCACATGGCTACCTTTTGAATACATGATATGGAACCACTCACCATCATACATATTTCATTTGGAAGCAGCTAGTGTATTCTCTCTTCAAGTTATGCTCATTTTCATCTACTAAGAAATTTAGAGTGCCAAAGCTTGAAATCATCATGTATGTATTTCATTAGCTCTGAATGCGGTTTCTGACAAATGGGCATACCCCTGATAGATTATCGGCACACCATCAAACCTTTTCCTTTTGGATAAAATTTGAGTGTTGACTTTCAAGAAATGCACAGTTTGAAAAACTTTGTTTCTGAATGCGGGAAAAGTTAAAGGTTTTATAAAGCCTATATCTAAAGCTCCTAAAGGAGCACATGGCTACCTTTTGAATATATGATATGGAACCACTCACCATCATACATATTTAATTTAGAAGCAGCTAGTGTATTCTCTCTTCAAGTTATTCTCATTTTCATCTACTAAGAAATTTAGAGTGCCAAAGCTTGAAATCGTCATGTATGTATTTCACAAGCTCTGAATGCGGTTTCTGGCAAATAGGCACACCCCTGATAGATTATCGGCCCACCATCAAACCTTTTCCTTTTGGATGAAATTTGAATGTTGACTTTCAAGAAATGCACAGTTTAAATTACTTTGTTTCTGAATGCGGGAAAAGTTAAAGGTTTTATAAAGCCTATATCTAAAGCTCCTAAAGGAGCACATGGCTACCTTTTGAATATATGATATGGAACCACTCACCATCATACATATTTCATTTGGAAGCAGCTAGTGTATTCTCTCTTCAAGTTATTCTAATTTTCATCTACTAAGAAACTTAGAGTGCCAAAGCTTGAAATCGTCATGTATGTATTTCACAAGCTCTGAATGCGGTTTCTGGCAAATGGGCACACCCCTGATAGATTATCGGCCCAACATCAAACCTTTTCCGTTTGGATGAAATTTGAATGTTGACTTTCAAGAAATGCACAGTTTGAAAAACTTTGTTTCAGAATGCGGGAAAAGTTAAAGGTTTTATAAAGCCTATATCTAAAGCTCCTGAAGGAACACATGGCTACCTTTTGAGTATATGATATGGAACCACTCACCATCAAACATATTTCATTTGGAAGCAGCTAGTGTATTCTCTCTTCAAGTTATGCTCATTTTCAACAACTAAGAAATTTAGAGTGCCAAAGCTTGAAATCGTCATGTATGTATTTCATTAGCTCTGAATGCGGTTTCTGACAAATGGGCATACCCCTGATAGATTATTGGCCCACCATCAAACCATTTCCTTTTGGATGAAATTTGAGTGTTGACTTTCAAGAAATGCACAGTTTGAAAAACTTTGTTTCTGAATGCGGGAAAAGTTAAAGGTTTTATAAAGCCTATATCTAAAGCTCCTGAAGGAACACATGGCTACCTTTTGAGTATATGATATGGAACCACTCACCATCATACATATTTCATTTGGAAGCAGCTAGTGTATTCTGTCTTCAAGATATGCTCATTTTCAACAACTAAGAAATTTAGAGTGCCAAAGCTTGAAATCGTCATGTATGTATTTCATTAGCTCTGAATGCGGTTTCTGACAAATGGGCATACCCCTGATAGATTATCGGCACACCATCAAACCTTTTCCTTTTGGATAAAATTTGAGTGTTGACTTTCAAGAAATGCACAGTTTGAAAAACTTTGTTTCTGAATGTGGGAAAAGTTAAAGGTTTTATAAAGCCTATATCTAAAGCTCCTAAAGGAGCACATGGCTACCTTTTGAATATATGATATGGAACCACTCACCATCATACATATTTCATTTAGAAGCAGCTAGTGTATTCTCTCTTCAAGTTATTCTCATTTTCATCTACTAAGAAATTTAGAATGCCAAAACTTGAAATCGTCATGTATGTATTTCACAAGCTCTGAATGCGGTTTCTGGCAAATGGGCACACCCCTGATAGATTATCGGCCCACCATCAAACCTTTTCCTTTTGGATGAAATTTGAATGTTGACTTTCAAGAAATGCACAGTTTGAATTACTTTGTTTCTGAATGCGGGAAAAGTTAAAAGTTTTTTAAAGCCTATATCTAAAGCTCCTAAAGGAGCACATGGCTACCTTATGAATATATGATATGGAACCACTCACCATCATACATATTTCATTTGAAAGCAGCTAGTGTATTCTCTCTTCAAGTTATGCTCATTTTCATCTACTAAGAAACTTAGAGTGCCAAAGCTTGAAATCGTCATGTATGTATTTCACAAGCCCTGAATGCGGTTTCTGGCAAATGGGCACACCCCTGATAGATTATCGGCCCACCATCAAACCTTTTCCTTTTGGATGAAATTTGAATGTTGACTTTCAAGAAATGCACAGTTTAAATTACTTTGTTTCTGAATGCGGGAAAAGTTAAAGGTTTTATAAAGCCTATATCTAAAGCTCCTAAAGGAGCACATGGCTACCTTTTGAATATATGATATGGAACCACTCACCATCATACATATTTCATTTGGAAGCAGCTAGTGTATTCTCTCTTCAAGTTATTCTAATTTTCATCTACTAAGAAACTTAGAGTGCCAAAGCTTGAAATCGTCATGTATGTATTTCACAAGCTCTGAATGCGGTTTCTGGCAAATGGGCACACCCCTGATAGATTATCGGCCCAACATCAAACCTTTTCCGTTTGGATGAAATTTGAATGTTGACTTTCAAGAAATGCACAGTTTGAAAAACTTTGTTTCTGAATGCGGGAAAAGTTAAAGCTTTTATAAAGCCTATATCTAAAGCTCCTGAAGGAACATATGGCTACCTTTTGAGTATATGATATGGAACCACTCACCATCAAACATATTTCATTTGGAAGCAGCTAGTGTATTCTCTCTTCAAGTTATGCTCATTTTCAACAACTAAGAAATTTAGAGTGCCAAAGCTTGAAATCGTCATGTATGTATTTCATTAGCTCTGAATGCGGTTTCTGACAAATGGGCATACCCCTGATAGATTATTGGCCCACCATCAAACCATTTCCTTTTGGATGAAATTTGAGTGTTGACTTTCAAGAAATGCACAGTCTGAAAAACTTTGTTTCTGAATGCGGGAAAAGTTAAAGGTTTTATAAAGCCTATATCTAAAGCTCCTGAAGGAACACATGGCTACCTTTTGAGTATATGATATGGAACCACTCACCATCATACATATTTCATTTGGAAGCAGCTAGTGTATTCTGTCTTCAAGATATGCTCATTTTCAACAACTAAGAAATTTAGAGTGCCAAAGCTTGAAATCGTCATGTATGTATTTCATTAGCTCTGAATGCGGTTTCTGACAAATGGGCATACCCCTGATAGATTATCGGCACACCATCAAACCTTTTCCTTTTGGATAAAATTTGAGTGTTGACTTTCAAGAAATGCACAGTTTGAAAAACTTTGTTTCTGAATGTGGGAAAAGTTAAAGGTTTTATAAAGCCTATATCTAAAGCTCCTAAAGGAGCACATGGCTACCTTTTGAATATATGATATGGAACCACTCACCATCATACATATTTCATTTAGAAGCAGCTAGTGTATTCTCTCTTCAAGTTATTCTCATTTTCATCTACTAAGAAATTTAGAATGCCAAAACTTGAAATCGTCATGTTTGTATTTCACAAGCTCTGAATGCGGTTTCTGGCAAATGGGCACACCCCTGATAGATTATCGGCCCACCATCAAACCTTTTCCTTTTGGATGAAATTTGAATGTTGACTTTCAAGAAATGCACAGTTTGAATTACTTTGTTTCTGAATGCGGGAAAAGTTAAAAGTTTTTTAAAGCCTATATCTAAAGCTCCTAAAGGAGCACATGGCTACCTTATGAATATATGATATGGAACCACTCACCATCATACATATTTCATTTGAAAGCAGCTAGTGTATTCTCTCTTCAAGTTATGCTCATTTTCATCTACTAAGAAACTTAGAGTGCCAAAGCTTGAAATCGTCATGTATGTATTTCACAAGCCCTGAATGCGGTTTCTGGCAAATGGGCACACCCCTGATAGATTATCGGCCCACCATCAAACCTTTTCCTTTTGGATGAAATTTGAATGTTGACTTTCAAGAAATGCACAGTTTAAATTACTTTGTTTCTGAATGCGGGAAAAGTTAAAGGTTTTATAAAGCCTATATCTAAAGCTCCTAAAGGAGCACATGGCTACCTTTTGAATATATGATATGGAACCACTCACCATCATACATATTTCATTTGGAAGCAGCTAGTGTATTCTCTCTTCAAGTTATTCTAATTTTCATCTACTAAGAAACTTAGAGTGCCAAAGCTTGAAATCGTCATGTATGTATTTCACAAGCTCTGAATGCGGTTTCTGGCAAATGGGCACACCCCTGATAGATTATCGGCCCAACATCAAACCTTTTCCGTTTGGATGAAATTTGAATGTTGACTTTCAAGAAATGCACAGTTTGAAAAACTTTGTTTCTGAATGCGGGAAAAGTTAAAGCTTTTATAAAGCCTATATCTAAAGCTCCTGAAGGAACATATGGCTACCTTTTGAGTATATGATATGGAACCACTCACCATCAAACATATTTCATTTGGAAGCAGCTAGTGTATTCTCTCTTCAAGTTATGCTCATTTTCAACAACTAAGAAATTTAGAGTGCCAAAGCTTGAAATCGTCATGTATGTATTTCATTAGCTCTGAATGCGGTTTCTGACAAATGGGCATACCCCTGATAGATTATTGGCCCACCATCAAACCATTTCCTTTTGGATGAAATTTGAGTGTTGACTTTCAAGAAATGCACAGTCTGAAAAACTTTGTTTCTGAATGCGGGAAAAGTTAAAGGTTTTATAAAGCCTATATCTAAAGCTCCTGAAGGAACACATGGCTACCTTTTGAGTATATGATATGGAACCACTCACCATCATACATATTTCATTTGGAAGCAGCTAGTGTATTCTGTCTTCAAGATATGCTCATTTTCAACAACTAAGAAATTTAGAGTGCCAAAGCTTGAAATCGTCATGTATGTATTTCATTAGCTCTGAATGCGGTTTCTGACAAATGGGCATACCCCTGATAGATTATCGGCACACCATCAAACCTTTTCCTTTTGGATAAAATTTGAGTGTTGACTTTCAAGAAATGCACAGTTTGAAAAACTTTGTTTCTGAATGCGGGAAAAGTTAAAGGTTCTATAAAGCCTATATCTAAAGCTCCTAAAGGAGCACATGGCTACCTTTTGAATATATGATATGGAACCACTCACCATCATACATATTTCATTTGGAAGCAGCTAGTGTATTCTCTCTTCCAGTTATGCTCATTTTCATCTACTAAGAAATTTAGAGTGCCAAAGCTTGAAATCGTCATGTATGTATTTCACAAGCTCTGAATGCGGTTTCTGGCAAATGGGCACACCCCTGATAGATTATCGGCCCACCATCAAACCTTTTCCTTTTGGATGAAATTTGAGTGTTGACTTTCAAGAAATGCACAGTTTGAAAAACTTTGTTTCTGAATGCGGGAAAAGTTAAAGGTTTTATAAAGCCTATATCTAAAGCTCCTAAAGGAGCACATGGCTACCTTTTGAATATATGATATGGAACCACTCACCATCATACATATTTAATTTAGAAGCAGCTAGTGTATTCTCTCTTCAAGTTATTCTCATTTTCATCTACTAAGAAATTTAGAGTGCCAAAGCTTGAAATCGTCATGTATGTATTTCACAAGCTCTGAATGCGGTTTCTGGCAAATGGGCACACCCCTGATAGATTATCGGCCCACCATCAAACTTTTTCCTTTTGGATGAAATTTGAATGTTGACTTTCAAGAAATGCACAGTTTGAAAAACTTTGTTTCTGAATGCGGGAAAAGTTAAAGGTTTTATAAAGCTTATATCTAAAGCTCCTGAAGGAACATATGGCTACCTTTTGAGTATATGATATGGAACCACTCACCATCAAACATATTTCATTTGGAAGCAGCTAGTGTATTCTCTCTTCAAGTTATGCTCATTTTCAACAACTAAGAAATTTAGAGTGCCAAAGCTTGAAATCGTCATGTATGTATTTCATTAGCTCTGAATGCGGTTTCTGACAAATGGGCATACCCCTGATAGATTATTGGCCCACCATCAAACCATTTCCTTTTGGATGAAATTTGAGTGTTGACTTTCAAGAAATGCACAGTCTGAAAAACTTTGTTTCTGAATGCGGGAAAAGTTAAAGGTTTTATAAAGCCTATATCTAAAGCTCCTGAAGGAACACATGTCTACCTTTTGAGTATATGATATGGAACCACTCACCATCATACATATTTCATTTGGAAGCAGCTAGTGTATTCTGTCTTCAAGATATGCTCATTTTCAACAACTAAGAAATTTAGAGTGCCAAAGCTTGAAATCGTCATGTATGTATTTCACAAGCTCTGAATGCGGTTTCTGACAAATGGGGATACCCCTGATAGATTATCGGCACACCATCAAACCTTTTCCTTTTGGATAAAATTTGAGTGTTGACTTTCAAGAAATGCACAGTTTGAAAAACTTTGTTTCTGAATGCGGGAAAAGTTAAAGGTTCTATAAAGCCTATATCTAAAGCTCCTAAAGGAGCACATGGCTACCTTTTGAATATATGATATGGAACCACTCACCATCATACATATTTCATTTGGAAGCAGCTAGTGTATTCTCTCTTCCAGTTATGCTCATTTTCATCTACTAAGAAATTTAGAGTGCCAAAGCTTGAAATCGTCATGTATGTATTTCACAAGCTCTGAATGCGGTTTCTGGCAAATGGGCACACCCCTGATAGATTATCGGCCCACCATCAAACCTTTTCCTTTTGGATGAAATTTGAATGTTGACTTTCAAGAAATGCACAGTTTGAAAAACTTTGTTTCTGAATGCGGGAAAAGTTAAAGGTTTTATAAAGCCTATATCTAAAGCTCCTAAAGGAGCACATGGATACCTTTTGAATATATGATATGGAACCACTCACCATCATACATATTTAATTTAGAAGCAGCTAGTGTATTCTCTCTTCAAGTTATTCTCATTTTCATCTACTAAGAAATTTAGAGTGCCAAAGCTTGAAATCGTCATGTATGTATTTCACAAGCTCTGAATGCGGTTTCTGGCAAATGGGCACACCCCTGATAGATTATCGGCCCACCATCAAACCTTTTCCTTTTGGATGAAATTTGAATGTTGACTTTCAAGAAATGCACAGTTTGAAAAACTTTGTTTCTCTATGCGGGAAAAGTTAAAGGTTTTATAAAGCCTATATCTAAAGCTCCTGAAGGAACATATGGCTACCTTTTGAGTATATGATATGGAACCACTCACCATCAAACATATTTCATTTGGAAGCAGCTAGTGTATTCTCTCTTCAAGTTATGCTCATTTTCAACAACTAAGAAATTTAGAGTGCCAAAGCTTGAAATCGTCATGTATGTATTTCATTAGCTCTGAATGCGGTTTCTGACAAATGGGCATACCCCTGATAGATTATCGGCACACCATCAAACCTTTTTCTTTTGGATAAAATTTGAGTGTTGACTTTCAAGAAATGCACAGTTTGAAAAACTTTGTTTCTGAATGCGGGAAAAGTTAAAGGTTCTATAAAGCCTATATCTAAAGCTCCTAAAGGAGCACATGGCTACCTTTTGAATATATGATATGGAACCACTCACCATCATACATATTTAATATAGAAACAGCTAGTGTATTCTCTCTTCAAGTTATTCTCATTTTCATCTACTAAGAAATTTAGAGTGCCAAAGCTTGAAATCGTCATGTATGTATTTCACAAGCTCTGAATGCGGTTTCTGGCAAATGGGCACACCCCTGATAGATTATCGGCCCACCATCAAACCTTTTCCTTTTGGATGAAATTTGAATGTTGACTTTCAAGAAATGCACAGTTTGAAAAACTTTGTTTCTGAATGCGGGAAAAGTTAAAGGTTTTATAAAGCCTATATCTAAAGCTCCTGAAGGAACATATGGCTACCTTTTGAGTATATGATATGGAACCACTCACCATCAAACATTTTTCATTTGGAAGCAGCTAGTGTATTCTCTCTTCAAGTTAAGCTCATTTTCAACAACTAAGAAATTTAGAGTGCCAAAGCTTGAAATCGTCATGTATGTATTTCATTAGCTCTGAATGCGGTTTCTGACAAATGGGCATACCCCTGATAGATTATTGGCCCACCATCAAACCATTTCCTTTTGGATGAAATTTGAGTGTTGACTTTCAAGAAATGCACAGTTTGAAAAACTTTGTTTCTGAATGCGGGAAAAGTTAAAGGTTCTATAAAGCCTATATCTAAAGCTCCTAAAGGAGCACATGGCTACCTTTTGAATATATGATATGGAACCACTCACCATCATACATATTTCATTTGGAAGCAGTTAGTGTATTCTCTCTTCAAGTTATGCTCATTTTCAACTACTAAGAAACTTAGAGTGCCAAAGCTTGAAATCGTCATGTATGTATTTCACAAGCTCTGAATGCGGTTTCTGGCAAATGGGCATACCCCTGATAGATTATCGGCACACCATCAAACCTTTTCCGTTTGGATGAAATTTGAGTGTTGACTTTCAAGAAATGCACAGTTTGAAAAACTTTGTTTCTGAATGCGGGAAAAGTTAAAGGTTTTATAAAGCCTACATCTAAAGCTCCTAAAGGAGCACATGGCTACCTTTTGAATATATGATATGGAACCACTCACCATCATACATATTTCATTTGGAAGCAGCTAGTGTATTCTCTCTTCAAGTTATGCTCATTTTCAACTACTAAGAAACTTAGATTGCCAAAGCTTGAAATCGTCATGTATGTATTTCACAAGCTCTGAATGCGGTTTCTGTCAAATGGGCATAACCCTGATAGATTATCAGCTAACCATCAAACCTTTTCTTTTTGGATGAAATTTGAGTGTTGACTTTCAAGAAATGCACAGTTTGAAAAACTTTGTTTCTGAATGCGGGAAAAATTAAAGGTTTTATAAAGCCTATATCTAAAGCTCCTAAAGGAGCAGATGGCTACCTTTTGAATATATGATATGGAACCACTCACCATCATACATATTTCATTTGGAAGCAGCTAGTGTATTCTCTCTTCAAGTTATGCTCATTTTCTACTACTAAGAAACTTAGAGTGCCAAAGCTTGAAATCGTCATGTATGTATTTCACAAGCTCTGAATGCGGTTTCTGGCAAATGGGCATACCCCTGATAGATTATCGGCACACCATCAAACCTTTTCCGTTTGGATGAAATTTGAGTGTTGACTTAAGAAATGCACAGTTTGAAAAACTTTGTTTCTGAATGCGGGAAAAGTTAAAGGTTTTATAAAGCCTATATCTAAAGCTCCTAAAGGAGCACATGGCTACCTTTTGAATATATGGTATGGAAGCACTCACCATCATACATATTTCATTTGGAAGCAGCTAGTGTATTCTCTCTTCAAGTAATACTGAATTTCAACTACTAAGAAACTTAGAGTGCCAAAGCTTGAAATCGTCATGTATGTATTTCACAAGCTCTGAATGCGGTTTCTGGCAAAAGGGCATACCCCTGATAGATTATCGGCACACCATCAAACCTTTTCCGTTTGGATGAAATTTGAGTGTTGACTTAAGAAATGCACAGTTTGAAAAACTTTGTTTCTGAATGCGGGAAAAGTTAAAGGTTTTATAAAGCCTATATCTAAAGCTCCTAAAGGAGCACATGGCTACCTTTTGAATATATGATATGGAACCACTCACCATCATACATATTTCATTTGGAAGAAGCTAGTGTATTCTCTCTTCAAGATATGCTCATTTTCAACGACTAAAAAACTTAGAGTGCCAAAGCTTGAAATCGACTTGTATTTATTTCATTAGCTCTGAATGCGGTTTCTGGCAAATGGGCATACCCCTGATAGATTATCGGCACACCATCAAACCTTTTCCATTTGGATGAAATTTGAGTGTTGAATTTCAAGAAATGAACAGTTTGAAAAACTTTGTTTCTGAATGCGGGAAAAGTTAAAGGTTTTATAAAGCCAATATCTAAAGCTCCTAAAGGAGCAGATGGCTCCCTTTTGAATATATGATATGGAACCACTCACCATCATACATATTTCATTTGGAAGCAGCTAGTGTATTCTCTCTTCAAGTTATGCTCATTTTCAACTACTAAGAAACTTAGAGTGCCAAAGCTTGAAATCGTCATGTATGTATTTCACAAGCTCTGAATGCGGTTTCTGGCAAATGGGCATACCCCTGATAGATCATCGGCACACCATCAAACCTTTTCCGTTTGGATGAAATTTGAGTGTTGACTTTCAAGAAATGCACAGTTTGAAAAACTTTGTTTCTGAATGCGGGAAAAGTTAAAGGTTTTATAAAGCCTATATCTAAAGCTCCTAAAGGAGCACATGGCTACCTTTTGAATATATGATATGGAAGCACTCACCATCATACATATTTCATTCGGAAGCAGCTAGTGTATTCTCTCTTCAAGTTATGCTCATTTTCAACTACTAAGAAACTTAGAGTGCCAAAGCTTGAAATCGTCATGTATGTATTTCACAAGCTCTGAATGCGGTTTCTGGCAAATGGGCATACCCCTGATAGATTATCGGCACACCATCAAACCTTTTCCGTTTGGATGAAATTTGAGTGTTGACTTTCAAGAAAAGCACAGTTTGAAAAACTTTGTTTCTGAATGCGGGAAAAGTTAAAGGTTTTATAAAGCCTATATCTAAAGCTCCTAAAGGAAAAGATGGCTACCTTTTGAATATATGATATGGAACCACTCACCATCATACATATTTCATATGGAAGAAGCTAGTGTATTCTCTCTTCAAGTTATGCTCATTTTCAACTACTAAGAAACTTAGAGTGCCAAAGCTTGAAATCGTCATGTATGTATTTCACAAGCTCTGAATGCGGTTTCTGGCAAATGGGCATACCCCTGATAGATCATCGGCACACCATCAAACCTTTTCCGTTTGGATGAAATTTGAGTGTTGACTTTCAAGAAATGCACAGTTTGAAAAACTTTGTTTCTGAATGCGGGAAAAGTTAAAGGTTTTATAAAGCCTACATCTAAAGCTCCTAAAGGAGCACATGGCTACCTTTTGAATATATGATATGGAACCACTCACCATCATACATATTTCATTTGGAAGCAGCTAGTGTATTCTCTCTTCAAGTTATGCTCATTTTCATCTCCTAAGAAACAGAGTGCCAAAGCTTGAAATCGTCATGTATGTATTTCACAAGCTCTGAATGCGGTTTCTGGCAAATGGGCACACCCCTGATAGATTATCGGCCCACCATCAAACCTTTTCCTTTTGGATGAAATTTGAATGTTGACTTTCAAGAAATGCACAGTTTGAAAAACTTTGTTTCTGAATGTGGGAAAAGTTAAAGGTTTTATAAAGCCTATATCTAAAGCTCCTGAAGGAACACATGGCTACCTTTTGAGTATATGATATGGAACCACTCACCATCAAACATATTTCATTTGGAAGCAGCTAGTGTATTCTGTCTTCAAGATATGCTCATTTTCAACAACTAAGAAATTTAGAGTGCCAAAGCTTGAAATCGTCATGTATGTATTTCATTAGCTCTGAATGCGGTTTCTGACAAATGGGCATACCCCTGATAGATTATCGGCACACCATCAAACCTTTTCCTTTTGGATAAAATTTGAGTGTTGACTTTCAAGAAATGCACACTTTGAATTACTTTGTTTCTGAATGCGGGAAATGTTAAATGTTTTATAAAGCCTATATCTAAAGCTCCTAATGGAGCACATGGCTACCTTTTGAATATATGATATGGAACCACTCACCATCGTACATATTTCATTTGGAAGCAGCTAGTGTATTCTCTCTTCAAGTTATGCTCATTTTCATCTCCTAAGAAACAGAGTGCCAAAGCTTGAAATCGTCATGTATGTATTTCACAAGCTCTGAATGCGGTTTCTGGCAAATGGGCACACCCCTGATAGATTATCGGCACACCATCAAACCTTTTCCTTTTGGATAAAATTTGAGTGTTGACTTTCAAGAAATGCACAGTTTGAAAAACTTTGTTTCTGAATGCGGGAAAAGTTAAAGGTTTTATAAAGCCTATATCTAAAGCTCCTAAAGGAGCACATGGCTACCTTTTGAATATATGATATGGAACCACTCACCATCATACATATTTAATTTAGAAGCAGCTAGTGTATTCTCTCTTCAAGTTATTCTCATTTTCATCTACTAAGAAATTTAGATTGCCAAAGCTTGAAATCGTCATGTATGTATTTCACAAGCTCTGAATGCGGTTTCTGGCAAATGGGCACACCCCTGATAGATTATCGGCCCACCATCAAACCTTTTCCTTTTGGATGAAATTTGAATGTTGACTTTCAAGAAATGCACAGTTTGAATTACTTTGTTTCTGAATGCGGGAAAAGTTAAAAGTTTTTTAAAGCCTATATCTAAAGCTCCTAATGGAGCACATGGCTACCTTTTGAATACATGATATGGAACCACTCACCATCATACATATTTCATTTGGAAGCAGCTAGTGTATTCTCTCTTCAAGTTATGCTCATTTTCATCTCCTAAGAAACAGAGTGCCAAAGCTTGAAATCGTCATGTATGTATTTCACAAGCTCTGAATGCGGTTTCTGGCAAATGGGCACACCCCTGATAGATTATCGGCCCACCATCAAACCTTTTCCTTTTGGATGAAATTTGAATGTTGACTTTCAAGAAATGCACAGTTTGAAAAACTTTGTTTCTGAATGTGGGAAAAGTTAAAGGTTTTATAAAGCCTATATCTAAAGCTCCTGAAGGAACACATGGCTACCTTTTGAGTATATGATATGGAACCACTCACCATCAAACATATTTCATTTGGAAGCAGCTAGTGTATTCTGTCTTCAAGATATGCTCATTTTCAACAACTAAGAAATTTAGAGTGCCAAAGCTTGAAATCGTCATGTATGTATTTCATTAGCTCTGAATGCGGTTTCTGACAAATGGGCATACCCCTGATAGATTATCGGCACACCATCAAACCTTTTCCTTTTGGATAAAATTTGAGTGTTGACTTTCAAGAAATGCACAGTTTGAAAAACTTTGTTTCTGAATGCGGGAAAAGTTAAAGGTTTTATAAAGCCTATATCTAAAGCTCCTAAAGGAGCACATGGCTACCTTTTGAATATATGATATGGAACCACTCACCATCATACATATTTAATTTAGAAGCAGCTAGTGTATTCTCTCTTCAAGTTATTCTCATTTTCATCTACTAAGAAATTTAGATTGCCAAAGCTTGAAATCGTCATGTATGTATTTCACAAGCTCTGAATGCGGTTTCTGGCAAATGGGCACACCCCTGATAGATTATCGGCCCACCATCAAACCTTTTCCTTTTGGATGAAATTTGAATGTTGACTTTCAAGAAATGCACAGTTTGAATTACTTTGTTTCTGAATGCGGGAAAAGTTAAAAGTTTTTTAAAGCCTATATCTAAAGCTCCTAAAGGAGCACATGGCTACCTTTTGAATACATGATATGGAACCACTCACCATCATACATATTTCATTTGGAAGCAGCTAGTGTATTCTCTCTTCAAGTTATGCTCATTTTCATCTACTAAGAAACTTAGAGTGCCAAAGCTTGAAATCGTCATGTATGTATTTCATAAGCTCTGAATGCGGTTTCTGACAAATGGGCATACCCCTGATAGATTATCGGCACACCATCAACCTTTTCCTTTTGGATGAAATTTGAATGTTGACTTTCAAGAAATGCACAGTTTGAAAAACTTTGTTTCTGAATGTGGGAAAAGTTAAAGGTTTTATAAAGCCTATATCTAAAGCTCCTGAAGGAAAACACGGCTACCTTTTGAGTATATGATATGGAACCACTCACCATCAAACATATTTCATTTGGAAGCAGCTAGTGTATTCTGTCTTCAAGATATGCTGATTTTCAACAACTAAGAAATTTAGAGTGCCAAAGCTTGAAATCGTCAGGTATGTATTTCATTAGCTCTGAATGCGGTTTCTGACAAATGGGCATACCCCTGATAGATTATCGGCACACCATCAAACCTTTTCCTTTTGGATAAAATTTGAGTGTTGACTTTCAAGAAATGCACAGTTTGAAAAACTTTGTTTCTGAATGCGGGAAAAGTTAAAGGTTTTATAAAGCCTATATCTAAAGCTCCTAAAGGAGCACATGACTACTTTTTGAATAGATGATATGGAACCACTCACCATCATACATATTTAATTTAGAAGCAGCTAGTCTATTCTCTCTTCAAGTTATTCTCATTTTCATCTACTAAGAAATTTAGAGTGCCAAAGCTTGAAATCGTCATGTATGTATTTCACAAGCTCTGAATGCGGTTTCTGGCAAATGGGCACACCCCTGATAGATTATCGGCCCACCATCAAACCTTTTCCTTTGGATGAAATTTGAATGTTGACTTTCAAGAAATGCACAGTTTGAATTACTTTGTTTCTGAATGCGGGAAAAGTTAAAAGTTTTTTAAAGCCTATATCTAAAGTTCCTAAAGGAGCACATGGCTACCTTTTGAATACATGATATGGAACCACTCACCATCATACATATTTCATTTGGAAGCAGCTAGTGTATTCTCTCTTCAAGTTATGCTCATTTTCATCTACTAAGAAATTTAGAGTGCCAAAGCTTGAAATCGTCATGTATGTATTTCATTAGCTCTGAATGCGGTTTCTGACAAATGGGCATACCCCTGATAGATTATCGGCACACCATCAAACCTTTTCCTTTTGGATAAAATTTGAGTGTTGACTTTCAAGAAATGCACAGTTTGAAAAACTTTGTTTCTGAATGCGGGAAAAGTTAAAGGTTTTATAAAGCCTATATCTAAAGCTCCTAAAGGAGCACATGGCTACCTTTTGAATATATGATATGGAACCACTCACCATCATACATATTTAATTTAGAAGCAGCTAGTGTATTCTCTCTTCAAGTTATTCTCATTTTCATCTACTAAGAAATTTAGAGTGCCAAAGCTTGAAATCGTCATGTATGTATTTCACAAGCTCTGAATGCGGTTTCTGGCAAATAGGCACACCCCTGATAGATTATCGGCCCACCATCAAACCTTTTCCTTTTGGATGAAATTTGAATGTTGACTTTCAAGAAATGCACAGTTTGAATTACTTTGTTTCTGAATGCGGGAAAAGTTAAAAGTTTTTTAAAGCCTATATCTAAAGCTCCTAAAGGAGCACATGGCTACCTTTTGAATACATGATATGGAACCACTCACCATCATACATATTTCATTTGGAAGCAGCTAGTGTATTCTCTCTTCAAGTTATGCTCATTTTCATCTACTAAGAAACTTAGAGTGCCAAAGCTTGAAATCGTCATGTATGTATTTCACAAGCCCTGAATGCGGTTTCTGGCAAATGGGCACACCCCTGATAGATTATCGGCCCACCATCAAACCTTTTCCTTTTGGATGAAATTTGAATGTTGACTTTCAAGAAATGCACAGTTTAAATTACTTTGTTTCTGAATGCGGGAAAAGTTAAAGGTTTTATAAAGCCTATATCTAAAGCTCCTAAAGGAGCACATGGCTACCTTTTGAATATATGATATGGAACCACTCACCATCATACATATTTCATTTGGAAGCAGCTAGTGTATTCTCTCTTCAAGTTATTCTAATTTTCATCTACTAAGAAACTTAGAGTGCCAAAGCTTGAAATCGTCATGTATGTATTTCACAAGCTCTGAATGCGGTTTCTGGCAAATGGGCACACCCCTGATAGATTATCGGCCCAACATCAAACCTTTTCCGTTTGGATGAAATTTGAATGTTGACTTTCAAGAAATGCACAGTTTGAAAAACTTTGTTTCTGAATGCGGGAAAAGTTAAAGGTTTTATAAAGCCTATATCTAAAGCTCCTGAAGGAACACATGGCTACCTTTTGAGTATATGATATGGAACCACTCACCATCAAACATATTTCATTTGGAAGCAGCTAGTGTATTCTGTCTTCAAGATATGCTCATTTTCAACAACTAAGAAATTTAGAGTGCCAAAGCTTGAAATCGTCATGTATGTATTTCATTAGCTCTGAATGCGGTTTCTGACAAATGGGCATACCCCTGATAGATTATCGGCACACCATCAAACCTTTTCCTTTTGGATAAAATTTGAGTGTTGACTTTCAAGAAATGCACAGTTTGAAAAACTTTGTTTCTGAATGTGGGAAAAGTTAAAGGTTTTATAAAGCCTATATCTAAAGCTCCTAAAGGAGCACATGGCTACCTTTTGAATATATGATATGGAACCACTCACCATCATACATATTTCATTTAGAAGCAGCTAGTGTATTCTCTCTTCAAGTTATTCTCATTTTCATCTACTAAGAAATTTAGAATGCCAAAGCTTGAAATCGTCATGTATGTATTTCACAAGCTCTGAATGCGGTTTCTGGCAAATGGGCACACCCCTGATAGATTATCGGCCCACCATCAAACCTTTTCCTTTTGGATGAAATTTGAATGTTGACTTTCAAGAAATGCACAGTTTGAATTACTTTGTTTCTGAATGCGGGAAAAGTTAAAAGTTTTTTAAAGCCTATATCTAAAGCTCCTAAAGGAGCACATGGCTACCTTATGAATATATGATATGGAACCACTCACCATCATACATATTTCATTTGAAAGCAGCTAGTGTATTCTCTCTTCAAGTTATGCTCATTTTCATCTACTAAGAAACTTAGAGTGCCAAAGCTTGAAATCGTCATGTATGTATTTCACAAGCTCTGAATGCGGTTTCTGGCAAATGGGCACACCCCTGATAGATTATCGGCCCAACATCAAACCTTTTCCGTTTGGATGAAATTTGAATGTTGACTTTCAAGAAATGCACAGTTTGAAAAACTTTGTTTCTGAATGCGGGAAAAGTTAAAGGTTTTATAAAGCCTATATCTAAAGCTCCTGAAGGAACACATGGCTACCTTTTGAGTATATGATATGGAACCACTCACCATCAAACATATTTCATTTGGAAGCAGCTAGTGTATTCTCTCTTCAAGTTATGCTCATTTTCAACAACTAAGAAATTTAGAGTGCCAAAGCTTGAAATCGTCATGTATGTATTTCACAAGCTCTGAATGCGGTTTCTGGCAAATGGGCACACCCCTGATAGATTATCGGCCCACCATCAAACCTTTTCCTTTTGGATGAAATTTGAATGTTGACTTTCAAGAAATGCACAGTTTGAATTACTTTGTTTCTGAATGCGGGAAAAGTTAAAAGTTTTTTAAAGCCTATATTTAAAGCTCCTAAAGGAGCACATGGCTACCTTTTGAATACATGATATGGAACCACTCACCATCAAACATATTTCATTTGGAAGCAGCTAGTGTATTCTGTCTTCAAGATATGCTCATTTTCAACAACTAAGAAATTTAGAGTGCCAAAGCTCTAAATCGTCATGTATGTATTTCATTAGCTCTGAATGCGGTTTCTGACAAATGGGCATACCCCTGATAGATTATCGGCACACCATCAAACCTTTTCCTTTTGGATAAAATTTGAGTGTTGACTTTCAAGAAATGCACAGTTTGAAAAACTTTGTTTCTGAATGCGGGAAAAGTTAAAGGTTTTATAAAGCCTATATCTAAAGCTCCTAAAGGAGCACATGGCTACCTTTTGAATATATGATATGGAACCACTCACCATCATACATATTTAATTTAGAAGCAGCTAGTGTATTCTCTCTTCAAGTTATTCTCATTTTCATCTACTAAGAAATTTAGAGTGCCAAAGCTTGAAATCGTCATGTATGTATTTCACAAGCCCTGAATGCGGTTTCTGGCAAATGGGCACACCCCTGATAGATTATCGGCCCACCATCAAACCTTTTCCTTTTGGATGAAATTTGAATGTTGACTTTCAAGAAATGCACAGTTTGAATTACTTTGTTTCTGAATGCGGGAAAAGTTAAAAGTTTTTTAAAGCCTATATCTAAAGCTCCTAAAGGAGCACATGGCTACCTTTTGAATACATGATATGGAACCACTCACCATCATACATATTTCATTTGGAAGCAGCTAGTGTATTCTCTCTTCAAGTTATGCTCATTTTCATCTACTAAGAAACTTAGAGTGCCAAAGCTTGAAATCGTCATGTATGTATTTCACAAGCCCTGAATGCGGTTTCTGGCAAATGGGCACACCCCCGATAGATTATCGGCCCACCATCAAACCTTTTCCTTTTGGATGAAATTTGAATGTTGACTTTCAAGAAATGCACAGTTTGAAAAACTTTGTTTCTGAATGCGGGAAAAGTTAAAGCTTTTATAAAGCCTATATCTAAAGCTCCTGAAGGAACATATGGCTACCTTTTGAGTATATGATATGGAACCACTCACCATCAAACATATTTCATTTGGAAGCAGCTAGTGTATTCTCTCTTCAAGTTATGCTCATTTTCAACAACTAAGAAATTTAGAGTGCCAAAGCTTGAAATCGTCATGTATGTATTTCATTAGCTCTGAATGCGGTTTCTGACAAATGGGCATACCCCTGATAGATTATCGGCACACCATCAAACCTTTTCCTTTTGGATAAAATTTGAGTGTTGACTTTCAAGAAATGCACAGTTTGAAAAACTTTGTTTCTGAATGCGGGAAAAGTTAAAGGTTCTATAAAGCCTATATCTAAAGCTCCTAAAGGAGCACATGGCTACCTTTTGAATATATGATATGGAACCACTCACCATCATACATATTTCATTTGGAAGCAGCTAGTGTATTCTCTCTTCCAGTTATGCTCATTTTCATCTACTAAGAAATTTAGAGTGCCAAAGCTTGAAATCGTCATGTATGTATTTCACAAGCTCTGAATGCGGTTTCTGGCAAATGGGCACACCCCTGATAGATTATCGGCCCACCATCAAACCTTTTCCTTTTGGATGAAATTTGAGTGTTGACTTTCAAGAAATGCACAGTTTGAAAAACTTTGTTTCTGAATGCGGGAAAAGTTAAAGGTTTTATAAAGCCTATATCTAAAGCTCCTAAAGGAGCACATGGCTACCTTTTGAATATATGATATGGAACCACTCACCATCATACATATTTAATTTAGAAGCAGCTAGTGTATTCTCTCTTCAAGTTATTCTCATTTTCATCTACTAAGAAACTTAGAGTGCCAAAGCTTGAAATCGTCATGTATGTATTTCACAAGCTCTGAATGCGGTTTCTGGCAAATGGGCACACCCCTGATAGATTATCGGCCCAACATCAAACCTTTTCCGTTTGGATGAAATTTGAATGTTGACTTTCAAGAAATGCACAGTTTGAAAAACTTTGTTTCTGAATGCGGGAAAAGTTAAAGGTTTTATAAAGCCTATATCTAAAGCTCCTGAAGGAACACATGGCTACCTTTTGAGTATATGATATGGAACCACTCACCATCAAACATATTTCATTTGGAAGCAGCTAGTGTATTCTGTCTTCAAGATATGCTCATTTTCAACAACTAAGAAATTTAGAGTGCCAAAGCTTGAAATCGTCATGTATGTATTTCATTAGCTCTGAATGCGGTTTCTGACAAATGGGCATACCCCTGATAGATTATCGGCACACCATCAAACCTTTTCCTTTTGGATAAAATTTGAGTGTTGACTTTCAAGAAATGCACAGTTTGAAAAACTTTGTTTCTGAATGTGGGAAAAGTTAAAGGTTTTATAAAGCCTATATCTAAAGCTCCTAAAGGAGCACATGGCTACCTTTTGAATATATGATATGGAACCACTCACCATCATACATATTTCATTTAGAAGCAGCTAGTGTATTCTCTCTTCAAGTTATTCTCATTTTCATCTACTAAGAAATTTAGAATGCCAAAGCTTGAAATCGTCATGTATGTATTTCACAAGCTCTGAATGCGGTTTCTGGCAAATGGGCACACCCCTGATAGATTATCGGCCCACCATCAAACCTTTTCCTTTTGGATGAAATTTGAATGTTGACTTTCAAGAAATGCACAGTTTGAATTACTTTGTTTCTGAATGCGGGAAAAGTTAAAAGTTTTTTAAAGCCTATATCTAAAGCTCCTAAAGGAGCACATGGCTACCTTATGAATATATGATATGGAACCACTCACCATCATACATATTTCATTTGAAAGCAGCTAGTGTATTCTCTCTTCAAGTTATGCTCATTTTCATCTACTAAGAAACTTAGAGTGCCAAAGCTTGAAATCGTCATGTATGTATTTCACAAGCTCTGAATGCGGTTTCTGGCAAATGGGCACACCCCTGATAGATTATCGGCCCAACATCAAACCTTTTCCGTTTGGATGAAATTTGAATGTTGACTTTCAAGAAATGCACAGTTTGAAAAACTTTGTTTCTGAATGCGGGAAAAGTTAAAGGTTTTATAAAGCCTATATCTAAAGCTCCTGAAGGAACACATGGCTACCTTTTGAGTATATGATATGGAACCACTCACCATCAAACATATTTCATTTGGAAGCAGCTAGTGTATTCTCTCTTCAAGTTATGCTCATTTTCAACAACTAAGAAATTTAGAGTGCCAAAGCTTGAAATCGTCATGTATGTATTTCACAAGCTCTGAATGCGGTTTCTGGCAAATGGGCACACCCCTGATAGATTATCGGCCCACCATCAAACCTTTTCCTTTTGGATGAAATTTGAATGTTGACTTTCAAGAAATGCACAGTTTGAATTACTTTGTTTCTGAATGCGGGAAAAGTTAAAAGTTTTTTAAAGCCTATATTTAAAGCTCCTAAAGGAGCACATGGCTACCTTTTGAATACATGATATGGAACCACTCACCATCTTACATATTTCATTTTGAAGCAGCTAGTGTATTCTCTCTTCAAGTTATGCTCATTTTCATCTACTAAGAAACTTAGAGTGCCAAAGCTTGAAATCGTCATGTATGTATTTCATAAGCTCTGAATGCGGTTTCTGACAAATGGGCATACCCCTGATAGATTATCGGCACACCATCAAACCTTTTCCTTTTGGATGAAATTTGAATGTTGACTTTCAAGAAATACACAGTTTGAAAAACTTTGTTTCTGAATGTGGGAAAAGTTAAAGGTTTTATAAAGCCTATATCTAAAGCTCCTGAAGGAACACACGGCTACCTTTTGAGTATATGATTTGGAACCACTCACCATCAAACATATTTCATTTGGAAGCAGCTAGTGTATTCTGTCTTCAAGATATGCTCATTTTCAACAACTAAGAAATTTAGAGTGCCAAAGCTCTAAATCGTCATGTATGTATTTCATTAGCTCTGAATGCGGTTTCTGACAAATGGGCATACCCCTGATAGATTATCGGCACACCATCAAACCTTTTCCTTTTGGATAAAATTTGAGTGTTGACTTTCAAGAAATGCACAGTTTGAAAAACTTTGTTTCTGAATGCGGGAAAAGTTAAAGGTTTTATAAAGCCTATATCTAAAGCTCCTAAAGGAGCACATGGCTACCTTTTGAATATATGATATGGAACCACTCACCATCATACATATTTAATTTAGAAGCAGCTAGTGTATTCTCTCTTCAAGTTATTCTCATTTTCATCTACTAAGAAATTTAGAGTGCCAAAGCTTGAAATCGTCATGTATGTATTTCACAAGCCCTGAATGCGGTTTCTGGCAAATGGGCACACCCCTGATAGATTATCGGCCCACCATCAAACCTTTTCCTTTTGGATGAAATTTGAATGTTGACTTTCAAGAAATGCACAGTTTGAATTACTTTGTTTCTGAATGCGGGAAAAGTTAAAAGTTTTTTAAAGCCTATATCTAAAGCTCCTAAAGGAGCACATGGCTACCTTTTGAATACATGATATGGAACCACTCACCATCATACATATTTCATTTGGAAGCAGCTAGTGTATTCTCTCTTCAAGTTATGCTCATTTTCATCTACTAAGAAACTTAGAGTGCCAAAGCTTGAAATCGTCATGTATGTATTTCACAAGCCCTGAATGCGGTTTCTGGCAAATGGGCACACCCCCGATAGATTATCGGCCCACCATCAAACCTTTTCCTTTTGGATGAAATTTGAATGTTGACTTTCAAGAAATGCACAGTTTGAAAAACTTTGTTTCTGAATGCGGGAAAAGTTAAAGCTTTTATAAAGCCTATATCTAAAGCTCCTGAAGGAACATATGGCTACCTTTTGAGTATATGATATGGAACCACTCACCATCAAACATATTTCATTTGGAAGCAGCTAGTGTATTCTCTCTTCAAGTTATGCTCATTTTCAACAACTAAGAAATTTAGAGTGCCAAAGCTTGAAATCGTCATGTATGTATTTCATTAGCTCTGAATGCGGTTTCTGACAAATGGGCATACCCCTGATAGATTATTGGCCCACCATCAAACCATTTCCTTTTGGATGAAATTTGAGTGTTGACTTTCAAGAAATGCACAGTCTGAAAAACTTTGTTTCTGAATGCGGGAAAAGTTAAAGGTTTTATAAAGCCTATATCTAAAGCTCCTGAAGGAACACATGGCTACCTTTTGAGTATATGATATGGAACCACTCACCATCATACATATTTCATTTGGAAGCAGCTAGTGTATTCTGTCTTCAAGATATGCTCATTTTCAACAACTAAGAAATTTAGAGTGCCAAAGCTTGAAATCGTCATGTATGTATTTCATTAGCTCTGAATGCGGTTTCTGACAAATGGGCATACCCCTGATAGATTATCGGCACACCATCAAACCTTTTCCTTTTGGATAAAATTTGAGTGTTGACTTTCAAGAAATGCACAGTTTGAAAAACTTTGTTTCTGAATGCGGGAAAAGTTAAAGGTTCTATAAAGCCTATATCTAAAGCTCCTAAAGGAGCACATGGCTACCTTTTGAATATATGATATGGAACCACTCACCATCATACATATTTCATTTGGAAGCAGCTAGTGTATTCTCTCTTCCAGTTATGCTCATTTTCATCTACTAAGAAATTTAGAGTGCCAAAGCTTGAAATCGTCATGTATGTATTTCACAAGCTCTGAATGCGGTTTCTGGCAAATGGGCACACCCCTGATAGATTATCGGCCCACCATCAAACCTTTTCCTTTTGGATGAAATTTGAGTGTTGACTTTCAAGAAATGCACAGTTTGAAAAACTTTGTTTCTGAATGCGGGAAAAGTTAAAGGTTTTATAAAGCCTATATCTAAAGCTCCTAAAGGAGCACATGGCTACCTTTTGAATATATGATATGGAACCACTCACCATCATACATATTTAATTTAGAAGCAGCTAGTGTATTCTCTCTTCAAGTTATTCTCATTTTCATCTACTAAGAAATTTAGAGTGCCAAAGCTTGAAATCGTCATTTATGTATTTCACAAGCTCTGAATGCGGTTTCTGGCAAATGGGCACACCCCTGATAGATTATCGGCCCACCATCAAACCTTTTCCTTTTGGATGAAATTTGAATGTTGACTTTCAAGAAATGCACAGTTTGAAAAACTTTGTTTCTGAATGCGGGAAAAGTTAAAGGTTTTATAAAGCCTATATCTAAAGCTCCTGAAGGAACATATGGCTACCTTTTGAGTATATGATATGGAACCACTCACCATCAAACATATTTCATTTGGAAGCAGCTAGTGTATTCTCTCTTCAAGTTATGCTCATTTTCAACAACTAAGAAATTTAGAGTGCCAAAGCTTGAAATCGTCATGTATGTATTTCATTAGCTCTGAATGCGGTTTCTGACAAATGGGCATACCCCTGATAGATTATTGGCCCACCATCAAACCATTTCCTTTTGGATGAAATTTGAGTGTTGACTTTCAAGAAATGCACAGTCTGAAAAACTTTGTTTCTGAATGCGGGAAAAGTTAAAGGTTTTATAAAGCCTATATCTAAAGCTCCTGAAGGAACACATGGCTACCTTTTGAGTATATGATATGGAACCACTCACCATCATACATATTTCATTTGGAAGCAGCTAGTGTATTCTGTCTTCAAGATATGCTCATTTTCAACAACTAAGAAATTTAGAGTGCCAAAGCTTGAAATCGTCATGTATGTATTTCATTAGCTCTGAATGCGGTTTCTGACAAATGGGCATACCCCTGATAGATTATCGGCACACCATCAAACCTTTTCCTTTTGGATAAAATTTGAGTGTTGACTTTCAAGAAATGCACAGTTTGAAAAACTTTGTTTCTGAATGCGGGAAAAGTTAAAGGTTCTATAAAGCCTATATCTAAAGCTCCTAAAGGAGCACATGGCTACCTTTTGAATATATGATATGGAACCACTCACCATCATACATATTTCATTTGGAAGCAGCTAGTGTATTCTCTCTTCCAGTTATGCTCATTTTCATCTACTAAGAAATTTAGAGTGCCAAAGCTTGAAATCGTCATGTATGTATTTCACAAGCTCTGAATGCGGTTTCTGGCAAATGGGCACACCCCTGATAGATTATCGGCCCACCATCAAACCTTTTCCTTTTGGATGAAATTTGAATGTTGACTTTCAAGAAATGCACAGTTTGAAAAACTTTGTTTCTGAATGCGGGAAAAGTTAAAGGTTTTATAAAGCCTATATCTAAAGCTCCTAAAGGAGCACATGGCTACCTTTTGAATATATGATATGGAACCACTCACCATCATACATATTTAATTTAGAAGCAGCTAGTGTATTCTCTCTTCAAGTTATTCTCATTTTCATCTACTAAGAAATTTAGAGTGCCAAAGCTTGAAATCGTCATGTATGTATTTCACAAGCTCTGAATGCGGTTTCTGGCAAATGGGCACACCCCTGATAGATTATCGGCCCACCATCAAACCTTTTCCTTTTGGATGAAATTTGAATGTTGACTTTCAAGAAATGCACAGTTTGAAAAACTTTGTTTCTGAATGCGGGAAAAGTTAAAGGTTTTATAAAGCCTATATCTAAAGCTCCTGAAGGAACATATGGCTACCTTTTGAGTATATGATATGGAACCACTCACCATCAAACATATTTCATTTGGAAGCAGCTAGTGTATTCTCTCTTCAAGTTATGCTCATTTTCAACAACTAAGAAATTTAGAGTGCCAAAGCTTGAAATCGTCATGTATGTATTTCATTAGCTCTGAATGCGGTTTCTGACAAATGGGCATACCCCTGATAGATTATTGGCCCACCATCAAACCATTTCCTTTTGGATGAAATTTGAGTGTTGACTTTCAAGAAATGCACAATCTGAAAAACTTTGTTTCTGAATGCGGGAAAAGTTAAAGGTTTTATAAAGCCTATATCTAAAGCTCCTGAAGGAACACATGGCTACCTTTTGAGTATATGATATGGAACCACTCACCATCATACATATTTCATTTGGAAGCAGCTAGTGTATTCTGTCTTCAAGATATGCTCATTTTCAACAACTAAGAAATTTAGAGTGCCAAAGCTTGAAATCGTCATGTATGTATTTCATTAGCTCTGAATGCGGTTTCTGACAAATGGGCATACCCCTGATAGATTATCGGCACACCATCAAACCTTTTTCTTTTGGATAAAATTTGAGTGTTGACTTTCAAGAAATGCACAGTTTGAAAAACTTTGTTTCTGAATGCGGGAAAAGTTAAAGGTTCTATAAAGCCTATATCTAAAGCTCCTAAAGGAGCACATGGCTACCTTTTGAATATATGATATGGAACCACTCACCATCATACATATTTCACTTGGAAGCAGCTAGTGTATTCTCTCTTCAAGTTATGCTCATTTTCATCTACTAAGAAATTTAGAGTGCCAAAGCTTGAAATCGTCATGTATGTATTTCACAAGCTCTGAATGCGGTTTCTGGCAAATGGGCACACCCCTGATAGATTATCGGCCCACCATCAAACCTTTTCCTTTTGGATGAAATTTGAGTGTTGACTTTCAAGAAATGCACAGTTTGAAAAACTTTGTTTCTGAATGCGGGAAAAGTTAAAGGTTTTATAAAGCCTATATCTAAAGCTCCTAAAGGAGCACATGGCTACCTTTTGAATATATGATATGGAACCACTCACCATCATACATATTTAATATAGAAACAGCTAGTGTATTCTCTCTTCAAGTTATTCTCATTTTCATCTACTAAGAAATTTAGAGTGCCAAAGCTTGAAATCGTCATGTATGTATTTCACAAGCTCTGAATGCGGTTTCTGGCAAATGGGCACACCCCTGATAGATTATCGGCCCACCATCAAACCTTTTCCTTTTGGATGAAATTTGAATGTTGACTTTCAAGAAATGCACAGTTTGAAAAACTTTGTTTCTGAATGCGGGAAAAGTTAAAGGTTTTATAAAGCCTATATCTAAAGCTCCTGAAGGAACATATGGCTACCTTTTGAGTATATGATATGGAACCACTCACCATCAAACATATTTCATTTGGAAGCAGCTAGTGTATTCTCTCTTCAAGTTAAGCTCATTTTCAACAACTAAGAAATTTAGAGTGCCAAAGCTTAAAATCGTCATGTATGTATTTCATTAGCTCTGAATGCGGTTTCTGACAAATGGGCATACCCCTGATAGATTATTGGCCCACCATCAAACCATTTCCTTTTGGATGAAATTTGAGTGTTGACTTTCAAGAAATGCACAGTCTGAAAAACTTTGTTTCTGAATGCGGGAAAAGTTAAAGGTTTTATAAAGCCTATATCTAAAGCTCCTGAAGGAACACATGGCTACCTTTTGAGTATATGATATGGAACCACTCACCATCATACATATTTCATTTGGAAGCAGCTAGTGTATTCTGTCTTCAAGATATGCTCATTTTCAACAACTAAGAAATTTAGAGTGCCAAAGCTTGAAATCGTCATGTATGTATTTCATTAGCTCTGAATGCGGTTTCTGACAAATGGGCATACCCCTGATAGATTATCGGCACACCATCAAACCTTTTCCTTTTGGATAAAATTTGAGTGTTGACTTTCAAGAAATGCACAGTTTGAAAAACTTTGTTTCTGAATGCGGGAAAAGTTAAAGGTTCTATAAAGCCTATATCTAAAGCTCCTAAAGGAGCACATGGCTACCTTTTGAATATATGATATGGAACCACTCACCATCATACATATTTCATTTGGAAGCAGCTAGTGTATTCTCTCCTCAAGTTATGCTCATTTTCATCTACTAAGACATTTAGAGTGCCAAAGCTTGAAATCGTCATGTATGTATTTCACAAGCTCTGAATGCGGTTTCTGGCAAATGGGCACACCCCTGATAGATTATCGGCCCACCATCAAACCTTTTCCTTTTGGATGAAATTTGAGTGTTGACTTTCAAGAAATGCACAGTTTGAAAAACTTTGTTTCTGAATGCGGGAAAAGTTAAAGGTTTTATAAAGCCTATATCTAAAGCTCCTAAAGGAGCACATGGCTACCTTTTGAATATATGATATGGAACCACTCACCATCATACATATTTAATTTAGAAGCAGCTAGTGTATTCTCTCTTCAAGTTATTCTCATTTTCATCTACTAAGAAATTTAGAGTGCCAAAGCTTGAAATCGTCATGTATGTATTTCACAAGCTCTGAATGCGGTTTCTGGCAAATGGGCACACCCCTGATAGATTATCGGCCCACCATCAAACCTTTTCCTTTTGGATGAAATTTGAATGTTGACTTTCAAGAAATGCACAGTTTGAATTACTTTGTTTCTGAATGCGGGAAAAGTTAAAAGTTTTTTAAAGCCTATATCTAAAGCTCCTAAAGGAGCACATGGCTACCTTTTGAATATATGATATGGAACCACTCACCATCATACATATTTCATTTGGAAGCAGCTAGTGTATTCTCTCTTCAAGTTATGCTCATTTTCATCTACTAAGAAACTTAGAGTGCCAAAGCTTGAAATCGTCATGTATGTATTTCATAAGCTCTGAATGCGGTTTCTGACAAATGGGCATACCCCTGATAGATTATCGGCACACCATCAAACCTTTTCCTTTTGGATAAAATTTGAGTGTTGACTTTCAAGAAATGCACAGTTTGAAAAACTTTGTTTCTGAATGCGGGAAAAGTTAAAGGTTTTATAAAGCCTATATCTAAAGCTCCTAAAGGAGCACATGGCTACCTTTTGAATATATGATATGGAACCACTCACCATCATACATATTTCATTTGAAAGCAGCTAGTGTATTCTCTCTTCAAGTTATGCTCATTTTCATCTACTAAGAAACTTAGAGTGCCAAAGCTTGAAATCGTCATGTATGTATTTCACAAGCCCTGAATGCGGTTTCTGGCAAATGGGCACACCCCTGATAGATTATCGGCCCACCATCAAACCTTTTCCTTTTGGATGAAATTTGAATGTTGACTTTCAAGAAATGCACAGTTTAAATTACTTTGTTTCTGAATGCGGGAAAAGTTAAAGGTTTTATAAAGCCTATATCTAAAGCTCCTAAAGGAGCACATGGCTACCTTTTGAATATATGATATGGAACCACTCACCATCATACATATTTCATTTGGAAGCAGCTAGTGTATTCTCTCTTCAAGTTATTCTAATTTTCAACAACTAAGAAATTTAGAGTGCCAAAGCTTGAAATCGTCATGTATGTATTTCATTAGCTCTGAATGCGGTTTCTGACAAATGGGCATACCCCTGATAGATTATTGGCCCACCATCAAACCATTTCCTTTTGGATGAAATTTGAGTGTTGACTTTCAAGAAATGCACAGTTTGAAAAACTTTGTTTCTGAATGCGGGAAAAGTTAAAGGTTTTATAAAGCCTATATCTAAAGCTCCTGAAGGAACACATGGCTACCTTTTGAGTATATGATATGGAACCACTCACCATCATACATATTTCATTTGGAAGCAGCTAGTGTATTCTGTCTTCAAGATATGCTCATTTTCAACAACTAAGAAATTTAGAGTGCCAAAGCTTGAAATCGTCATGTATGTATTTCACAAGCTCTGAATGCGGTTTCTGGCAAATGGGCACACCCCTGATAGATTATCGGCCCACCATCAAACCTTTTCCTTTTGGATGAAATTTGAGTGTTGACTTTCAAGAAATGCACAGTTTGAAAAACTTTGTTTCTGAATGCGGGAAAAGTTAAAGGTTTTATAAAGCCTATATCTAAAGCTCCTAAAGGAGCACATGGCTACCTTTTGAATATATGATATGGAACCACTCACCATCATACATATTTAATTTAGAAGCAGCTAGTGTATTCTCTCTTCAAGTTATTCTCATTTTCATCTACTAAGAAATTTAGAGTGCCAAAGCTTGAAATCGTCATGTATGTATTTCACAAGCTCTGAATGCGGTTTCTGGCAAATGGGCACACCCCTGATAGATTATCGGCCCACCATCAAACCTTTTCCTTTTGGATGAAATTTGAATGTTGACTTTCAAGAAATGCACAGTTTGAATTACTTTGTTTCTGAATGCGGGAAAAGTTAAAAGTTTTTTAAAGCCTATATCTAAAGCTCCTAAAGGAGCACATGGCTACCTTTTGAATATATGATATGGAACCACTCACCATCATACATATTTCATTTGGAAGCAGCTAGTGTATTCTCTCTTCAAGTTATGCTCATTTTCATCTACTAAGAAACTTAGAGTGCCAAAGCTTGAAATCGTCATGTATGTATTTCATAAGCTCTGAATGCGGTTTCTGACAAATGGGCATACCCCTGATAGATTATCGGCACACCATCAAACCTTTTCCTTTTGGATAAAATTTGAGTGTTGACTTTCAAGAAATGCACAGTTTGAAAAACTTTGTTTCTGAATGCGGGAAAAGTTAAAGGTTTTATAAAGCCTATATCTAAAGCTCCTAAAGGAGCACATGGCTACCTTTTGAATATATGATATGGAACCACTCACCATCATACATATTTCATTTGGAAGCAGCTAGTGTATTCTCTCTTCAAGTTATTCTAATTTTCAACAACTAAGAAATTTAGAGTGCCAAAGCTTGAAATCGTCATGTATGTATTTCATTAGCTCTGAATGCGGTTTCTGACAAATGGGCATACCCCTGATAGATTATTGGCCCACCATCAAACCATTTCCTTTTGGATGAAATTTGAGTGTTGACTTTCAAGAAATGCACAGTTTGAAAAACTTTGTTTCTGAATGCGGGAAAAGTTAAAGGTTTTATAAAGCCTATATCTAAAGCTCCTGAAGGAACACATGGCTACCTTTTGAGTATATGATATGGAACCACTCACCATCATACATATTTCATTTGGAAGCAGCTAGTGTATTCTGTCTTCAAGATATGCTCATTTTCAACAACTAAGAAATTTAGAGTGCCAAAGCTTGAAATCGTCATGTATGTATTTCATCAGCTCTGAATGCGGTTTCTGACAAATGGGCACACCCCTGATAGATTATCGGCACACCATCAAACCTTTTCCTTTTGGATAAAATTTGAGTGTTGACTTTCAAGAAATGCACAGTTTGAAAAACTTTGTTTCTGAATGCGGGAAAAGTTAAAGGTTCTATAAAGCCTATATCTAAAGCTCCTAAAGGAGCACATGGCTACCTTTTGAATATATGATATGGAACCACTCACCATCATACATATTTCATTTGGAAGCAGCTAGTGTATTCTCTCTTCAAGTTATGCTCATTTTCATCTACTAAGAAATTTAGAGTGCCAAAGCTTGAAATCGTCATGTATGTATTTCACAAGCTCTGAATGCGGTTTCTGGCAAATGGGCACACCCCTGATAGATAATCGGCCCACCATCAAACCTTTTCCTTTTGGATGAAATTTGAATGTTGACTTTCAAGAAATGCACAGTTTGAAAAACTTTGTTTCTGAATGCGGGAAAAGTTAAAGGTTTTATAAAGCCTATATCTAAAGCTCCTGAAGGAACATATGGCTACCTTTTGAGTATATGATATGGAACCACTCACCATCAAACATATTTCATTTGGAAGCAGCTAGTGTATTCTCTCTTCAAGTTATGCTCATTTTCAACAACTAAGAAATTTAGAGTGCCAAAGCTTGAAATCGTCATGTATGTATTTCATTAGCTCTGAATGCGGTTTCTGACAAATGGGCATACCCCTGATAGATTATTGGCCCACCATCAAACCATTTCCTTTTGGATGAAATTTGAGTGTTGACTTTCAAGAAATGCACAATCTGAAAAACTTTGTTTCTGAATGCGGGAAAAGTTAAAGGTTTTATAAAGCCTATATCTAAAGCTCCTGAAGGAACACATGGCTACCTTTTGAGTATATGATATGGAACCACTCACCATCATACATATTTCATTTGGAAGCAGCTAGTGTATTCTGTCTTCAAGATATGCTCATTTTCAACAACTAAGAAATTTAGAGTGCCAAAGCTTGAAATCGTCATGTATGTATTTCATTAGCTCTGAATGCGGTTTCTGACAAATGGGCATACCCCTGATAGATTATCGGCACACCATCAAACCTTTTTCTTTTGGATAAAATTTGAGTGTTGACTTTCAAGAAATGCACAGTTTGAAAAACTTTGTTTCTGAATGCGGGAAAAGTTAAAGGTTCTATAAAGCCTATATCTAAAGCTCCTAAAGGAGCACATGGCTACCTTTTGAATATATGATATGGAACCACTCACCATCATACATATTTCACTTGGAAGCAGCTAGTGTATTCTCTCTTCAAGTTATGCTCATTTTCATCTACTAAGAAATTTAGAGTGCCAAAGCTTGAAATCGTCATGTATGTATTTCACAAGCTCTGAATGCGGTTTCTGGCAAATGGGCACACCCCTGATAGATTATCGGCCCACCATCAAACCTTTTCCTTTTGGATGAAATTTGAGTGTTGACTTTCAAGAAATGCACAGTTTGAAAAACTTTGTTTCTGAATGCGGGAAAAGTTAAAGGTTTTATAAAGCCTATATCTAAAGCTCCTAAAGGAGCACATGGCTACCTTTTGAATATATGATATGGAACCACTCACCATCATACATATTTAATATAGAAACAGCTAGTGTATTCTCTCTTCAAGTTATTCTCATTTTCATCTACTAAGAAATTTAGAGTGCCAAAGCTTGAAATCGTCATGTATGTATTTCACAAGCTCTGAATGCGGTTTCTGGCAAATGGGCACACCCCTGATAGATTATCGGCCCACCATCAAACCTTTTCCTTTTGGATGAAATTTGAATGTTGACTTTCAAGAAATGCACAGTTTGAAAAACTTTGTTTCTGAATGCGGGAAAAGTTAAAGGTTTTATAAAGCCTATATCTAAAGCTCCTGAAGGAACATATGGCTACCTTTTGAGTATATGATATGGAACCACTCACCATCAAACATATTTCATTTGGAAGCAGCTAGTGTATTCTCTCTTCAAGTTAAGCTCATTTTCAACAACTAAGAAATTTAGAGTGCCAAAGCTTAAAATCGTCATGTATGTATTTCATTAGCTCTGAATGCGGTTTCTGACAAATGGGCATACCCCTGATAGATTATTGGCCCACCATCAAACCATTTCCTTTTGGATGAAATTTGAGTGTTGACTTTCAAGAAATGCACAGTCTGAAAAACTTTGTTTCTGAATGCGGGAAAAGTTAAAGGTTTTATAAAGCCTATATCTAAAGCTCCTGAAGGAACACATGGCTACCTTTTGAGTATATGATATGGAACCACTCACCATCATACATATTTCATTTGGAAGCAGCTAGTGTATTCTGTCTTCAAGATATGCTCATTTTCAACAACTAAGAAATTTAGAGTGCCAAAGCTTGAAATCGTCATGTATGTATTTCATTAGCTCTGAATGCGGTTTCTGACAAATGGGCATACCCCTGATAGATTATCGGCACACCATCAAACCTTTTCCTTTTGGATAAAATTTGAGTGTTGACTTTCAAGAAATGCACAGTTTGAAAAACTTTGTTTCTGAATGCGGGAAAAGTTAAAGGTTCTATAAAGCCTATATCTAAAGCTCCTAAAGGAGCACATGGCTACCTTTTGAATATATGATATGGAACCACTCACCATCATACATATTTCATTTGGAAGCAGCTAGTGTATTCTCTCCTCAAGTTATGCTCATTTTCATCTACTAAGACATTTAGAGTGCCAAAGCTTGAAATCGTCATGTATGTATTTCACAAGCTCTGAATGCGGTTTCTGGCAAATGGGCACACCCCTGATAGATTATCGGCCCACCATCAAACCTTTTCCTTTTGGATGAAATTTGAGTGTTGACTTTCAAGAAATGCACAGTTTGAAAAACTTTGTTTCTGAATGCGGGAAAAGTTAAAGGTTTTATAAAGCCTATATCTAAAGCTCCTAAAGGAGCACATGGCTACCTTTTGAATATATGATATGGAACCACTCACCATCATACATATTTAATTTAGAAGCAGCTAGTGTATTCTCTCTTCAAGTTATTCTCATTTTCATCTACTAAGAAATTTAGAGTGCCAAAGCTTGAAATCGTCATGTATGTATTTCACAAGCTCTGAATGCGGTTTCTGGCAAATGGGCACACCCCTGATAGATTATCGGCCCACCATCAAACCTTTTCCTTTTGGATGAAATTTGAATGTTGACTTTCAAGAAATGCACAGTTTGAATTACTTTGTTTCTGAATGCGGGAAAAGTTAAAAGTTTTTTAAAGCCTATATCTAAAGCTCCTAAAGGAGCACATGGCTACCTTTTGAATATATGATATGGAACCACTCACCATCATACATATTTCATTTGGAAGCAGCTAGTGTATTCTCTCTTCAAGTTATGCTCATTTTCATCTACTAAGAAACTTAGAGTGCCAAAGCTTGAAATCGTCATGTATGTATTTCATAAGCTCTGAATGCGGTTTCTGACAAATGGGCATACCCCTGATAGATTATCGGCACACCATCAAACCTTTTCCTTTTGGATAAAATTTGAGTGTTGACTTTCAAGAAATGCACAGTTTGAAAAACTTTGTTTCTGAATGCGGGAAAAGTTAAAGGTTTTATAAAGCCTATATCTAAAGCTCCTAAAGGAGCACATGGCTACCTTTTGAATATATGATATGGAACCACTCACCATCATACATATTTCATTTGAAAGCAGCTAGTGTATTCTCTCTTCAAGTTATGCTCATTTTCATCTACTAAGAAACTTAGAGTGCCAAAGCTTGAAATCGTCATGTATGTATTTCACAAGCCCTGAATGCGGTTTCTGGCAAATGGGCACACCCCTGATAGATTATCGGCCCACCATCAAACCTTTTCCTTTTGGATGAAATTTGAATGTTGACTTTCAAGAAATGCACAGTTTAAATTACTTTGTTTCTGAATGCGGGAAAAGTTAAAGGTTTTATAAAGCCTATATCTAAAGCTCCTAAAGGAGCACATGGCTACCTTTTGAATATATGATATGGAACCACTCACCATCATACATATTTCATTTGGAAGCAGCTAGTGTATTCTCTCTTCAAGTTATTCTAATTTTCAACAACTAAGAAATTTAGAGTGCCAAAGCTTGAAATCGTCATGTATGTATTTCATTAGCTCTGAATGCGGTTTCTGACAAATGGGCATACCCCTGATAGATTATTGGCCCACCATCAAACCATTTCCTTTTGGATGAAATTTGAGTGTTGACTTTCAAGAAATGCACAGTTTGAAAAACTTTGTTTCTGAATGCGGGAAAAGTTAAAGGTTTTATAAAGCCTATATCTAAAGCTCCTGAAGGAACACATGGCTACCTTTTGAGTATATGATATGGAACCACTCACCATCATACATATTTCATTTGGAAGCAGCTAGTGTATTCTGTCTTCAAGATATGCTCATTTTCAACAACTAAGAAATTTAGAGTGCCAAAGCTTGAAATCGTCATGTATGTATTTCACAAGCTCTGAATGCGGTTTCTGGCAAATGGGCACACCCCTGATAGATTATCGGCCCACCATCAAACCTTTTCCTTTTGGATGAAATTTGAGTGTTGACTTTCAAGAAATGCACAGTTTGAAAAACTTTGTTTCTGAATGCGGGAAAAGTTAAAGGTTTTATAAAGCCTATATCTAAAGCTCCTAAAGGAGCACATGGCTACCTTTTGAATATATGATATGGAACCACTCACCATCATACATATTTAATTTAGAAGCAGCTAGTGTATTCTCTCTTCAAGTTATTCTCATTTTCATCTACTAAGAAATTTAGAGTGCCAAAGCTTGAAATCGTCATGTATGTATTTCACAAGCTCTGAATGCGGTTTCTGGCAAATGGGCACACCCCTGATAGATTATCGGCCCACCATCAAACCTTTTCCTTTTGGATGAAATTTGAATGTTGACTTTCAAGAAATGCACAGTTTGAATTACTTTGTTTCTGAATGCGGGAAAAGTTAAAAGTTTTTTAAAGCCTATATCTAAAGCTCCTAAAGGAGCACATGGCTACCTTTTGAATATATGATATGGAACCACTCACCATCATACATATTTCATTTGGAAGCAGCTAGTGTATTCTCTCTTCAAGTTATGCTCATTTTCATCTACTAAGAAACTTAGAGTGCCAAAGCTTGAAATCGTCATGTATGTATTTCATTAGCTCTGAATGCGGTTTCTGACAAATGGGCATACCCCTGATAGATTATTGGCCCACCATCAAACCATTTCCTTTTGGATGAAATTTGAGTGTTGACTTTCAAGAAATGCACAGTTTGAAAAACTTTGTTTCTGAATGCGGGAAAAGTTAAAGGTTTTATAAAGCCTATATCTAAAGCTCCTGAAGGAACACATGGCTACCTTTTGAGTATATGATATGGAACCACTCACCATCATACATATTTCATTTGGAAGCAGCTAGTGTATTCTGTCTTCAAGATATGCTCATTTTCAACAACTAAGAAATTTAGAGTGCCAAAGCTTGAAATCGTCATGTATGTATTTCATCAGCTCTGAATGCGGTTTCTGACAAATGGGCACACCCCTGATAGATTATCGGCACACCATCAAACCTTTTCCTTTTGGATAAAATTTGAGTGTTGACTTTCAAGAAATGCACAGTTTGAAAAACTTTGTTTCTGAATGCGGGAAAAGTTAAAGGTTCTATAAAGCCTATATCTAAAGCTCCTAAAGGAGCACATGGCTACCTTTTGAATATATGATATGGAACCACTCACCATCATACATATTTCATTTGGAAGCAGCTAGTGTATTCTCTCTTCAAGTTATGCTCATTTTCATCTACTAAGAAATTTAGAGTGCCAAAGCTTGAAATCGTCATGTATGTATTTCACAAGCTCTGAATGCGGTTTCTGGCAAATGGGCACACCCCTGATAGATTATCGGCCCACCATCAAACCTTTTCCTTTTGGATGAAATTTGAATGTTGACTTTCAAGAAATGCACAGTTTGAAAAACTTTGTTTCTGAATGCGGGAAAAGTTAAAGGTTTTATAAAGCCTATATCTAAAGCTCCTAAAGGAGCACATGGCTACCTTTTGAATATATGATATGGAACCACTCACCATCATACATATTTCATTTGGAAGCAGCTAGTGTATTCTCTCTTCAAGTTATGCTCATTTTCATCTACTAAGAAACTTAGAGTGCCAAAGCTTGAAATCGTCATGTATGTATTTCACAAGCTCTGAATGCGGTTTCTGGCAAATGGGCACACCCCTGATAGATTATTGGCCCACCATCAAACCATTTCCTGATGGATGAAAGTTGAATGTTGACTTTCAAGAAATGCACAGATTGAATTACTTTGTTTCTGAATGCGGGAAAAGTTAAAGGTTTTATAAAGCCTATATCTAAAGCCTCTAAAGGAGCACATGGCTACCTTTTGAATATATGATATGAAACCACTCACCATCATACATATTTAATTTGGAAGCAGCTAGTGTATTCTCTCTTCAAGTTATTCTCATTTTCATCTCCTAAGAAACAGAGTGCCAAAGCTTGAAATCGTCATGTATGTATTTCACAAGCTCTGAATGCGGTTTCTGGCAAATGGGCACACCCCTGATAGATTATCGGCCCACCATCAAACCTTTTCCTTTTGGATGAAATTTGAATGTTGACTTTCAAGAAATGCACAGTTTGAAAAACTTTGTTTCTGAATGCGGGAAAAGTTAAAGGTTTTATAAAGCCTATATCTAAAGCTCCTGAAGGAACACATGGCTACCTTTTGAATATATGATATGGAACCACTCACCATCATACATATTTCATTTGGAAGCAGCTAGTGTATTCTCTCTTCAAGTTATGCTCATTTTCATCTACTAAGAAACTTAGAGTGCCAAAGCTTGAAATCGTCATGTATGTATTTCACAAGCTCTGAATGCGGTTTCTGGCAAATGGGCACACCCCTGATAGATTATTGGCCCACCATCAAACCATTTCCTTTTGGATGAAAGTTGAATGTTGACTTTCAAGAAATGCACAGATTGAATTACTTTGTTTCTGAATGCGGGAAAAGTTAAAGGTTTTATAAAGCCTATATCTAAAGCCTCTAAAGGAGCACATGGCTACCTTTTGAATATATGATATGAAACCACTCACCATCATACATATTTAATTTGGAAGCAGCTAGTGTATTCTCTCTTCAAGTTATTCTCATTTTCATCTCCTAAGAAACAGAGTGCCAAAGCTTGAAATCGTCATGTATGTATTTCACAAGCTCTGAATGCGGTTTCTGGCAAATGGGCACACCCCTGATAGATTATCGGCCCACCATCAAACCTTTTCCTTTTGGATGAAATTTGAATGTTGACTTTCAAGAAATGCACAGTTTGAAAAACTTTGTTTCTGAATGCGGGAAAAGTTAAAGGTTTTATAAAGCCTATATCTAAAGCTCCTGAAGGAACACATGGCTACCTTTTGAGTATATGATATGGAACCACTCACCATCATACATATTTCATTTGGAAGCAGCTAGTGTATTCTGTCTTCAAGATATGCTCATTTTCAACAACTAAGAAATTTAGAGTGCCAAAGCTTGAAATCGTCATGTATGTATTTCATTAGCTCTGAATGCGGTTTCTGACAAATGGGCATACCCCTGATAGATTATCGGCACACCATCAAACCTTTTCCTTTTGGATAAAATTTGAGTCTTGACTTTCAAGAAATGCACAGTTTGAAAAACTTTGTTTCTGAATGCGGGAAAAGTTAAAGGTTCTATAAAGCCTATATCTAAAGCTCCTAAAGGAGCACATGGCTACCTTTTGAATATATGATATGGAACCACTCACCATCATACATATTTCATTTGGAAGCAGCTAGTGTATTCTCTCTTCAAGTTATGCTCATTTTCATCCACTAAGAAACTTAGAGTGCCAAAGCTTGAAATCGTCATGTATGTATTTCACAAGCTCTGAATGCGGTTTCTGGCAAATGGGCACACCCCTGATAGATTATCGGCCCAACATCAAACCTTTTCCGTTTGGATGAAATTTGAATGTTGACTTTCAAGAAATGCACAGTTTGAAAAACTTTGTTTCTGAATGCGGGAAAAGTTAAAGGTTTTATAAAGCCTATATCTAAAGCCTCTAAAGGAGCACATGGCTACCTTTTGAATATATGATATGGAACCACTCACCATCATACATATTTCATTTGGAAGCAGCTAGTGTATTCTCTCTTCAAGTTATGCTCATTTTCATCCACTAAGAAACTTAGAGTGCCAAAGCTTGAAATCGTCATGTATGTATTTCACAAGCTCTGAATGCGGTTTCTGGCAAATGGGCACACCCCTGATAGATTATCGGCCCACCATCAAACCTTTTCCTTTTGGATGAAATTTGAATGTTGACTTTCAAGAAATGCACAGTTTGAAAAATTTTGTTTCTGAATGCGGGAAAAGTTAAAGGTTTTATAAAGCCTATATCTTAAGCTCCTAAAGGAGCACATGGCTACCTTTTGAATATATGATATGGAACCACTCACCATCATACATATTTCATTTGGAAGCAGCTAGTGTATTCTCTCTTCAAGTTATGCTCATTTTCAACAACTAAGAAATTTAGAGTGCCAAAGCTTGAAATCGTCATGTATGTATTTCATTAGCTCTGAATGCGGTTTCTGACAAATGGGCATACCCCTGATAGATTATCGGCACACCATCAAACCTTTTCCTTTTGGATAAAATTTGAGTGTTGACTTTCAAGAAATGCACAGTTTGAAAAACTTTGTTTCTGAATGCGGGAAAAGTTAAAGGTTTTATAAAGCCTATATCTTAAGCTCCTAAAGGAGCACATGGCTACCTTTTGAATATATGATATGGAACCACTCACCATCATACATATTTCATTTGGAAGCAGCTAGTGTATTCTCTCTTCAAGTTATGCTCATTTTCATCTACTAAGAAACTTAGAGTGCCAAAGCTTGAAATCGTCATGTATGTATTTCATAAGCTCTGAATGCGGTTTCTGACAAATGGGCATACCCCTGATAGATTATCGGCACACCATCAAACCTTTTCCTTTTGGATAAAATTTGAGTGTTGACTTTCAAGAAATGCACAGTTTGAAAAACTTTGTTTCTGAATGCGGGAAAAGTTAAAGGTTTTATAAAGCCTATATCTAAAGCTCCTAAAGGAGCACATGGCTACCTTTTGAATATATGATATGGAACCACTCACCATCATACATATTTCATTTGGAAGCAGCTAGTGTATTCTCTCTTCAAGTTATTCTAATTTTCAACAACTAAGAAATTTAGAGTGCCAAAGCTTGAAATCGTCATGTATGTATTTCATTAGCTCTGAATGCGGTTTCTGACAAATGGGCACACCCCTGATAGATTATCGGCCCACCATCAAACCTTTTCCTTTTGGATGAAATTTGAGTGTTGACTTTCAAGAAATGCACAGTTTGAAAAATTTTGTTTCTGAATGCGGGAAAAGTTAAAGGTTTTATAAAGCCTATATCTTAAGCTCCTAAAGGAGCACATGGCTACCTTTTGAATATATGATATGGAACCACTCACCATCATACATATTTCATTTGGAAGCAGCTAGTGTATTCTCTCTTCAAGTTATGCTCATTTTCAACAACTAAGAAATTTAGAGTGCCAAAGCTTGAAATCGTCATGTATGTATTTCATTAGCTCTGAATGCGGTTTCTGACAAATGGGCATACCCCTGATAGATTATCGGCACACCATCAAACCTTTTCCTTTTGGATAAAATTTGAGTGTTGACTTTCAAGAAATGCACAGTTTGAAAAACTTTGTTTCTGAATGCGGGAAAAGTTAAAGGTTTTATAAAGCCTATATCTTAAGCTCCTAAAGGAGCACATGGCTACCTTTTGAATATATGATATGGAACCACTCACCATCATACATATTTCATTTGGAAGCAGCTAGTGTATTCTCTCTTCAAGTTATGCTCATTTTCATCTACTAAGAAACTTAGAGTGCCAAAGCTTGAAATCGTCATGTATGTATTTCATAAGCTCTGAATGCGGTTTCTGACAAATGGGCATACCCCTGATAGATTATCGGCACACCATCAAACCTTTTCCTTTTGGATAAAATTTGAGTGTTGACTTTCAAGAAATGCACAGTTTGAAAAACTTTGTTTCTGAATGCGGGAAAAGTTAAAGGTTTTATAAAGCCTATATCTAAAGCTCCTAAAGGAGCACATGGCTACCTTTTGAATATATGATATGGAACCACTCACCATCATACATATTTCATTTGGAAGCAGCTAGTGTATTCTCTCTTCAAGTTATTCTAATTTTCAACAACTAAGAAATTTAGAGTGCCAAAGCTTGAAATCGTCATGTATGTATTTCATTAGCTCTGAATGCGGTTTCTGACAAATGGGCATACCCCTGATAGATTATTGGCCCACCATCAAACCTTTTCCTTTTGGATGAAATTTGAGTGTTGACTTTCAAGAAATGCACAGTTTGAAAAACTTTGTTTCTGAATGCGGGAAAAGTTAAAGGTTTTATAAAGCCTATATCTAAAGCTCCTGAAGGAACACATGGCTACCTTTTGAGTATATGATATGGAACCACTCACCATCATACATATTTCATTTGGAAGCAGCTAGTGTATTCTGTCTTCAAGATATGCTCATTTTCAACAACTAAGAAATTTAGAGTGCCAAAGCTTGAAATCGTCATGTATGTATTTCATCAGCTCTGAATGCGGTTTCTGACAAATGGGCACACCCCTGATAGATTATCGGCACACCATCAAACCTTTTCCTTTTGGATAAAATTTGAGTGTTGACTTTCAAGAAATGCACAGTTTGAAAAACTTTGTTTCTGAATGCGGGAAAAGTTAAAGGTTCTATAAAGCCTATATCTAAAGCTCCTAAAGGAGCACATGGCTACCTTTTGAATATATGATATGGAACCACTCACCATCATACATATTTCATTTGGAAGCAGCTAGTGTATTCTCTCTTCAAGTTATGCTCATTTTCATCTACTAAGAAATTTAGAGTGCCAAAGCTTGAAATCGTCATGTATGTATTTCACAAGCTCTGAATGCGGTTTCTGGCAAATGGGCACACCCCTGATAGATAATCGGCCCACCATCAAACCTTTTCCTTTTGGATGAAATTTGAATGTTGACTTTCAAGAAATGCACAGTTTGAAAAACTTTGTTTCTGAATGCGGGAAAAGTTAAAGGTTTTATAAAGCCTATATCTAAAGCCGCTAAAGGAGCACATGGCTACCTTTTGAATATATGATATGGAACCACTCACCATCATACATATTTCATTTGGAAGCAGCTAGTGTATTCTCTCTTCAAGTTATGCTCATTTTCATCTACTAAGAAATTTAGAGTGCCAAAGCTTGAAATCGTCATGTATGTATTTCACAAGCTCTGAATGCGGTTTCTGGCAAATGGGCACACCCCTGATAGATTATCGGCCCACCATCAAACCTTTTCCTTTTGGATGAAATTTGAATGTTGACTTTCAAGAAATGCACAGTTTGAAAAACTTTGTTTCTGAATGCGGGAAAAGTTTAAGTTTTTATAAAGCCTATATCTAAAGCTCCTAAAGGAGCACATGGCTACCTTTTGAATATATGATATGGAACCACTCACCATCATAAATATTTCATTTGGAAGCAGCTAGTGTATTCTCTCTTCAAGTTATGCTCATTTTCATCTACTAAGAAACTTAGAGTGCCAAAGCTTGAAATCGTCATGTATGTATTTCACAAGCTCTGAATGCGGTTTCTGGCAAATGGGCACACCCCTGATAGATTATCGGCCCGCCATCAAACCTTTTCCTTTTGGATGAAATTTGAATGTTGACTTTCAAGAAATGCACAGTTTGAAAAATGTGTTTCTGAATGGGGGAAAAGTTAAAGGTTTTATAAAGCCTATATCTAAAGCTCCTAAAGGAGCACATGGCTACCTTTTGAATATATGATATGGAACCACTCACCATCATACATATTTCATTTGGAAGCAGCTAGTGTATTCTCTCTTCAAGTTATGCTCATTTTCATCTACTAAGAAACTTAGAGTGCCAAAGCTTGAAATCGTCATGTATGTATTTCACAAGCTCTGAATGCGGTTTCTGGCAAATGGGCACACCCCTGATAGATTATTGGCCCACCATCAAACCATTTCCTTTTGGATGAAAGTTGAATGTTGACTTTCAAGAAATGCACAGATTGAATTACTTTGTTTCTGAATGCGGGAAAAGTTAAAGGTTTTATAAAGCCTATATCTAAAGCCTCTAAAGGAGCACATGGCTACCTTTTGAATATATGATATGAAACCACTCACCATCATACATATTTAATTTGGAAGCAGCTAGTGTATTCTCTCTTCAAGTTATTCTCATTTTCATCTCCTAAGAAACAGAGTGCCAAAGCTTGAAATCGTCATGTATGTATTTCACAAGCTCTGAATGCGGTTTCTGGCAAATGGGCACACCCCTGATAGATTATCGGCCCACCATCAAACCTTTTCCTTTTGGATGAAATTTGAATGTTGACTTTCAAGAAATGCACAGTTTGAAAAACTTTGTTTCTGAATGCGGGAAAAGTTAAAGGTTTTATAAAGCCTATATCTAAAGCTCCTGAAGGAACACATGGCTACCTTTTGAGTATATGATATGGAACCACTCACCATCATACATATTTCATTTGGAAGCAGCTAGTGTATTCTGTCTTCAAGATATGCTCATTTTCAACAACTAAGAAATTTAGAGTGCCAAAGCTTGAAATCGTCATGTATGTATTTCATTAGCTCTGAATGCGGTTTCTGACAAATGGGCATACCCCTGATAGATTATCGGCACACCATCAAACCTTTTCCTTTTGGATAAAATTTGAGTGTTGACTTTCAAGAAATGCACAGTTTGAAAAACTTTGTTTCTGAATGCGGGAAAAGTTAAAGGTTCTATAAAGCCTATATCTAAAGCTCCTAAAGGAGCACATGGCTACCTTTTGAATATATGATATGGAACCACTCACCATCATACATATTTCATTTGGAAGCAGCTAGTGTATTCTCTCTTCAAGTTATGCTCATTTTCATCCACTAAGAAACTTAGAGTGCCAAAGCTTGAAATCGTCATGTATGTATTTCACAAGCTCTGAATGCGGTTTCTGGCAAATGGGCACACCCCTGATAGATTATCGGCCCAACATCAAACCTTTTCCGTTTGGATGAAATTTGAATGTTGACTTTCAAGAAATGCACAGTTTGAAAAACTTTGTTTCTGAATGCGGGAAAAGTTAAAGGTTTTATAAAGCCTATATCTAAAGCCTCTAAAGGAGCACATGGCTACCTTTTGAATATATGATATGGAACCACTCACCATCATACATATTTCATTTGGAAGCAGCTAGTGTATTCTCTCTTCAAGTTATGCTCATTTTCATCCACTAAGAAACTTGGAGTGCCAAAGCTTGAAATCGTCATGTATGTATTTCACAAGCTCTGAATGCGGTTTCTGGCAAATGGGCACACCCCTGATAGATTATCGGCCCACCATCAAACCTTTTCCTTTTGGATGAAATTTGAATGTTGACTTTCAAGAAATGCACAGTTTGAAAAATTTTGTTTCTGAATGCGGGAAAAGTTAAAGGTTTTATAAAGCCTATATCTAAAGCTCCTGAAGGAACACATGGCTACCTTTTGAGTATATGATATGGAACCACTCACCATCATACATATTTCATTTGGAAGCAGCTAGTGTATTCTGTCTTCAAGATATGCTCATTTTCAACAACTAAGAAATTTAGAGTGCCAAAGCTTGAAATCGTCATGTATGTATTTCATTAGCTCTGAATGCGGTTTCTGACAAATGGGCATACCCCTGATAGATTATCGGCACACCATCAAACCTTTTCCTTTTGGATAAAATTTGAGTCTTGACTTTCAAGAAATGCACAGTTTGAAAAACTTTGTTTCTGAATGCGGGAAAAGTTAAAGGTTCTATAAAGCCTATATCTAAAGCTCCTAAAGGAGCACATGGCTACCTTTTGAATATATGATATGGAACCACTCACCATCATACATATTTCATTTGGAAGCAGCTAGTGTATTCTCTCTTCAAGTTATGCTCATTTTCATCCACTAAGAAACTTAGAGTGCCAAAGCTTGAAATCGTCATGTATGTATTTCACAAGCTCTGAATGCGGTTTCTGGCAAATGGGCACACCCCTGATAGATTATCGGCCCAACATCAAACCTTTTCCGTTTGGATGAAATTTGAATGTTGACTTTCAAGAAATGCACAGTTTGAAAAACTTTGTTTCTGAATGCGGGAAAAGTTAAAGGTTTTATAAAGCCTATATCTAAAGCCTCTAAAGGAGCACATGGCTACCTTTTGAATATATGATATGGAACCACTCACCATCATACATATTTCATTTGGAAGCAGCTAGTGTATTCTCTCTTCAAGTTATGCTCATTTTCATCCACTAAGAAACTTAGAGTGCCAAAGCTTGAAATCGTCATGTATGTATTTCACAAGCTCTGAATGCGGTTTCTGGCAAATGGGCACACCCCTGATAGATTATCGGCCCACCATCAAACCTTTTCCTTTTGGATGAAATTTGAATGTTGACTTTCAAGAAATGCACAGTTTGAAAAATTTTGTTTCTGAATGCGGGAAAAGTTAAAGGTTTTATAAAGCCTATATCTTAAGCTCCTAAAGGAGCACATGGCTACCTTTTGAATATATGATATGGAACCACTCACCATCATACATATTTCATTTGGAAGCAGCTAGTGTATTCTCTCTTCAAGTTATGCTCATTTTCAACAACTAAGAAATTTAGAGTGCCAAAGCTTGAAATCGTCATGTATGTATTTCATTAGCTCTGAATGCGGTTTCTGACAAATGGGCATACCCCTGATAGATTATCGGCACACCATCAAACCTTTTCCTTTTGGATAAAATTTGAGTGTTGACTTTCAAGAAATGCACAGTTTGAAAAACTTTGTTTCTGAATGCGGGAAAAGTTAAAGGTTTTATAAAGCCTATATCTTAAGCTCCTAAAGGAGCACATGGCTACCTTTTGAATATATGATATGGAACCACTCACCATCATACATATTTCATTTGGAAGCAGCTAGTGTATTCTCTCTTCAAGTTATGCTCATTTTCATCTACTAAGAAACTTAGAGTGCCAAAGCTTGAAATCGTCATGTATGTATTTCATAAGCTCTGAATGCGGTTTCTGACAAATGGGCATACCCCTGATAGATTATCGGCACACCATCAAACCTTTTCCTTTTGGATAAAATTTGAGTGTTGACTTTCAAGAAATGCACAGTTTGAAAAACTTTGTTTCTGAATGCGGGAAAAGTTAAAGGTTTTATAAAGCCTATATCTAAAGCTCCTAAAGGAGCACATGGCTACCTTTTGAATATATGATATGGAACCACTCACCATCATACATATTTCATTTGGAAGCAGCTAGTGTATTCTCTCTTCAAGTTATTCTAATTTTCAACAACTAAGAAATTTAGAGTGCCAAAGCTTGAAATCGTCATGTATGTATTTCATTAGCTCTGAATGCGGTTTCTGACAAATGGGCACACCCCTGATAGATTATCGGCCCACCATCAAACCTTTTCCTTTTGGATGAAATTTGAGTGTTGACTTTCAAGAAATGCACAGTTTGAAAAATTTTGTTTCTGAATGCGGGAAAAGTTAAAGGTTTTATAAAGCCTATATCTTAAGCTCCTAAAGGAGCACATGGCTACCTTTTGAATATATGATATGGAACCACTCACCATCATACATATTTCATTTGGAAGCAGCTAGTGTATTCTCTCTTCAAGTTATGCTCATTTTCAACAACTAAGAAATTTAGAGTGCCAAAGCTTGAAATCGTCATGTATGTATTTCATTAGCTCTGAATGCGGTTTCTGACAAATGGGCATACCCCTGATAGATTATCGGCACACCATCAAACCTTTTCCTTTTGGATAAAATTTGAGTGTTGACTTTCAAGAAATGCACAGTTTGAAAAACTTTGTTTCTGAATGCGGGAAAAGTTAAAGGTTTTATAAAGCCTATATCTTAAGCTCCTAAAGGAGCACATGGCTACCTTTTGAATATATGATATGGAACCACTCACCATCATACATATTTCATTTGGAAGCAGCTAGTGTATTCTCTCTTCAAGTTATGCTCATTTTCATCTACTAAGAAACTTAGAGTGCCAAAGCTTGAAATCGTCATGTATGTATTTCATAAGCTCTGAATGCGGTTTCTGACAAATGGGCATACCCCTGATAGATTATCGGCACACCATCAAACCTTTTCCTTTTGGATAAAATTTGAGTGTTGACTTTCAAGAAATGCACAGTTTGAAAAACTTTGTTTCTGAATGCGGGAAAAGTTAAAGGTTTTATAAAGCCTATATCTAAAGCTCCTAAAGGAGCACATGGCTACCTTTTGAATATATGATATGGAACCACTCACCATCATACATATTTCATTTGGAAGCAGCTAGTGTATTCTCTCTTCAAGTTATTCTAATTTTCAACAACTAAGAAATTTAGAGTGCCAAAGCTTGAAATCGTCATGTATGTATTTCATTAGCTCTGAATGCGGTTTCTGACAAATGGGCATACCCCTGATAGATTATTGGCCCACCATCAAACCTTTTCCTTTTGGATGAAATTTGAGTGTTGACTTTCAAGAAATGCACAGTTTGAAAAACTTTGTTTCTGAATGCGGGAAAAGTTAAAGGTTTTATAAAGCCTATATCTAAAGCTCCTGAAGGAACACATGGCTACCTTTTGAGTATATGATATGGAACCACTCACCATCATACATATTTCATTTGGAAGCAGCTAGTGTATTCTGTCTTCAAGATATGCTCATTTTCAACAACTAAGAAATTTAGAGTGCCAAAGCTTGAAATCGTCATGTATGTATTTCATCAGCTCTGAATGCGGTTTCTGACAAATGGGCACACCCCTGATAGATTATCGGCACACCATCAAACCTTTTCCTTTTGGATAAAATTTGAGTGTTGACTTTCAAGAAATGCACAGTTTGAAAAACTTTGTTTCTGAATGCGGGAAAAGTTAAAGGTTCTATAAAGCCTATATCTAAAGCTCCTAAAGGAGCACATGGCTACCTTTTGAATATATGATATGGAACCACTCACCATCATACATATTTCATTTGGAAGCAGCTAGTGTATTCTCTCTTCAAGTTATGCTCATTTTCATCTACTAAGAAATTTAGAGTGCCAAAGCTTGAAATCGTCATGTATGTATTTCACAAGCTCTGAATGCGGTTTCTGGCAAATGGGCACACCCCTGATAGATAATCGGCCCACCATCAAACCTTTTCCTTTTGGATGAAATTTGAATGTTGACTTTCAAGAAATGCACAGTTTGAAAAACTTTGTTTCTGAATGCGGGAAAAGTTAAAGGTTTTATAAAGCCTATATCTAAAGCCGCTAAAGGAGCACATGGCTACCTTTTGAATATATGATATGGAACCACTCACCATCATACATATTTCATTTGGAAGCAGCTAGTGTATTCTCTCTTCAAGTTATGCTCATTTTCATCTACTAAGAAATTTAGAGTGCCAAAGCTTGAAATCGTCATGTATGTATTTCACAAGCTCTGAATGCGGTTTCTGGCAAATGGGCACACCCCTGATAGATTATCGGCCCACCATCAAACCTTTTCCTTTTGGATGAAATTTGAATGTTGACTTTCAAGAAATGCACAGTTTGAAAAACTTTGTTTCTGAATGCGGGAAAAGTTTAAGTTTTTATAAAGCCTATATCTAAAGCTCCTAAAGGAGCACATGGCTACCTTTTGAATATATGATATGGAACCACTCACCATCATAAATATTTCATTTGGAAGCAGCTAGTGTATTCTCTCTTCAAGTTATGCTCATTTTCATCTACTAAGAAACTTAGAGTGCCAAAGCTTGAAATCGTCATGTATGTATTTCACAAGCTCTGAATGCGGTTTCTGGCAAATGGGCACACCCCTGATAGATTATCGGCCCGCCATCAAACCTTTTCCTTTTGGATGAAATTTGAATGTTGACTTTCAAGAAATGCACAGTTTGAAAAATGTGTTTCTGAATGGGGGAAAAGTTAAAGGTTTTATAAAGCCTATATCTAAAGCTCCTAAAGGAGCACATGGCTACCTTTTGAATATATGATATGGAACCACTCACCATCATACATATTTCATTTGGAAGCAGCTAGTGTATTCTCTCTTCAAGTTATGCTCATTTTCATCTACTAAGAAACTTAGAGTGCCAAAGCTTGAAATCGTCATGTATGTATTTCACAAGCTCTGAATGCGGTTTCTGGCAAATGGGCACACCCCTGATAGATTATTGGCCCACCATCAAACCATTTCCTTTTGGATGAAAGTTGAATGTTGACTTTCAAGAAATGCACAGATTGAATTACTTTGTTTCTGAATGCGGGAAAAGTTAAAGGTTTTATAAAGCCTATATCTAAAGCCTCTAAAGGAGCACATGGCTACCTTTTGAATATATGATATGAAACCACTCACCATCATACATATTTAATTTGGAAGCAGCTAGTGTATTCTCTCTTCAAGTTATTCTCATTTTCATCTCCTAAGAAACAGAGTGCCAAAGCTTGAAATCGTCATGTATGTATTTCACAAGCTCTGAATGCGGTTTCTGGCAAATGGGCACACCCCTGATAGATTATCGGCCCACCATCAAACCTTTTCCTTTTGGATGAAATTTGAATGTTGACTTTCAAGAAATGCACAGTTTGAAAAACTTTGTTTCTGAATGCGGGAAAAGTTAAAGGTTTTATAAAGCCTATATCTAAAGCTCCTGAAGGAACACATGGCTACCTTTTGAGTATATGATATGGAACCACTCACCATCATACATATTTCATTTGGAAGCAGCTAGTGTATTCTGTCTTCAAGATATGCTCATTTTCAACAACTAAGAAATTTAGAGTGCCAAAGCTTGAAATCGTCATGTATGTATTTCATTAGCTCTGAATGCGGTTTCTGACAAATGGGCATACCCCTGATAGATTATCGGCACACCATCAAACCTTTTCCTTTTGGATAAAATTTGAGTGTTGACTTTCAAGAAATGCACAGTTTGAAAAACTTTGTTTCTGAATGCGGGAAAAGTTAAAGGTTCTATAAAGCCTATATCTAAAGCTCCTAAAGGAGCACATGGCTACCTTTTGAATATATGATATGGAACCACTCACCATCATACATATTTCATTTGGAAGCAGCTAGTGTATTCTCTCTTCAAGTTATGCTCATTTTCATCCACTAAGAAACTTAGAGTGCCAAAGCTTGAAATCGTCATGTATGTATTTCACAAGCTCTGAATGCGGTTTCTGGCAAATGGGCACACCCCTGATAGATTATCGGCCCAACATCAAACCTTTTCCGTTTGGATGAAATTTGAATGTTGACTTTCAAGAAATGCACAGTTTGAAAAACTTTGTTTCTGAATGCGGGAAAAGTTAAAGGTTTTATAAAGCCTATATCTAAAGCCTCTAAAGGAGCACATGGCTACCTTTTGAATATATGATATGGAACCACTCACCATCATACATATTTCATTTGGAAGCAGCTAGTGTATTCTCTCTTCAAGTTATGCTCATTTTCATCCACTAAGAAACTTGGAGTGCCAAAGCTTGAAATCGTCATGTATGTATTTCACAAGCTCTGAATGCGGTTTCTGGCAAATGGGCACACCCCTGATAGATTATCGGCCCACCATCAAACCTTTTCCTTTTGGATGAAATTTGAATGTTGACTTTCAAGAAATGCACAGTTTGAAAAATTTTGTTTCTGAATGCGGGAAAAGTTAAAGGTTTTATAAAGCCTATATCTAAAGCTCCTGAAGGAACACATGGCTACCTTTTGAGTATATGATATGGAACCACTCACCATCATACATATTTCATTTGGAAGCAGCTAGTGTATTCTGTCTTCAAGATATGCTCATTTTCATCTACTAAGAAACTTAGAGTGCCAAAGCTTGAAATCGTCATGTATGTATTTCACAAGCCCTGAATGCGGTTTCTGGCAAATGGGCACACCCCTGATAGATTATCGGCCCACCATCAAACCTTTTCCTTTTGGATGAAATTTGAATGTTGACTTTCAAGAAATGCACAGTTTAAATTACTTTGTTTCTGAATGCGGGAAAAGTTAAAGGTTTTATAAAGCCTATATCTAAAGCTCCTAAAGGAGCACATGGCTACCTTTTGAATATATGATATGGAACCACTCACCATCATACATATTTCATTTGGAAGCAGCTAGTGTATTCTCTCTTCAAGTTATTCTAATTTTCAACAACTAAGAAATTTAGAGTGCCAAAGCTTGAAATCGTCATGTATGTATTTCATTAGCTCTGAATGCGGTTTCTGACAAATGGGCATACCCCTGATAGATTATTGGCCCACCATCAAACCATTTCCTTTTGGATGAAATTTGAGTGTTGACTTTCAAGAAATGCACAGTTTGAAAAACTTTGTTTCTGAATGCGGGAAAAGTTAAAGGTTTTATAAAGCCTATATCTAAAGCTCCTGAAGGAACACATGGCTACCTTTTGAGTATATGATATGGAACCACTCACCATCATACATATTTCATTTGGAAGCAGCTAGTGTATTCTGTCTTCAAGATATGCTCATTTTCAACAACTAAGAAATTTAGAGTGCCAAAGCTTGAAATCGTCATGTATGTATTTCACAAGCTCTGAATGCGGTTTCTGGCAAATGGGCACACCCCTGATAGATTATCGGCCCACCATCAAACCTTTTCCTTTTGGATGAAATTTGAGTGTTGACTTTCAAGAAATGCACAGTTTGAAAAACTTTGTTTCTGAATGCGGGAAAAGTTAAAGGTTTTATAAAGCCTATATCTAAAGCTCCTAAAGGAGCACATGGCTACCTTTTGAATATATGATATGGAACCACTCACCATCATACATATTTAATTTAGAAGCAGCTAGTGTATTCTCTCTTCAAGTTATTCTCATTTTCATCTACTAAGAAATTTAGAGTGCCAAAGCTTGAAATCGTCATGTATGTATTTCACAAGCTCTGAATGCGGTTTCTGGCAAATGGGCACACCCCTGATAGATTATCGGCCCACCATCAAACCTTTTCCTTTTGGATGAAATTTGAATGTTGACTTTCAAGAAATGCACAGTTTGAATTACTTTGTTTCTGAATGCGGGAAAAGTTAAAAGTTTTTTAAAGCCTATATCTAAAGCTCCTAAAGGAGCACATGGCTACCTTTTGAATATATGATATGGAACCACTCACCATCATACATATTTCATTTGGAAGCAGCTAGTGTATTCTCTCTTCAAGTTATGCTCATTTTCATCTACTAAGAAACTTAGAGTGCCAAAGCTTGAAATCGTCATGTATGTATTTCATAAGCTCTGAATGCGGTTTCTGACAAATGGGCATACCCCTGATAGATTATCGGCACACCATCAAACCTTTTCCTTTTGGATAAAATTTGAGTGTTGACTTTCAAGAAATGCACAGTTTGAAAAACTTTGTTTCTGAATGCGGGAAAAGTTAAAGGTTTTATAAAGCCTATATCTAAAGCTCCTAAAGGAGCACATGGCTACCTTTTGAATATATGATATGGAACCACTCACCATCATACATATTTCATTTGGAAGCAGCTAGTGTATTCTCTCTTCAAGTTATTCTAATTTTCAACAACTAAGAAATTTAGAGTGCCAAAGCTTGAAATCGTCATGTATGTATTTCATTAGCTCTGAATGCGGTTTCTGACAAATGGGCATACCCCTGATAGATTATTGGCCCACCATCAAACCATTTCCTTTTGGATGAAATTTGAGTGTTGACTTTCAAGAAATGCACAGTTTGAAAAACTTTGTTTCTGAATGCGGGAAAAGTTAAAGGTTTTATAAAGCCTATATCTAAAGCTCCTGAAGGAACACATGGCTACCTTTTGAGTATATGATATGGAACCACTCACCATCATACATATTTCATTTGGAAGCAGCTAGTGTATTCTGTCTTCAAGATATGCTCATTTTCAACAACTAAGAAATTTAGAGTGCCAAAGCTTGAAATCGTCATGTATGTATTTCATTAGCTCTGAATGCGGTTTCTGACAAATGGGCATACCCCTGATAGATTATCGGCACACCATCAAACCTTTTCCTTTTGGATAAAATTTGAGTGTTGACTTTCAAGAAATGCACAGTTTGAAAAACTTTGTTTCTGAATGCGGGAAAAGTTAAAGGTTTTATAAAGCCTATATCTTAAGCTCCTAAAGGAGCACATGGCTACCTTTTGAATATATGATATGGAACCACTCACCATCATACATATTTCATTTGGAAGCAGCTAGTGTATTCTCTCTTCAAGTTATGCTCATTTTCATCTACTCAGAAACTTAGAGTGCCAAAGCTTGAAATCGTCATGTATGTATTTCATAAGCTCTGAATGCGGTTTCTGACAAATGGGCATACCCCTGATAGATTATCGGCACACCATCAAACCTTTTCCTTTTGGATAAGATTTGAGTGTTGACTTTCAAGAAATGCACAGTTTGAAAAACTTTGTTTCTGAATGCGGGAAAAGTTAAAGGTTTTATAAAGCCTATATCTAAAGCTCCTAAAGGAGCACATGGCTACCTTTTGAATATATGATATGGAACCACTCACCATCATACATATTTCATTTGGAAGCAGCTAGTGTATTCTCTCTTCAAGTTATTCTAATTTTCAACAACTAAGAAATTTAGAGTGCCAAAGCTTGAAATCGTCATGTATGTATTTCATTAGCTCTGAATGCGGTTTCTGACAAATGGGCATACCCCTGATAGATTATTGGCCCACCATCAAACCTTTTCCTTTTGGATGAAATTTGAGTGTTGACTTTCAAGAAATGCACAGTTTGAAAAACTTTGTTTCTGAATGCGGGAAAAGTTAAAGGTTTTATAAAGCCTATATCTAAAGCTCCTGAAGGAACACATGGCTACCTTTTGAGTATATGATATGGAACCACTCACCATCATACATATTTCATTTGGAAGCAGCTAGTGTATTCTGTCTTCAAGATATGCTCATTTTCAACAACTAAGAAATTTAGAGTGCCAAAGCTTGAAATCGTCATGTATGTATTTCATCAGCTCTGAATGCGGTTTCTGACAAATGGGCACACCCCTGATAGATTATCGGCACACCATCAAACCTTTTCCTTTTGGATAAAATTTGAGTGTTGACTTTCAAGAAATGCACAGTTTGAAAAACTTTGTTTCTGAATGCGGGAAAAGTTAAAGGTTTTATAAAGCCTATATCTTAAGCTCCTAAAGGAGCACATGGCTACCTTTTGAATATATGATATGGAACCACTCACCATCATACATATTTCATTTGGAAGCAGCTAGTGTATTCTCTCTTCAAGTTATGCTCATTTTCATCTACTAAGAAACTTAGAGTGCCAAAGCTTGAAATCGTCATGTATGTATTTCATAAGCTCTGAATGCGGTTTCTGACAAATGGGCATACCCCTGATAGATTATCGGCACACCATCAAACCTTTTCCTTTTGGATAAGATTTGAGTGTTGACTTTCAAGAAATGCACAGTTTGAAAAACTTTGTTTCTGAATGCGGGAAAAGTTAAAGGTTTTATAAAGCCTATATCTAAAGCTCCTAAAGGAGCACATGGCTACCTTTTGAATATATGATATGGAACCACTCACCATCATACATATTTCATTTGGAAGCAGCTAGTGTATTCTCTCTTCAAGTTATTCTAATTTTCAACAACTAAGAAATTTAGAGTGCCAAAGCTTGAAATCGTCATGTATGTATTTCATTAGCTCTGAATGCGGTTTCTGACAAATGGGCATACCCCTGATAGATTATTGGCCCACCATCAAACCTTTTCCTTTTGGATGAAATTTGAGTGTTGACTTTCAAGAAATGCACAGTTTGAAAAACTTTGTTTCTGAATGCGGGAAAAGTTAAAGGTTTTATAAAGCCTATATCTAAAGCTCCTGAAGGAACACATGGCTACCTTTTGAGTATATGATATGGAACCACTCACCATCATACATATTTCATTTGGAAGCAGCTAGTGTATTCTGTCTTCAAGATATGCTCATTTTCAACAACTAAGAAATTTAGAGTGCCAAAGCTTGAAATCGTCATGTATGTATTTCATCAGCTCTGAATGCGGTTTCTGACAAATGGGCACACCCCTGATAGATTATCGGCACACCATCAAACCTTTTCCTTTTGGATAAAATTTGAGTGTTGACTTTCAAGAAATGCACAGTTTGAAAAACTTTGTTTCTGAATGCGGGAAAAGTTAAAGGTTCTATAAAGCCTATATCTAAAGCTCCTAAAGGAGCACATGGCTACCTTTTGAATATATGATATGGAACCACTCACCATCATACATATTTCATTTGGAAGCAGCTAGTGTATTCTCTCTTCAAGTTATGCTCATTTTCATCTACTAAGAAATTTAGAGTGCCAAAGCTTGAAATCGTCATGTATGTATTTCACAAGCTCTGAATGCGGTTTCTGGCAAATGGGCACACCCCTGATAGATAATCGGCCCACCATCAAACCTTTTCCTTTTGGATGAAATTTGAATGTTGACTTTCAAGAAATGCACAGTTTGAAAAACTTTGTTTCTGAATGCGGGAAAAGTTAAAGGTTTTATAAAGCCTATATCTAAAGCCGCTAAAGGAGCACATGGCTACCTTTTGAATATATGATATGGAACCACTCACCATCATACATATTTCATTTGGAAGCAGCTAGTGTATTCTCTCTTCAAGTTATGCTCATTTTCATCTACTAAGAAATTTAGAGTGCCAAAGCTTGAAATCGTCATGTATGTATTTCACAAGCTCTGAATGCGGTTTCTGGCAAATGGGCACACCCCTGATAGATTATCGGCCCACCATCAAACCTTTTCCTTTTGGATGAAATTTGAATGTTGACTTTCAAGAAATGCACAGTTTGAAAAACTTTGTTTCTGAATGCGGGAAAAGTTAAAGGTTTTATAAAGCCTATATCTAAAGCTCCTAAAGGAGCACATGGCTACCTTTTGAATATATGATATGGAACCACTCACCATCATACATATTTCATTTGGAAGCAGCTAGTGTATTCTCTCTTCAAGTTATGCTCATTTTCATCTACTAAGAAACTTAGAGTGCCAAAGCTTGAAATCGTCATGTATGTATTTCACAAGCTCTGAATGCGGTTTCTGGCAAATGGGCACACCCCTGATAGATTATCGGCCCGCCATCAAACCTTTTCCTTTTGGATGAAATTTGAATGTTGACTTTCAAGAAATGCACAGTTTGAAAAATTTGTTTCTGAATGGGGGAAAAGTTAAAGGTTTTATAAAGCCTATATCTAAAGCTCCTAAAGGAGCACATGGCTACCTTTTGAATATATGATATGGAACCACTCACCATCATACATATTTCATTTGGAAGCAGCTAGTGTATTCTCTCTTCAAGTTATGCTCATTTTCATCTACTAAGAAACTTAGAGTGCCAAAGCTTGAAATCGTCATGTATGTATTTCACAAGCTCTGAATGCGGTTTCTGGCAAATGGGCACACCCCTGATAGATTATTGGCCCACCATCAAACCATTTCCTGATGGATGAAAGTTGAATGTTGACTTTCAAGAAATGCACAGATTGAATTACTTTGTTTCTGAATGCGGGAAAAGTTAAAGGTTTTATAAAGCCTATATCTAAAGCCTCTAAAGGAGCACATGGCTACCTTTTGAATATATGATATGAAACCACTCACCATCATACATATTTAATTTGGAAGCAGCTAGTGTATTCTCTCTTCAAGTTATTCTCATTTTCATCTCCTAAGAAACAGAGTGCCAAAGCTTGAAATCGTCATGTATGTATTTCACAAGCTCTGAATGCGGTTTCTGGCAAATGGGCACACCCCTGATAGATTATCGGCCCACCATCAAACCTTTTCCTTTTGGATGAAATTTGAATGTTGACTTTCCAGAAATGCACAGTTTGAAAAACTTTGTTTCTGAATGCGGGAAAAGTTAAAGGTTTTATAAAGCCTATATCTAAAGCTCCTGAAGGAACACATGGCTACCTTTTGAATATATGATATGGAACCACTCACCATCATACATATTTCATTTGGAAGCAGCTAGTGTATTCTCTCTTCAAGTTATGCTCATTTTCATCTACTAAGAAACTTAGAGTGCCAAAGCTTGAAATCGTCATGTATGTATTTCACAAGCTCTGAATGCGGTTTCTGGCAAATGGGCACACCCCTGATAGATTATTGGCCCACCATCAAACCATTTCCTTTTGGATGAAAGTTGAATGTTGACTTTCAAGAAATGCACAGATTGAATTACTTTGTTTCTGAATGCGGGAAAAGTTAAAGGTTTTATAAAGCCTATATCTAAAGCCTCTAAAGGAGCACATGGCTACCTTTTGAATATATGATATGAAACCACTCACCATCATACATATTTAATTTGGAAGCAGCTAGTGTATTCTCTCTTCAAGTTATTCTCATTTTCATCTCCTAAGAAACAGAGTGCCAAAGCTTGAAATCGTCATGTATGTATTTCACAAGCTCTGAATGCGGTTTCTGGCAAATGGGCACACCCCTGATAGATTATCGGCCCACCATCAAACCTTTTCCTTTTGGATGAAATTTGAATGTTGACTTTCAAGAAATGCACAGTTTGAAAAACTTTGTTTCTGAATGCGGGAAAAGTTAAAGGTTTTATAAAGCCTATATCTAAAGCTCCTGAAGGAACACATGGCTACCTTTTGAGTATATGATATGGAACCACTCACCATCATACATATTTCATTTGGAAGCAGCTAGTGTATTCTGTCTTCAAGATATGCTCATTTTCAACAACTAAGAAATTTAGAGTGCCAAAGCTTGAAATCGTCATGTATGTATTTCATTAGCTCTGAATGCGGTTTCTGACAAATGGGCATACCCCTGATAGATTATTGGCACACCATCAAACCTTTTCCTTTTGGATAAAATTTGAGTGTTGACTTTCAAGAAATGCACAGTTTGAAAAACTTTGTTTCTGAATGCGGGAAAAGTTAAAGGTTCTATAAAGCCTATATCTAAAGCTCCTAAAGGAGCACATGGCTACCTTTTGAATATATGATATGGAACCACTCACCATCATACATATTTCATTTGGAAGCAGCTAGTGTATTCTCTCTTCAAGTTATGCTCATTTTCATCCACTAAGAAACTTAGAGTGCCAAAGCTTGAAATCGTCATGTATGTATTTCACAAGCTCTGAATGCGGTTTCTGGCAAATGGGCACACCCCTGATAGATTATCGGCCCAACATCAAACCTTTTCCGTTTGGATGAAATTTGAATGTTGACTTTCAAGAAATGCACAGTTTGAAAAACTTTGTTTCTGAATGCGGGAAAAGTTAAAGGTTTTATAAAGCCTATATCTAAAGCCTCTAAAGGAGCACATGGCTACCTTTTGAATATATGATATGGAACCACTCACCATCATACATATTTCATTTGGAAGCAGCTAGTGTATTCTCTCTTCAAGTTATGCTCATTTTCATCCACTAAGAAACTTAGAGTGCCAAAGCTTGAAATCGTCATGTATGTATTTCACAAGCTCTGAATGCGGTTTCTGGCAAATGGGCACACCCCTGATAGATTATCGGCCCACCATCAAACCTTTTCCTTTTGGATGAAATTTGAATGTTGACTTTCAAGAAATGCACAGTTTGAAAAATTTTGTTTCTGAATGCGGGAAAAGTTAAAGGTTTTATAAAGCCTATATCTTAAGCTCCTAAAGGAGCACATGGCTACCTTTTGAATATATGATATGGAACCACTCACCATCATACATATTTCATTTGGAAGCAGCTAGTGTATTCTCTCTTCAAGTTATGCTCATTTTCAACAACTAAGAAATTTAGAGTGCCAAAGCTTGAAATCGTCATGTATGTATTTCATTAGCTCTGAATGCGGTTTCTGACAAATGGGCATACCCCTGATAGATTATCGGCACACCATCAAACCTTTTCCTTTTGGATAAAATTTGAGTGTTGACTTTCAAGAAATGCACAGTTTGAAAAACTTTGTTTCTGAATGCGGGAAAAGTTAAAGGTTTTATAAAGCCTATATCTTAAGCTCCTAAAGGAGCACATGGCTACCTTTTGAATATATGATATGGAACCACTCACCATCATACATATTTCATTTGGAAGCAGCTAGTGTATTCTCTCTTCAAGTTATGCTCATTTTCATCTACTAAGAAACTTAGAGTGCCAAAGCTTGAAATCGTCATGTATGTATTTCATAAGCTCTGAATGCGGTTTCTGACAAATGGGCATACCCCTGATAGATTATCGGCACACCATCAAACCTTTTCCTTTTGGATAAAATTTGAGTGTTGACTTTCAAGAAATGCACAGTTTGAAAAACTTTGTTTCTGAATGCGGGAAAAGTTAAAGGTTTTATAAAGCCTATATCTAAAGCTCCTAAAGGAGCACATGGCTACCTTTTGAATATATGATATGGAACCACTCACCATCATACATATTTCATTTGGAAGCAGCTAGTGTATTCTCTCTTCAAGTTATTCTAATTTTCAACAACTAAGAAATTTAGAGTGCCAAAGCTTGAAATCGTCATGTATGTATTTCATTAGCTCTGAATGCGGTTTCTGACAAATGGGCACACCCCTGATAGATTATCGGCCCACCATCAACCTTTTCCTTTTGGATGAAATTTGAGTGTTGACTTTCAAGAAATGCACAGTTGAAAAATTTTGTTTCTGAATGCGGGAAAAGTTAAAGGTTTTATAAAGCCTATATCTTAAGCTCCTAAAGGAGCACATGGCTACCTTTTGAATATATGATATGGAACCACTCACCATCATACATATTTCATTTGGAAGCAGCTAGTGTATTCTCTCTTCAAGTTATGCTCATTTTCAACAACTAAGAAATTTAGAGTGCCAAAGCTTGAAATCGTCATGTATGTATTTCATTAGCTCTGAATGCGGTTTCTGACAAATGGGCATACCCCTGATAGATTATCGGCACACCATCAAACCTTTTCCTTTTGGATAAAATTTGAGTGTTGACTTTCAAGAAATGCACAGTTTGAAAAACTTTGTTTCTGAATGCGGGAAAAGTTAAAGGTTTTATAAAGCCTATATCTAAAGCTCCTAAAGGAGCACATGGCTACCTTTTGAATATATGATATGGAACCACTCACCATCATACATATTTCATTTGGAAGCAGCTAATGTATTCTCTCTTCAAGTTATTCTAATTTTCAACAACTAAGAAATTTAGAGTGCCAAAGCTTGAAATCGTCATGTATGTATTTCATTAGCTCTGAATGCGGTTTCTGACAAATGGGCACACCCCTGATAGATTATCGGCCCACCATCAAACCTTTTCCTTTTGGATGAAATTTGAGTGTTGACTTTCAAGAAATGCACAGTTTGAAAAATTTTGTTTCTGAATGCGGGAAAAGTTAAAGGTTTTATAAAGCCTATATCTTAAGCTCCTAAAGGAGCACATGGCTACCTTTTGAATATATGATATGGAACCACTCACCATCATACATATTTCATTTGGAAGCAGCTAGTGTATTCTCTCTTCAAGTTATGCTCATTTTCAACAACTAAGAAATTTAGAGTGCCAAAGCTTGAAATCGTCATGTATGTATTTCATTAGCTCTGAATGCGGTTTCTGACAAATGGGCATACCCCTGATAGATTATCGGCACACCATCAAACCTTTTCCTTTTGGATAAAATTTGAGTGTTGACTTTCAAGAAATGCACAGTTTGAAAAACTTTGTTTCTGAATGCGGGAAAAGTTAAAGGTTTTATAAAGCCTATATCTTAAGCTCCTAAAGGAGCACATGGCTACCTTTTGAATATATGATATGGAACCACTCACCATCATACATATTTCATTTGGAAGCAGCTAGTGTATTCTCTCTTCAAGTTATGCTCATTTTCATCTACTAAGAAACTTAGAGTGCCAAAGCTTGAAATCGTCATGTATGTATTTCATAAGCTCTGAATGCGGTTTCTGACAAATGGGCATACCCCTGATAGATTATCGGCACACCATCAAACCTTTTCCTTTTGGATAAAATTTGAGTGTTGACTTTCAAGAAATGCACAGTTTGAAAAACTTTGTTTCTGAATGCGGGAAAAGTTAAAGGTTCTATAAAGCCTATATCTAAAGCTCCTAAAGGAGCACATGGCTACCTTTTGAATATATGATATGGAACCACTCACCATCATACATATTTCATTTGGAAGCAGCTAGTGTATTCTGTCTTCAAGATATGCTCATTTTCAACAACTAAGAAATTTAGAGTGCCAAAGCTTGAAATCGTCATGTATGTATTTCATCAGCTCTGAATGCGGTTTCTGACAAATGGGCACACCCCTGATAGATTATCGGCACACCATCAAACCTTTTCCTTTTGGATAAAATTTGAGTGTTGACTTTCAAGAAATGCACAGTTTGAAAAACTTTGTTTCTGAATGCGGGAAAAGTTAAAGGTTCTATAAAGCCTATATCTAAAGCTCCTAAAGGAGCACATGGCTACCTTTTGAATATATGATATGGAACCACTCACCATCATACATATTTCATTTGGAAGCAGCTAGTGTATTCTCTCTTCAAGTTATGCTCATTTTCATCTACTAAGAAATTTAGAGTGCCAAAGCTTGAAATCGTCATGTATGTATTTCACAAGCTCTGAATGCGGTTTCTGGCAAATGGGCACACCCCTGATAGATAATCGGCCCACCATCAAACCTTTTCCTTTTGGATGAAATTTGAATGTTGACTTTCAAGAAATGCACAGTTTGAAAAACTTTGTTTCTGAATGCGGGAAAAGTTAAAGGTTTTATAAAGCCTATATCTAAAGCTCCTAAAGGAGCACATGGCTACCTTTTGAATATATGATATGGAACCACTCACCATCATAAATATTTCATTTGGAAGCAGCTAGTGTATTCTCTCTTCAAGTTATGCTCATTTTCATCTACTAAGAAACTTAGAGTGCCAAAGCTTGAAATCGTCATGTATGTATTTCACAAGCTCTGAATGCGGTTTCTGGCAAATGGGCACACCCCTGATAGATTATCGGCCCGCCATCAAACCTTTTCCTTTTGGATGAAATTTGAATGTTGACTTTCAAGAAATGCACAGTTTGAAAAATGTGTTTCTGAATGGGGGAAAAGTTAAAGGTTTTATAAAGCCTATATCTAAAGCTCCTAAAGGAGCACATGGCTACCTTTTGAATATATGATATGGAACCACTCACCATCATACATATTTCATTTGGAAGCAGCTAGTGTATTCTCTCTTCAAGTTATGCTCATTTTCATCTACTAAGAAACTTAGAGTGCCAAAGCTTGAAATCGTCATGTATGTATTTCACAAGCTCTGAATGCGGTTTCTGGCAAATGGGCACACCCCTGATAGATTATTGGCCCACCATCAAACCATTTCCTTTTGGATGAAAGTTGAATGTTGACTTTCAAGAAATGCACAGATTGAATTACTTTGTTTCTGAATGCGGGAAAAGTTAAAGGTTTTATAAAGCCTATATCTAAAGCCTCTAAAGGAGCACATGGCTACCTTTTGAATATATGATATGAAACCACTCACCATCATACATATTTAATTTGGAAGCAGCTAGTGTATTCTCTCTTCAAGTTATTCTCATTTTCATCTCCTAAGAAACAGAGTGCCAAAGCTTGAAATCGTCATGTATGTATTTCACAAGCTCTGAATGCGGTTTCTGGCAAATGGGCACACCCCTGATAGATTATCGGCCCACCATCAAACCTTTTCCTTTTGGATGAAATTTGAATGTTGACTTTCAAGAAATGCACAGTTTGAAAAACTTTGTTTCTGAATGCGGGAAAAGTTAAAGGTTTTATAAAGCCTATATCTAAAGCTCCTGAAGGAACACATGGCTACCTTTTGAGTATATGATATGGAACCACTCACCATCATACATATTTCATTTGGAAGCAGCTAGTGTATTCTGTCTTCAAGATATGCTCATTTTCAACAACTAAGAAATTTAGAGTGCCAAAGCTTGAAATCGTCATGTATGTATTTCATTAGCTCTGAATGCGGTTTCTGACAAATGGGCATACCCCTGATAGATTATCGGCACACCATCAAACCTTTTCCTTTTGGATAAAATTTGAGTGTTGACTTTCAAGAAATGCACAGTTTGAAAAACTTTGTTTCTGAATGCGGGAAAAGTTAAAGGTTCTATAAAGCCTATATCTAAAGCTCCTAAAGGAGCACATGGCTACCTTTTGAATATATGATATGGAACCACTCACCATCATACATATTTCATTTGGAAGCAGCTAGTGTATTCTCTCTTCAAGTTATGCTCATTTTCATCCACTAAGAAACTTAGAGTGCCAAAGCTTGAAATCGTCATGTATGTATTTCACAAGCTCTGAATGCGGTTTCTGGCAAATGGGCACACCCCTGATAGATTATCGGCCCAACATCAAACCTTTTCCGTTTGGATGAAATTTGAATGTTGACTTTCAAGAAATGCACAGTTTGAAAAACTTTGTTTCTGAATGCGGGAAAAGTTAAAGGTTTTATAAAGCCTATATCTAAAGCCTCTAAAGGAGCACATGGCTACCTTTTGAATATATGATATGGAACCACTCACCATCATACATATTTCATTTGGAAGCAGCTAGTGTATTCTCTCTTCAAGTTATGCTCATTTTCATCCACTAAGAAACTTAGAGTGCCAAAGCTTGAAATCGTCATGTATGTATTTCACAAGCTCTGAATGCGGTTTCTGGCAAATGGGCACACCCCTGATAGATTATCGGCCCACCATCAAACCTTTTCCTTTTGGATGAAATTTGAATGTTGACTTTCAAGA